>NW_019154100.1:12921751-13410287 GCF_002288905.1 Enhydra lutris kenyoni | reverse complement strand
ATATATATATATATATATATATATATATATATATATATATATATATATATACACACACAAATATGTCTCTGTATATCATGTTAGTAGCTCACTCACCAATTAGTCAAAATAATTTATGGTTATTGTTATTGTTGTTGTTGTTGTTATATTGACCTCTTCCACATTTTCTAAAATCTAACAATTAGTATCTTGTAACTTGTAAAGTAACACTTTCCTACCCTCTGGATATAATAGAATAAGTGCTAAATATTCACATATCACACCTACTTTATAAAAGCCCATCAAAGACATTTGCTCTAAGTCATAAGAAATGTTATGATGGACATAGGGAATATGAATACTAACATTCTGGAGAATCAAAAGACACAGCTTCTAATATGCCAATTAAAAAAAATACCTCTAATCTCGAGCTACTTATTTTGGGAGTTTTACATAGTAATTATTTAGAGCAAAAGAAAAATATAGGAAGTAAGAGCTTAGATTTCTGTAAAGCCTCTCTTTCTCCTGCCCCAGAGTTTATTTATCAATAAAGAAATAAATATAGTTATTTAAAAATATTAGATTGTCCTCATCAATTTTTAGTGGCTTCCCATCTAAGAAAACTATTCAGATTACTTACTGCAATGGTCTAAACCATGTGTGATTTGACCAATACATGATTTGACCTGCATGATTTGATTCTCTGGTCTTATCTTTCCATGTATTTCAATCTTTAGTCATATCTGCCTCAAAACATTTACACCTCTTGTATCCTTGTTTTTTGTCATTTCATGTTACTCTATCAGGGACGTCTTCAGAGGCCACCCTACTTAAAATTGCACTTTGTACCATCGCTTTCTACACTATGACTCTGCTTTGTATTTTTTCCTCTTTCCTATGTCTGTTAATATATGACTGTTCATTCATCTGTATGTACAGTGTCTTTCTCTCCCCACTAAAGTAAAGTTCCATGAGATTGGGACATTTACTTGTTCATTATAATACACCAAGTGCTTGGGCAAGTTCTTGGCATATACAAGGAGCTCAATATTGTTTGAACAAAGGATTAATTCAAATCCAGGCCAACACAGACTAAAACATAAAACACAAAAATTTGCTCTTCTCCTTTGCATCTCACCTTAGTTTTTACTTCTGATTCTATGTTTTCTTTATGTTTAAAGCCTTCCTCTCCTTTCAGTCTGATGGTTAATAGCTATATGATTTCAACTATATTCTTGTTTCATAAACACTATTTTAAATTTTACCTTGACTACCATCCAAGCCTAAAAGCATCCTTCCTCCTACTCCACATCATGTTTTTTTTTTCCTTGAACTCATGAGTAAGATCCAGACATTCAATGTGTATTAAATCTAAACTTCAGAAACTGGCAATCTGTAATCTCTAGATTCTAATATCAAAGTTATAGAATCTAGGGGCTGGGTGTCCAAAACAGGAATGGGGATTGGCAAGTAAGAAAGTAAAGGAGCTATGCTGTTAGTTTGAGGGACAGGTACATAAAAAGTTGTGCTTACATTCCTTTTTTTACAGATTTTTCTCAGAGTCTAATATATGCTGCAGAAGTACAGGAATTTTTGACTCTGTATCCTATATACTTAAAACATTATCTATGACATAGAAGGAGTTGGATACTTTTCAAAAATTTAAAGTGATATAGTTTGAAGATAAATCTGATAACCACGTGGTAGGATAGGATGCGATAAAGTGAGAAAGAAGTCAGTGACTGAGAGGATGAAATTTATATTAGAGAGAAAAAAGGCTTTATGGGTGAAATAAAGGGTCATGTTAAATTGGGGTTGTGTATGAGATATCAAAGTGGAGATACTGAGTAGATCGTGGATACACGATTCAGGAATTAAGGGAAAAGATTGTAGATGGAGATATCAATTTGGAAGTCATCCATGTATGGCTGGCTAATGGTTGTACTGGACAGTAAAAGGATTCTCTGAAGGGCAATTGCAAGGGATAAAATATGCTTTCAGATGATTATTTTGGCAGTGGTACAAAGAATGAAAGAGAAATGTAGAAGAAACTACTTGAAATGGGAAATTAATATTTTATGTAAAATAAATGCAAAAGGTAAAGAGATCCTAACAAAAATAGGGGCAAGAGGAAAAGAAAGGCAGAAATGCTTTTATGAATAATTAAGAAGGTGGGATCTTTCGGTTTTAGTAACATACTAGATATAGAGGGGAGAAAAGGGAAGGAATCAAGGGAGCCTGCAGGAATCACCTGGTACACTGACTATGTAAATAAATAAACTAGAATATGACCTATGTAATGATAAAGTTGCCTCGAGACAGGTTGAGTAAAGTATCTTTTAACCATCAGTAAGTAGATTTTTAGCTGAAATGTGAAAATATAAGTGCATGTGCAAAATTTTATTTTGAGCATGGCATCTATTCAGCACTGCTTTCAAAGATGTATCTCACATTTTTTTTTAGTTCTGTATAAGTTGTTATAAATACACAATTGCAGAGTGACCCTTTCCTGTTTTATTTCAAGTTATTTAACTGAAGATGCCTATATCTATTTTCAAAAAGTATTTCTTTGAAACTTACATTAAAAAGTTTGTCTAACTTGTTGTTGTAACAGCTGTGCTACACAACCCATATGCCTTTAGTACATGCGTTTGTTAGCCCAGAAATATTAAATCTACTGATCAAACCTCAAAGTGAATAACACAGCTAGTTTCCTAAACTTAACCGTCTCTTTTTGTTTTGCTATTAGGTAATATTCTTTGAACTGTGTTGGTGAAGCTGGTAGACAAACAGGCAAAAAGATTTTCTGTTGAATGATTTTCAAATAACTATTTTGGTGGTTGTGGAAGTCTGTTGCTCTGATCTCTGAAAGAACTTGCTGCAGGAAGCTTGTATCAACTGTAGTGTCAATGCCAAGACCACACTTCTCTTGAGCTTTGCCCAGCCAGTGACTGTGCACAGCAGGGATATTGGAGCCAAGATACTCTGCTCCACATGGGATTCTTCTAATTGGTATTTTTGGTCCAAACACTTTCCATCAGTCTAACTGAGACTGCCTTAGAATTGTACCATGGTCTAAGGCTTTTCCTACTGAATCCTTTGTTCCCTATCTCCATCATAGGTGAGAGAACTGCATCAGAGTCTGAAAGGCCCTCCATGACTGCTGTTCCTCCCCTGTTAGCATTAATAAGCATTTTTCTCTCTGAATATCTTGCATGTTGATCCCATCCTGGTATCTGCCTTATGGAGGACCCCACGGACACACCTATATCATGGAGTTCTTGGATTTAAAATTTTTGGCTATGACCACATAGTTTTCATATTTAAGCTTTTAGTTGGAACTATAACTAAATGTGGATGCTTGCTAGTTTTAGAAGTAACTTTATTCAGGATTCGTATGAATCATCCGCCTGTTTTATATTAGGTACCTAAACCATAGTTTCTTAATCTCGACACTAGCAGTATTTTCGGCTGGGTAATTCTTTGTTTGGGCGGGCTGTGTTTTGCGTTGTATGAAGCCCAGCATCATCTCTGCCCCTCTACTCACTGGATGCCGGAAGCACAGTTCCCCAGTCTGCAACATTGTCAGATGTCTCCACATATTGCCAAATAGCCCTTCATAGGCAAGATCATTCCCAGTTGTAGGAATACAGTATCTGGTAGAATCAGTCATGCCCTGAGAAATATAAGCAGCTATGACTATTGCGGCTGAACTAGCAAGAAAGGTTTTAGGTTATGGGCATTGAGACAAATTTTGAAAAATCACCAGGATGTGCTAACTTTTCAAGCACCATTAATTGCATGGCATAAAATATAGAAGCAGAGATAAAAATACATTTTAAAAAGCCCTTTTGGGGGCACCTCGGTGGCTCGGCCAAGTGTCTGCCTTCGGCTCTGGTCATGATCCTGGGGTCCTGGGATCGAGCCCGGCATTGGTGTCCCTGCTTGGTGGGAAGCCTGCTTTTCCCTTTCCCACTCCCCCTGCTTGTGTTCCCTCTCTCCATCTCTCTCTGTGTCAAATAAATAAATAATTAAATAAAACCTTTAAAAAAAAAAAAGCCTTTTCTGAGAAGGCCATCTTGACAAAATCAGAAGAGAGATCCATACGAGGAAGTGGTACAGTAGTAAATATGTAACTTCTCCAATCGTAATATTCTCTAAGTCTTAAAGCTATGTATTTCCTCTACTTCATTGCCTTTAATCTGTCAGTTGCTAACTGAATCCTCTGTGTGATTCCATCATGTCCCTCAAGTGTGTCTTTTCCTCCATTGTAGTGCAGGCTACTAAACCCATGGTCTTTATACCACCATAACATTCCCTTACCTGGAATCCCTAGTTCAAGTTACTCCCTACATTTTATAAATTCATTCTCCTTACTGACACTTTCTGTTTGGGGAGACAACATTATCATAATTTCCTGTAGTCCTTTAGACATGGTTTCCTTTTTTTCTTTAAGCATATTTATAATTGATTTCAAAGTTTTTTCCAGTAAGTTCAACATCCAGGCTTCTTCAAGGATAGTTTCTACTGATTGCTCTTTTCTCTATGTAGGCCAAACTATCCAGTTTGTTTATACAACTTCTAATAATTTTTTTCGAGACTGGAAATTTAATATATTGTGGTAAGTCTGGAAATTATAGTCTCTTCTCTCCACGGAGTTGCTGTTTGTGGCTATTAATTGCTATTGTTCATGTTGTTGTGTTTGTTTAGTGATATTCATGAACTAATTCTGTAAATTCTGGATCTGATTCTCTTAAAATCTGTAGTGATACTTCTTGATTCTTGATATTGGCCATTTGTGTTCCCTCTCTCTTTCTCTCATCAATTTTACTGGGAGTTTGTAAGCATATTCATCTTTTCCAAGAGGAACTTTTTTGAGTTTTTTTACATATGTAGTCTCATGCCTCACAGCAGTCCAGAATGTAGTGCAACTCCAAGATGAGCCCCTCCTTCATCTGGAAACTAGGCCCAGACTGACAGTGGTGACAGGGCCAGCTACAGCATTAACAGTGATGGCAACACTGACTGAAGCCTTAGCAGAGAAAAAGGACTCCATATGCTGGCAGTCTGAGACTCCTGCGGAGCCTGTCCATTATTCCAGTTCCATACCTACAGCATCTGCAAATATAAACTCTCTGTCCTCAGGGCTGGAACAGGTGGTCAGGCAGTAAACTTTGTCAATAAGTTATTTAAAAAGTAATAGTTTATTAGTGGACATTGCAATAAAGTACATCAGGGAGTTAACAGAATTCTTACAAAAGTTTAGAATTTCTAATTCTGAAAACACTGTATCACTGCCAAACTAATACAGGCTTAGAAATACAAATTAAATTTAAGGACCATCATATTCAGTGTAAAAGAATGCAGTTTTCATATGGCCTTTGATGAGCTGGTTAAAGAGAAAGACAGCATTTTAAATATTTTTTTTTCTATAATTGAAGAACTAAGGAAGATTACATAAATAGGCATTTTGAGTTATATACAAATTATAAACCCACACCATATACAACTTCTACAGGTTATAGGAAATATCAGAGGAAACAATCAAATGCTATTGTATAAATTTACAATTAAACTAAAACTGATACTACACTGATTTTTATGGAGTTCAATCTTTCTAGAAATTTTTTTCGTGTTTAATCACCAGTTCTAGTTGTTTTAAAATGCATATTTCAAAATAATCAGAGTTTATCCTAATGTTGCATCTTATAAAATACTCTTAACTTCAATACCAGTTGCATCAGAAGAAAGATATTTCTGAGAATTAAAAATCATCAAAAGTTACTTGTGATTTTACATTGTCCAAGAGCAACCAACATTGTTTTCAGTTTTATTAATGAATAATGAAGTATATAAAAGTACAAACTATGCTGATCTAATAAATGAGTTTGCAGATATATGAGTGGAAAAATCTTGTATCAATAAAGATCTCATTAATAAAATATTATATAACATTGTGACATAACAATATTTTTATAATTTATAAGTTCATGTTATTCAGTCATCATGATTGCCCCAGTTATATTTTATAAATAACAAAATATTTTTAGAATAGAAGTCTTTATATTTTAATACTTTTAGCAGAACTTGAAAACTTTTTCAGAGCAGTTTTAGTTTCATAGCAAAACTGAGATGAAAATACAGAGATTTCCCATATATCCCTGCCCTCACACATGCATAGCCTTCCCCATTATCAACATTACTCATCAGAATGGTATATTTGGGGGCGCCTGGGTGGCTCAGTGGGTTAAATCCTCTGCCTTCAGCTCAGGTCATGATCCCAGGACCCTGGGACCGAGCCCTGCATCGGGCTCCCTGCCCAGCAGGAAGTCGGCTTCCTCCTCTCTCTCTCTGCCTGTCTCTCTGCCTACTTGTGATCTCTGTCTAATAAATAAATAAAATCTTAAAAAAAAAAAAAAGAATGTTATATTTGTTAACAAGAATGAACCTACATTGGCACATCATAAGCCCCCAGAAGTCCAGAATTTACTTTAGGGTTTACACCTGATGTACATTCTGTGTGTTTGATCTCTATAATTAAGAGTGTTGCTTGGTTTACCTTTATCTCTTTTATTCCCTGTGCTCATTTGTTTTGTTTCTTCAATTCCGTGTTTGAGTGAAATCATATGGTACTTGTCTTTCTCTGACTGACATTTCACTTACCTTAATACTCTCTAGCTCCATCCATGTTCTTGAAAATAGCAAGATTTCATCCTTTTTCATGGTTAATATTCCGTATTATATATGTGTATATGTGTGTGTGGCATATATATGTGTGTGTGTGGTATATATTCATTCATCTGTTGATGGACACTTGGGCTGTTTCCATAATTTGGCCATCATAGATAATGCTGCTGTAAACATAGGTGTGCATGTCTCCCTTTGAGTTAGTGCTTTTGTATTCTTTGGGTAAATACCAAGTAGTGTAATTGCTGGATCCAAAGGTAGTTGTGTTTTTAACTTTCGGAGGAACCTCCATACTGTTCTCCAGAGTGGCTGCACCAGTTTGTATTCCCACGAGCAGTGCACGAGGGTTCCCCTTTCTCCACATCCTCACCAGCACCTGTTGTTTCTTGTGTTGTTGATTTTAACCATTCTGATGAATGATATTGAGCACTTTTTTCATGTGTCTGTTTGCCATCTGTGTGTCTTGTTTGGAGAAATGTCTGTTAATGTCTTCTGCCCATTTTTTAATTGAATTCTTTTGGGTGTCAAGTTCTATAAGTTTTTTAATATATTTTGGATACTAACCCTTTATCAGACATGTCATTTGCAAATGTCTTTTCCCATTCAGTAGGTTATCTTTTAGTTTTGTTGGTTGTTTCCTTAACTGTGCCAAAGGTTTTTATTTTGATGTAGTTCCAGTAGTTTATTTTTGCTTTTGTTTCCCTTGCCTCAGGAGACCTCTAAAAAGAAGTTGCTATGGTTAAAGTAAAAAAAGTCACTACCTATAAATCATCATCTAGGATTTTTATGGTTTGAGGTCTCACATTTAGGTCTTTCATCCATTTTGAATTTTTTTGTGTATATGGTGTAGGACAGTGGTCCAGTTTCATTCTTCTGCATGTCACTCTCTAGTTTTCCACACCATTTGTTGAAGAGACTGTCTTTTACCCATTGGATATTCTTTCCTGCTTTGTCAAAGGTTAATTTACCAGATAGTTATGAGTTCAGTTCTGGGTTTTTTGCTATGTTCTATTGATCTATGTATCTATTTTTATCCCTGTATCTTACTATACTGATGACCACAGCTTTATAATATAGCTTGAAATCTGGAATTGGGATGCCTGCAGCTTAGCTTTTCTTTTCCAAGGTTGTTTTGGCTATTTGGGGTCTTTTGTGGTTCCATACAAATTTTAGGATTGTTTTATTTCTGTGAAAAATGCTGTTGGTATTTTGATAGTGATTACATTAAATGTGTATATTGCTTTGGGTAGTAATAGACATTTTAACAAAATTAGTTCTTGAAAATAATATATTTCTGAGCATGAAATATCTTTCCAGTCCTTTGTGTCCTCTATGATTTCTTTCATCAGTGTTTTACAGCATTCGGAGTATAGGTCTTTCCCTTCTTTTGTTAGGTTTATTCCTAGGTATCTTATTGCTTTCAATATTGCAATTGTAAATAGGATTGATTAATTAATTCCTTAATTTCTGCTGCTTCATTATTAGTGTATAGAAATGCAACCAATTTCTGTACATTGATTTTGTATCCTGAAGCTTCACTGAATTCATGTATCAGTTCTAGCACCATTTTGGTGGAGTCTTTCAGCTTTTCTGTATAGAATATCATGTCATCTACAAATAGTGAAAGTTTACTTGTTCCTTGTCAGTTTGGACACCTTTTATTTCTTTTTGTTATCTGATTGCTTTGGCTAAGACTTCCAATCCTATGTTAAATAACAGTGGTGAGTGTGGATATCCTTCTTTTGTTTCTGACCACAGAAGGAAAGCTCTATTTTTTCCCTCTATTGAGGATGATATTAACTATGGGTTTTCCATATCTGGCCTTTATTATCTGGAGGTATGTTCCCTCTAAACCTTCTTTGTTGAGGGTTTTTATCATGAATGGATATTATACTTCGTCACATGCTTTTTCAGCATCTATTGAAATGATCATATGGTTCTTATCCTTTTTTATTAATGTATATCACATTGATTTGTGAATATTGAACCACTTTTGTAACTGACGAATAAATCCCATGTGATCATAGTGAATTATTTTTTAATGTATTGTTGGATTCAGTTTGCTAGTATTTTATTGAGAATTTTTGCATCCATGTTCATCAGGGATATTGGCCTATAATTCTCTTTTCTTGTGAGGGCTTTATCTGGTTTTGGTATCAGGGTATTGCTTGCATCATAGAATGAATTTGGAAGCTTTCTTTCTTTTTCTATTTTTTTGGAGTAGTTTGAGAAGACTAGGTATTAACTCTTCTGTAAATGTTTGATAGAGTTTGCCTGTGAAGCCAGCTGGTCCTGGACTTTTGTTTGTTGGGAGTTTTTTGATTACTGATTTAGTTTGTTCAAGTTTTTTATTTTTTTCCTGTTTCAGTTTTGATAGTTTATATGTTTCTAGGAATTAACCCATTTCTTCCAGGTTGTCCAGTTGTTGGCATACAGTTTTTCATAAAATTCTCTTATAACTTTTTATTTCTGTTGTGTTGTTAGTTCTCTTCTCGCATTTGTGATATATTTATTTGGATCCCTTTTCTTTCCTTTTTGATAGGTCTGGCTGCATGCATATAGTAATATTTACTTATTTTTATTTCTATTTTTTTTAAATTTTACTTTTTCCTTCTTTCCTTCCTTCCTTCCTTGGTTCCCTTGTTGGCCCATTCATTGTTTGCCAGCATGTTGTTTAACCTCCATGTATTTGTGGTGTTTCCAGAGTTTTTCTTGTGGTTGACTTCTAGTTTCATAGTGTTGTGGTCAGAAAAGGTGCATGGTATAATTTCATTTATTTTGTATTTGTTAAGGCCTGATTTGTGACCTAGTATGTGATTTATTCTGGAGAATATTCCATGTCACTTGAAAAGAATGTGTATTCTGCTGTTTTAGGATAGGATATTCTGAATGTACCTGTTAAGTCCTGTCAGTTCACTGTGGCATTCAAAGCCATTGTTTCCTTGTTTATTTTCTGTTTATATGATCTGTCTATTGATGTAAGTGGGCTGGTAAAGTCCCTGACTATTATCATATTATTATCAATTAGTTCCTTTATTTTTCCCATTGTTTTATATATTTGGATGCTTCCATGTTGGGTGCATAAATCTTTAGAAATGTTAGATCTTGTTAGAGTGTCCCCTTTATGATTATATAATGCTTTTCTTTGTCTCTTGTTACAGTATTTGTTTTTAAGTCTTAATGGTCTGATATAAATATTGCTACTCTAACTTTCTTTTGACATACATTTGTATGCTAAATGTTTCTCCATCTCCTCACTTTCAATCTTCAGGTGTCTTTAGATCTAAATGTATTATGCTAAGAGAAATAAATCAGAGAAATACAAATACCATATGATTTCACTCATATGTGGAATTTAGGAAACAAAACAGATGAACTTGTGGGAAGGGAGGGGAAGAAAAGAGAAAGGGGGTGGCAAATCACAAGAGATTGTTATCCATAGAGTACAAGCTGAGGGTTGGTGGAGGGGGGGGGGGGGGGGGGCTAGATGGGTGATGGATATTAAGGAGAGCACCCTTTGTGATGAACACTGAGTGTTGTATGTAAGTGATGAATCACTAAATTCTACTCCTGAAACCAATATCATACTGTGTATTAACTAACTAGAATTTAAATAAAAATTTGGAAAAAAATAAAATTTCAAAAAAAATAAAATCAGTCTTTTGTAGGCAGCATATAGACAGTTCTTGTTCTTTTTTTTTTTTTTTTAATTCATTTGGACACCCCTGTCTTTTGATTGGAGCATTTAGTCCATTTACATTCAAAGTAATTATTGATGTAATATTGTATGAACAAAACAATATTTTGTTGCCATTTTATTACTTGTTTATTACTTGCTTTGTTGTTGTTTCTGGAGATTTTTTCTGATCCTTTGTGACTTTTGATCTCTCCTTTCCACTCTTTAATATTTCTCTTGCAGGACTGGTTTAGTGGTCATGAGCTCCTCTAGTTTTTATTTGGGGAACTTTCTCTCCTTCTATTTTGAAAGATAGCCTTGCTGAATTGAGTATTCTTGGCTGCAGATTTTTTCCCATTCAGCACTTTGAAAATGTCATGCCACTGTCTGGCTACCAATTTTCTCCTGAAGTCTCTGGCTAGTTAGCCTTATGGGTTTTCCCTTGTAAGTCAATGACTTCTTTTGTCTTGCTTCTTTTAAGATTTTTTTTTTAATCACTATATTTTTCTAATTTAATTATAATATATCTTGGTATTGGCCTGCTTTTGTTGATTTTATTGTAACTTTTCTGTGCCTCCTTGATCTGGATCTCTCTTTCCTTCTCCAAATTAGGGAAGTTTTCAACTATTATTTCTTCAAATAAATTTTCTGCTCCCTTCTCTCTCTCTTCTTCTGCGACTCCTATAATAAGATGTTATTACATTTGATGGAGTCACTGAGATTCCTAAGTCTCTTCTCATGTTGCATAATTCTTTCTCTCTTTTGTTCAGCTTCATTACTCCCTTATTTTGTCTTCTAGGTCACTGATCTTTTCCTCTGATTCCTCCAGCCTGTTCATTGCCTCAAGCCTGTTTCCAATCTCATTTATTGCATTCTTTATCTCTGATTGATTTTTTAAAATTCCTTTATCTCTGTGGTAAGGGTCTCTCTGATGTCCTCTATTCTTACCTCAAGCCCAGGGAGTTTCCTTATGATACGGCTTTAAATTCTCCATCAAGCATGTTACTTATATCTGTTTCACTTGATTTTCTACCCATGGCCTTATCTTATTCTTTCATTTGGGATAAATTCCTCCATTTTTACATTTTGTACAAGTCTCTGCCTTCTTCTTTGTGTTGGAAAAGGCAGCTATGTCTCCTGCTCCTGAAAGTAAAGGCATTGTGAAGAGATCATTTAGTATCCAGGGCCTGGTGCTTCAGGGATGTCTCTAGTGTGTGCTGTGTGTGTTCTGCTGTTGTATTTTGGTTGCTCTGTCTGTCAGCCTAGTCATCTGCATAGGCTCTCCTTCTCTGCTGTAGGCAATGTTTGGCCCCTGGCTTGAATGTGAAAGTTTTAATGAGGTGTGCTCTGGTCTGCTTGTGAAATGAGACCTGTCACCACCTCCACCAGAACTGAGGCCCTGTGGAACTCTGCTCAGGAGACATGGTGTGGGTAGGGTTTATGCTGGTCTTCTGGGAAGGGGCCCACTGCCCTGGGACAGAAGCAAGCTTGACTGAGAAGGGCAATTCCACTAGAGTCCAGATGGGTGGGGCTAGGTGTAAGCAAGTTAGGTAGCCAGTGTCTGCACTGCACTGCTTCCCCACCTCTGATGGGGGTTGGGGGGTGCCCTATGTTTATGCTGAGGAGTTGGGGAGGGAAATGGTGCCAACCAACTCCATTGTCCTCTGAGAGGTATTTCATGAAAGCTGCCTCTCAGAGATGTGCTGGGCTCCAAGAAGAGTGCCCCGTGTGCATTTCAGATTGTTATTGCCATGCTGTCTGCTGTAAGGTAGTTTGCCTGCCTTCTCTCCAGGCGCAGCACAGTGCCCTCCAGGTTCTTTCCCAGCCAAGCCTGCTGACCTTTACAACTCTAGGCTTTAAGCCCCACTGGTTGCAAGGACTCCAGAAATTCAGCCCCTTTTCTATTCTATGCCAGTGGATTTGGAGAAACATTCTCCTTGTGCATTCCCCCATGTGCTCCTCTCTCTCTTGCCCTTTTCCCTGACCACAGCTCCCTCCCTGTAATAGCCCCAAGCTGTTTCATTTCACACTATATTTTTGCACTTCTATGACCTCTTCTCTCCTTTGGTTGTGGAGTTTGTTCTGTCAGTCTTCAGGTATATCTCTGGGGTATTTAGGATAATTTGATAGTTACTTTGTTGTGTTTGTGGGACAAGGTGAGCCTAGGGTTCTCAAATTCTGCCTCCATCTTTCTCTCCCCAGAATTTTTGTTTGTTTTTTATAACTACAGAAGAACATCTTAGTTGCTTCCCACTTTGGCAATTATGAATAAGTCTGCTTAGAAACATCCATGTACAAATTTTTGTGTGGGTATAATACCATTGGGTAAATGCCAAGGAGCACATTTACTAGATCACATGATAAAAACATGATTAATTATGTAACAATCAAACTGTCTTCCAAAGTAGTGGGAGCATTTTGCATTCCCACCAACAATGTCTGAGAGTTACCCTTGATTCACATCCTCACCTGTATTTGGTGTGGTAGGTGTTTTAGATTTTGGCCATTCTAATAGGTATGTAGTGGTATCCTCATTGTTTTTTTATTTTGCATTTTTCTTATGTCATATGATGTGAAGCATCTTTTCATATTCTTTTTTGTCATATGTATATCTTCTTTTTTGAGATACCTGGTAAGGTCTTGTGCATATCAAGTTGTTTTCTTATTACTGAGTTTTGTTTTTTTGTTGTTTATTTTAGATAACAGTTATTTATCTGATGTATTTTGCAAATATTTTCTCCCTCTTTGTGGCTTGTATTCTCATCTTCTTGACCTTGTCCTTTACAGAGGAAGCAGGAGACATTTTAATTTTAATGGTGTACAGTTAATCATTTTTAATGGATTTTGCCATTGGTGTTATATCTAAAGTGATCACCATCCTCAAGGTCATCTAAGTTTTCTCATATGTTATCTTCTAAGAGTTTTATAGTTCTTTGTTTTACACTTGGGTCTTGATCCACTTTTGTTAATTTTTGAGAAAGGTGTAAGATTAGTATCTAGATTATTATTATTATTATTATTTTATTAGTATTTTTCTGTATGTGGATATCTAGTTGTTCCTAGGTCATATGTTGAAGAGACTATATTTGCTCCACTGAATTGCTTGTGCTCCTTTGTCAAATATCAGTTGACTGCATTTATCGGATTCTACTTCTGGGCTATCATGTTTCATTGATCTTTCTTTCACAAATACCATACCATCTTGATAACTGTAAGTCTTGCAATTGGGTAGCATCAGTCCTCTAACTTTATTCTTTTTGCATTTTGTGTTGGCTCATCTGTGTCTTTTTGTTTTTCTATAAAAGTTTTTGAATCACTTTGTAGATACTCATAAAATGCTTATTTTGATAGAGAATGCATCAAATCTATATATCAAGATGGGAAAAACTAACATCTTGTTAATATTGAGTCTTCCTATCCATGAACATGCAGTATTTCTCCATTTATTTAATTCTTTGATAGAGTTCATTAGAGTTTGATAGTTTTCCTTATATAGATCCTGCATATTTTGTTAGATTTATAACTAAATATTTCATTTTGCAGGGGGTACTAGTATAAACAGTGTTTTGTTTATAATTTCAGATTCCACTTTTTCTTTGTTGGAATATTGAGCAGCAGTTGAATTTTCTATATTGCAATCCTGTACCCTGCAACCTTGCTATAGTTGCTTATTAGTTTCAGTACATTTTTGTCTATTTTTTTCAAATTTTCTCCTTAGATGATTATGTCATCTGCAAACAAAGACAGTTTTATGTCTGTCTTCTGAACCCATATACTTTTTTCCCTTGCTTTATTGCATCATCAAGGACTTCCAATATGGTATGTAAAAAAGCTGTTATGGGGATACCCTTCCTTTTACCTTTTCTTAGAGAGGAAAGCTTCCACTTTCTCACCATTAAATATGATGTTAACTGTAGGCTTTTATAGAAAGCCTTTATCAAGTTGAGAAAATTTCCTATATAGCTAGTTCCCTGAAAGTTTTTCTTGAATGTGTGCTGGATTTTTGTTTAGTGCTTTTCATGGAATTATTAATATGATCATGTGACTTTCTTTTTTAGTTGTTAATGTGATGGATTACATTAATTGATTTTCCAGTGTAGAACCAGCCTTGCATATTAGGGATAAATCCTTCTTAATTGTGGTATGTAATTCTGTTTATACTTTTTGGATTTGATTTCCCAACATTTTATTGAGCGTTTTTGCGTGTGTATTCATGAGCAATATTTGCCTCTACTTTTTTGTTCTTGTAATAGCTTTGTCTGATTTCGATATTCGAATAATGTTGGACTCATTATGAGTTAGGAAGTGTCACTTTTGCTCCCTTCCACTGAATGCGATTGCATCGAATTGGCATAATTTTGGGGCACCTGGGTGGCTCATTTGGTTAAGCAACTGCCTTCAGCTCAGGTCATATACTGGAGTCCTGGGATCAAGTCCCACATCAGGCTCCCTGCTAGGTGGGGAATCTGCTTCTCCCTCTGACCCTCCCTCTTCTCATGCTCTGTCTCTCTCTCTCTCATTCTCTCTCTCAAATAAATGAGTTAAAGTCTTAAAAAATAAAAAAAAAGAATTGGCATAATTTATTTCTTAAATATTTGGTTGATTTCATCTGTGAACTCATCTGGGTCTGTGCTTTCTCTTTTGAGAAGTTTTTGCTTGTTCATTCAGTTTCTTTAATGTGTAAATATCATTTAGGTCATTTCTTTCCTTTTGTGTATGTTTTTGCAGATTGTGTTTTTCAGAGAATTGGTTGGTTTCAACTACGTTATTAAATGTGTTGGCATAGAGTTGTTCATAGTATTCTTTTATTATTACTTTAATTTTTCATGGGATCTGTATGATGTCCCCTCTTTTATTTCTGTTAGTTAGCAGTTACTCCTTGCTGTTTGCAAAAGAGGTCTAAATTTTTATTTTGCACTAGACCTTGAAAATTATGTGTTCATCCTTACCTCTAAAGATATACATCATTTACATGCCTTTTAATGATTTCTCTGGGTTTGTTGAGTTTTATTATGGAAGGGGAGAGATTTAAGATTAAAATACTGAGATAATGAGAATATATATCTGCTTTTCCTCACCAACTGTTTGTGTGATAACAATTAGATAGCAAATACTTTTTAAAGTTTTTCTGACACTTTGCCCTAAAAAAATGTTTTCATGAGCAAATTACCTGTTATAAATCTGGGGAAAGCTTCATCTCCTGTCACCCATTAGTAATATTCACGAATAGCTGTAACAGTCAGCTCCATTCTCTGAAAAGACCTTCATTTCATTCTCCTTCTACCCAACCTTTTCCTAAAGAGAAACCTGATCTTCACTATTGATTTAATCAGTTCACCAAGTCCTGTCCATTTTGTCTTCTAAACAGCTTGACAAATAACTCACCTTCCTCCATGCCCACTGCTATAATCAGGCCCTCCTACTTTCTGTACTGTGGTTACATTCTACCTGGATTCTCTGTCTCAATACTATGCTAGACTGTTTTTAAAAATACAAATTATATTATATAAAACTCTCCAGGTGTCTGGGTGTCTCAGTTAAGCATCTGTCTTTGCCTCAGGTCATGATCTTGGGCTCCTGGGATCAAGCTCTGCATCAGGCTCCCTAGTCACTGGAATCTGCTTCTCCCTCTCCCTCTGCCTCTTGTCCCCTGCCCCTGCTCATGCTCATGCTCTGTCTGCCTCCCTCTGTCTCTCTTAACTAACTAAATAAATGACTAAATAAAAGCATAACAGCCCCCCAAACAAACAAACAAACAAACAAATAAACAAAACTTCCCCTGCTTAGAATTTCTTAGCCTTTAGGCTTAAGTATAAATTCCTTCACCTAGCATAAGTCCATTTATGATTTGGCCACTGGTCATTTCTTCAGCTCTCTTATCTGCAACTGCCACACACAATCTGTCATCTAAAAACTATCTGTATTGCCCTAAGAGTGACCTGTTCTGCAGATATCATTGTGATTTCATATATACTTTCTGTACTTTGCCTAGAATCTCTACTTGTCCATTATTCTGCCAGTTAATGCCCCCCTTAAGGCTCCCAAGTATATGTCACTTTCTCCAACATCTTTTTCACAGCCTGACAGAGGAATTAAACTGTCCTGTCTTTGGCCACACGAGCTCCCCTTTTCTGTTTTTAACAGCAGCATGTATTCACTGTAAGATTATTGTTCATTTACTGCATCTATCTGCCTATACTAGGTGATCATTTCCTTACAGGTAGAGATGATCTTTTCTGTATGCATCTCTAGCACGTAGGTTGGCATGTGTTAGACTTCAGACTTACAGAATGAAAGAATACATGAATAAATGTAAGAAGCCAAATTGACATAATTAATTTAGATTCTAATAATAAGTATATTTGTGTCATTTAACAATCTGACTGAATTTCTCTGTATTTCAGTATTGCTAAATACTCTTTATTTTTAATTTAAAGTTAAGGGAGGGGGAGAGAGGTTTAAAATCATAAGTAAACTCATCTTGACTTAGAGAAGCAGGTCAAGTGCACATCTTTGTATTCATCACTAGGTGTACCTCATATGGTTTCTTTAAAGGAAGAAAAATTAATGAAAGTGATTGTAAGAATTGCTAAAGGTATAAGATACTATAAAATATTTAATAAGTATAATGTGATTTTCTCATTGGAAGTAATCATGTCTACTAAAAGTATTTTAGATTCTCACTTTTAGGTAGAATTTCTTTTCATTAAAATATGAAAACTAGTCATTTCAGAAGGAGAAAATACATTTCCTTGCTCATATGGAAAGCTAAAGGGGTACCAATAATTGGTAATACCATCAAGAATTTTTTGCTTCAGATTACTTTGCAATTAGATAACATTCATATGTTAGTGAATGATAATCACCTCTGGAAAGTAGATACTATGACATGAGGCAGTGGTGATACATAATTTAAGTATAAGGGCAGGAGAGAAAGGACAAATATTCTTTATGACTTACTAGATTGCTACTCCCCTCTTCCAGAAGGTAGAGTTTAACCTGGAGATTATGGGGTGAATTTATTTATTTTTTATTTATTTATTTTATTTTTTAAAAGGTTCTATTTATTTATTTAACAGAGAGAGAATAAGCAGTGGGAGCAGCAGAGGGAGGGGGAGAAGCAGCCCCCTGCTGTGCCAAAAGCAAATGCTTAAACCAACTGAGCCACCCAGGCACCCCTGTGGGGTGAATTTAGAGATTCATTTCCAAATAATGGAGTAAGGATAAGGAAAAATAGTCACTTTACAGTGGAGAATCCTGGAAGATATTACCATAACCAAATGACCAAATCGGACATCCCTAATGATGTTATGTTGAGATTACATTTTGGAATGCGTAGGCACTCCAACCCAAAGAACTGTTGTAGTCTAGAGTATCCTAAGGAGACATGACGTCTAAATGCAGTGAGGGAATCCTAGATTGGATCTTGAAACAGTAAAATGGCATTAGTGGAAAAACTGGTGACATCCAAGTGAAGCCTGCGGTTCAGTTAATAAGAATATAATCATGTTGGTTTCTTAGTTTTTTTTGTTGTTGTTTTGTTTTGTTTTTGTTTTATTTTTTATTTCTTTTCAGTGTAACAGTATTCATTGTTTTGCACCACACCCAGTGCTCCATGCAATTCGTGCCCTCTCTAATACCTACCACCTGGTTCCCCCAACCTCCCACCCACCACCCCTTCAAACCCCTCAGATTGTTTTTCAGAGTCCATAGTCTCTCATGGTTCACCTCCTCTTCCAATTTCCCTCAACTCCCTTCTCCTCCCCATCTCCCCTTGTCCTCCATGTTATTTGTTATGCTCCACAAATAAGTGAAACCATATGATAATTGACTCTCTCTGCTTGACTTATTTCACTCAGCATAATCTCTTCCAGTCCTATCCATGTTGCTACAAAAGTTGGGTATTCATCTTTTCTGATGGAGGCATAATACTCCATAGTGTATATGGACCACATCTTCCTTATCCATTCATCCGTTGAGGGGCATCTTGGTTCTTTCCACGGTTTGGCGACCGTGGCCATTGCTGCTATAAACATTGGGGGTACAGATGGCCCTTCTTTTCACTACATCTGTATCTTTGGGGTAAATACCTAGTAGTGCAATTGCAGGGTCATTGGTTTCTTGGTTTTAACAAATGTGCCATTATAATGTAAGATATTAATTGCGTAAAGATTGTATCAGAGCTCTCAATAAAATCTTTGCAACTTTTCTATAATTCTGTAATTAATCCAAAATAAATACTTATGTACAAAATATAAGAACAAACACAACAATTGAATATACTAAGTGAATTCACTTTTCAGTTTATTAAAAGGTTAAGTTAAAAAAAAAGGTTAAGCAGATATGGTATCATAAAAATTGATACAAATACCTATTAGCTTTTTATTTTAAATGAAAAGAAACCATAATCATCGATGAGACAGTCTTTGGGTTTTAAAGAAGACTTACTTTATAAGTCTGTTGCCACAGGCTTTGGTATATGAGTCAGTATAAATGTAGGGCTTAATTTTAACTTAACAGGTCAGGTATATTAAGGACAAAAAACTCCTCCTCTCCTTCTAGACTATCGTTAACAGGACATTTTTGTATTAAAAATGTTTATCCTCAGTTCCCAACATAGCATGTGAAAACTTAGGAGATCTTAAATTTCTGTGAAATCTGTGTGAATTAATTTTGGTTTGTTAAAAATCAAGGTGTCTCTAGAAGGAAATAGCCTAAGAACTTCCAAAGTGCTATATTAGCATCAGGCCATGTCAGTCTCATCTGTATTAAATGTCTGACGACTGGCTTACATTTCACGTGGTTGCATGGGGAAGAATGTAGTAGGTACCGTCAAAAGTTAGCAACACGCTCAAAGTTTACTTAGGAAATATTCTGTCATTTGTTCTTTTTATCTAAAACTTGAATTGTTAGAAGTTTTTTTATTAGTTTCAGAGGCAGAATTTAGTGATTCATTAGGTGCGTATTACACTCAGTGCTCATTATATCAAGTGCCCTCCTTAATGCCCATTACCCAATTATCCTTTTCCCCCATCTCCTCTCCAGCAACCCTCAATTTGTTTCCTAGAGTTCAGTTTCTCTTATGATTTGGTTCCCTCTTAAGTTTTGTCTTATTTTATTTTTCCTTCCCTTCCTCTGTGTTCATGTGTTTTGTTTCTTAAATTTCACATATGAGTGAAATCATATGATACTTGTCTTTCTCTGAGTGACTTATTTTGCTTAGCATAGTACCTTCTTGTTCCATCCACGTCCTTGCAAATGGCAAGATTTCATTCTTTTTGATGGCTGAGTAATATCCTATTGTAGTATATATTTACCACATCATCTTTATCCATTCATCTGTTGAAGGACATCTGGGCTCTTTCCATAGTTTGGCTATTGTAGACACTGCTGCTATAAACATTGGAGTTCATGTGCCCTTCTGCATCACTATATTTGTATCTTTTGAATAAATACCTAGTAGTGCAATTGCTGGGTCATGGGGTAGCTCTATTTTCAACTGTTTGAAATAGTTTCTATTTCCATAATGTTTTTCAGAGTGGCTGCACCTATTTGCATTCCGACCAATGGTGTGAGAGGGTTCCCCTTTCTCCGCATCCTCGCCAACATGAGTTGTTTCCTGAGTTGTTAATTTTAGCCATTCTGACTGGGGTGATGTGGTATTTGATTGTGGTTTTGATTTTTATTTCCCCAATGCCTAGGGATGTGGAACATTTTCTCATGTGTCTCTTGGCCATGTGTATATCTTCTTTGAAAAAAATGTCTATTCATGTCTTCTGCCCATTTCTTGACTGAATTTTTTGTTTTTTTTGGTGTTGAGTTTGGTAAGTTCTTTATAGATTTTGGATACTAGCCCTTTATCTGTTAGATGCTTGCAACTCTCTTCTCCCATTCCATAGGTTGCCTTTTAGTTTTGTTGACTGTTTCCTTTGCTGTGCCAAAGCTTTTTATCCTGATGCAGTCCCAGCAGTTCATTTTTGCTTTTGCTTCTCTTGCCTTGGGAGACGTGTCTAACAAGAAGCTGCTGTGGCCGAGGTCAAAGAGGTTGTTGCCTGTGTTCTCCTCTAGGATTTTGATGGATTCTCGTCTCACATTTAGGTCTTTCATCCATTTTGAGTTTACTTTTGTACATGGTGTAAAGAAGTGGTCAAATTTCATTCTTCTGCATGTGGCTGTCTAATTTCTACAATGCCATTTGTTGAAAAGACTATCTTTTTTCCATTGGATATTCTTTTTTTGTTGAAGATTAGTTACCCTAGAGTTGAGGTTCCATTTCTGGGTTCTCAATTCTGTTCCATTGATCTGTGTATTTTTTTTTATTATTATTTATTTGATAGAGAGATCTCACAAGTAGACAGAGAGGCAGGCAGAGAGAGATAGGAGGAAAGCAGGCTCCCTGCTGAGCAGAGAGCCTGATGTGGGGCTCGATCCCAGGACCCTGGGATCATGACCTGAGCCAAAAGCAGAGGCTTAACCCACTGAGCCACCCAGGTGCCCTGATCTGTGTATTTTTTAAAGTTTCTATTTAAATTCCAGTTAGTTAACATACAGTGAAATATTAATTTCAGGTGTGCAGTTTGGTGTTTCAATACTTCCATACAACACCGCAGTGCTTATCACAAGGACACTCCTTAATCCCCATCACCTATTTAACCCATCCTCACCCAGCTACTCTCTGGTAACCATCAGTTTGTTCTCTATAGTTAAGAGTCTGTGTCTTGGGCACCTGGGTGGCTCAGTGGGTTAAGCCGCTGCCTTCGGCTCAGGTCATGATCTCAGGGTCCTGGGATCGAGTCCCGCATGGGGCTCTCTGCTCAGCGGGGAGCCTGCTTCCCTCTCTCTCTCTCTGCCTGCCTCTCTGTCTACTTGTGATCTCTCTCTGTCAAATAAATAAATAAAATCTTTAAAAAAAAAAAGAAAGAAAAAAAAAAGAGTCTGTGTCTTGGTAAAACTTGAATTTTTAAAAAACCAGACCCTTGTATTTCTTTATGGGCAGCTTGAATATCACGTATGATAGAGATACTGGTTGGTGACCATAGCATAGCTTTAAAGAGATCTCTCTCTATTAAGAATCTGAGTGTTTTACAGATAATAAGTGAGTTTTCACATCACTTTCTACTTAGTCTTCATGTGACCTTGTTATATTTTGTCTTGAGTGAAATGCAGTTTCCAGGACAAACTATATCATCAAAAACAAAGCAAAACAAAACAAAAAAACTATACTAAAAGGAATACATTAAAATGTAGTAACTGAAAATAAATTCTGAAACCAGCACAGATAATATTAGATTACAAAAGGGAGGGCCATGTTTATTTTTAATTATTGATAGTCTCAAGGAAGCATTTTTCTCCTTTGAACCCATCCCCAAATTGATGAGATACTTAGAGAACATGCAGAATATAAATTTAATCTCTCAGACCTAGATGAATATTCCCAGTGGATGATAAATTTATTTCCAGTTGCTATAAATTTCAGGTTTAAGAGATCGGGAAACACAGTACCAGTAAAAGTAGGTCTGGTGTTACATTCTGAACACCTCAACTATTTATTATTGAGCTGCCTTGTAAAGATAATGAAAGTCAATAAAGCATTGCTAAGTATCTCATCTATTAGGGCTATAAAATATTTGTATGCTTTCATAAATGTTAATGAAAGAGAATAGGTAAACAAATGTCACTGACTATAAATTAGAATTTGGAAAGGCAATCATACATAGCACAGTGTTTTAAATCATAAAATTTCTTGGCCTTTATCCTTTGAACAAACCTTGACATACTAGCTGATCTCTTCAGTGGGGGAAAGGAGTCAAGACTTCTCACTGCAAAAGTACACTTCTAACCTTAATGATAATATTGAAGAATTATATTAGAAAGTAGCCGTTTGCATTGCAAGCCTAAATGAACAAAATCATGACACAAAGGACAGCCATTAATTAAGTATGAATTACTGTTTTAAAGCACTGGCTGTGGAAGGAGAAATGCCACATTTGAATGAATGGCTTCTTCTGTCTGATCTGACCTCCTCCTGCTTAGATGTGATGGAGATAAATCATGAAGTGCAGTAACAGCAGGGATCCGTATTAATAGCAACATCCAAGTCTCCTGGCAATCACTGCAAGTGCAAGTGACATGCACAGAGGTTTTCCTTTTCTGCTGAAAGGACGTGAATTTTCTCTGAGAATAAAAAAAACACCAGAGATAACAAATGCTGGTGTGGTTGTGGAGAATAGGGATTCCTTCTTAACTGTTGGTGAGGTAATAAATTGGTACAGTCACTATGGAAAGTAGTATGAAGGACCCTCAAATATTAAAAATAGAACTGCTGTTTCATCCAGAAATTCCACTTCCGGGTATTTATCCATGGCTAACAGAGAAACTAGCTTGAAAATGTATCTGCACTCCCATGTTCAGAGCAGCAGAATTTACGATGGCCGAGACATGGAAACAATCTAAGTGTTCACCAACAGATGAATGGGTAAAGCACACACACAATGAATTATTATTTAGTCATAAAAAAACCCCTAGGAAATCCTAACATATGCGAAAGTATGGATGGACCTTGAAGGCATTATGCTAAGTATGAAATAAGAGAAAGACAAATACTGTATTATTTTACTTGTAAGTGGAACCTAAACACACACACACACACACACACACACACACACCCCAAAACAAAAAAACAAACTCAGAAGGAAGAGATAAGACTTATGGTTACCAGAGACAGGGGTAGGAGGGGAATTGGAAGAAGATGGTCAAAAGGTTCAAACTTCCAGTTATAAGGTAAATACCAAAGATGTAGTGTACAACATGATGACTATAACTAACACTGCTGTATGATATTTAGGAAAGATGCTAAAAGAGAAAATCATAAGAGTTCTCATCACACGGAGAAAAACCATTTTTCCTTTTCTTTGTTTTGTGTCTATATGGGAAGATGGATATTAGCTGGGTCTGTTATAAAAATTGTCCAATATATGTAAATCAAGCCACCATGCTGTATATCTTAAACTTATTTAGTGATATATATCAATTATTTTTCAGTAAAACTGTAAAAGAAAGTAAAAAAGAAGTGAATATAGAATTTCTAGGTGATGCCATAGAGACCTTCACCTATTGGACTGTGAATTCTTAGAGTGTGTGCTCTCAACACGTCAAGTTTTGTATAGTGATTTGGTTTGAGAATTTTGTTAATAGGTATGTATGTATTCTTGAAAAAAGTCATTATTCAATTTACTTCTCCTTAATGAAAATAAAATTGAAGCAGTACACAAAGAAAATCTGATTTTTGCTAATTTAGTCACTTAGAAGAGGAGTCAAATTTTTAAAGAATAATTAAAGAACAAAGGAATTTGTTTTTCTCTCCTCATCCTGCTTGTTAGGGTCAAAGACTGTTGAATCTGATCATATTTCTTTTTAATTATATATATATATATTTTAAGTGTCTTTATGTCTCTTGTTCTTATGCTGCCTCTGACTTTGACAGCTTCCTCTGAAAATCGCAACCAGAAAGAAGCAGTTCAATTTTGATTTTACAACTTTTTGGTACTCCTAGAGTTAAAAGTTAAAGACTTGTTTTGAAGAAATAGAAGGAATATGAATTTAGGTGGCTTGTGTTTAAGTCCTACATTAAAGCCTTGTTTGACCTTGGCCATGTCATTTGTCCTTAAGAATTAGCACATAAATCTATAAAGAAAGAATGACTACACAGCATTATAGAACATAAGGGTATTTTTAGTGTATGAGAACCATATGAAATAATGTATGCACATGGAGCTTTGAAAAAAGTAAACATATACAGATTAAAGGTAATTTTATCAATATCATTGCCAAGGAAAACACAAAATTAATTGAAGCACAGATAGTTTGGGAATGATATGAAAACTTTATTCTTTGTTTCTGTCATCAACATGTTACTCAAAAATTCTTTTAGTTACTATATACATATTACTTTACTTTTTACTTTCCTTTTCCCATCCCAGGGGTTTTGGTTTTATAATTTAAAAATAATTGTTATCCCAAATTTACTTTAACCAGAGAATGCTTACAGCTTAGAAATTTAATGAAATCAGTATTTCATCTCTACCAATCCAATATGTCATCCATTATTATTATTTTTAAAAGATTTTATTTATTTATTTGTCAAGAAAGAGAGCACAAGTAGGGGGAGTGGCAGGCAGAGGGAGAAAGGGACTCCCTTTGAGCAAGGAGCTGGATGCGGGACTCATTTTCAGGTCCCGGGATCATAGCCTGAGCTGAAGGTAGAAGCTTAACCACCTCAGCCACCCAGGCATCCCCAATATTTCATCTGTTATAAAGATGTTATAGTATTAGGGAATTTGACTAAAAAATAGCTCATTTGCTTATTGCCAGTAATTACTTTTTCTTTGCATAAATAGCATATATATCCCCATAAAATTAAAGTATATTTCAATATTTTACTGGTGGGGGAGGGTTGGGGCACAGGATAATGAACAAAGATACACTCAGAACTTGGCATGGCATCAATGTTTTTAGAGGAAGAGGAATCTGTTTTTCTCTTAGATCTCTTAAGCAGGGATTAACTTTCCCACCAAAGGTGAATTAAAATGGTCTTTCCTGAGTCAAGACCACTTACGAAGAAAAAAAATATATTGTATACATAAAGAGAAAAAGCACCTGGCAGAGTACTTAGGACACAAGGGCAACTGTATGCCTACTATTATGGTGTAATTATTAATAGTACCTCTATACACTTTCCCAATTTGGACAAGGAATTGTATGATTAATTACATAATAGGTACTTAGTAAATGTTAACATTCTCTTCAGTGTCCCAATTTGAGTAATAATTTATATAGTGTCCATTTAATAAATAGCAATTCCTTTTCTTCTACTGGGATTTTTTTTTTTAAATAACTTAAAAAAAAAAGTATTCATTCATCTAACAAGTATTTATTAAGTGCTTACTGTGTTCCAGATGCTGGTAAATTAGTAGGGAACAAGACAAACTTTCTGACTTTATGGAGTTTACATTCCAGTGGAGAAAAGCAGACTCTAGAGTAGTAAATAATTGCATACTATCCTTTCAGGTATTGATGAGTATTTTAACATGAGCTAAAGACAGGTATGTGAAAATAAAATGCTGTGGAAGAGGTAGGTACATTGAAATAAAAGGAAGGTGTCTCTCAGATGACATTGGGAAAACACCAAATGAGCTGAGAGTGCCCTTTGAGACCTTAGAGAAGGGTATTTCTGGCAAAGGGAACACCTTTCTGAGCTGTCCAACTGCTGAAAGGGATAAGAAATGGCATGTTTTATTAACAGCAAGAAGACCAGCACGGCAGGAGCAAAGTAGGCAAAGAAGAGATGAGGTTAGAGAGATGCTGGGTGTCATGGTAGAGAGTGTGAGTTGTCTTACAAATGCAGTGGGGGACTATTGGAGGTTGACACAGTCTGAATTTAGCTTTTAAAGTGGTCATTCTGTGTGCTCTGTGAACACTGCCGAGAAGTGTATCACATTCCTCTAATGTGCCTCAGCAGAGACTCTCAGCTTATACCTATCTTGGAGGCTGCTGACCACTAGTTTACCCCTGCCACCGTGGCTTCCATCGTAATGTGGACATGACCTGGTAATGCTTCTTGTGATGCTGGTGCTTTGTGCCTCTCACCTTCCATTCTAGGGCTTCACTGAAGCCATGGAGGCATAAGATGTGTAGGAACCTACTGCTGTCCATGGAACGTGATCTGGAGTTGTAGTGGCATTAACAGTCTAGGATGATTCTTTACCATTACGAGAAGAAAGCTTGTGGACAGATTTTTCTCCCTGTTTTCAAGACAGATTGTCTTGAGACAGAGGAGCTCCTGTGGTTCTCTTAAATGGTTATCTTGAAAGAATGGGTAATCCATTGTGATTCATATCAGTCCAAAGCCAGCATTTGTAATGCATCCTGCTGTTCGTTCTTTCTCCTTCCTCCCTCATCTACCTTTTCCTTCATTCCTCTTTCCTTGGGATTTCTCTTCCTAATTCAAGGGAAACATGTAAACTTTTGTCCTACCTTCACTTTCTAGGAAATCCCAGTTAAGATAGGGAGAAGAGGAGAGATAGATCAGTTAGGGAAGTAAGAGATAATGGTGGATTGGAAGTTAGTGACTGCTATTGAATGGTATTTGGTAATCACGAGTGTGATTTAATTGTTCTATTTCTTCTTTCTTCATCACCACACTACCTTCCTTATTTTTTTTACCTGCCAGAATGAAATGGTCTCCAAAATGATTTCCATTATTTTCATTTCTTTCCCTTCCTCCACCAAATTTGCCATCTTTTCTAAATATGTCATTTCAGTGCTCAAAAGCTCTTATCCTTCATTTTACCACCATATTAAATTTGAATTCCTTTGTGTTTCAAGGCCCTCCATTTATTGGCCCCATTAAAGCAATCCAAATTTATGTCATGTCTCTTGAAACACTGTAATCTCCTTGCTGCTCAAAGTGTGTTTTTATTCTTGGGATTTTCCTTCTATTCTTACATTATCCACAGCCAAATTATGTCCATTTATCAAGGCTGACTTTCTTCATGACGCATATACCATTTTAACCTGGGCCACTCAGTAATAACAATGGATCCAAACCCTGTTATTTAGGCTTTACATATATTATTCCTCTCAGAATTCTAATGCTGTACCCATTACTATTGCATTATTTTCCTATTGCTGTTGTAACAAATTACCAGAAAATCAGTGACTTAAAATAGCACAAAGTTATGATCTTATAATTTTGGAGGTCAGAAATCTAAAAAGGGTCTCATTATGCTATAGTCAAGGTGACCACAGGACTTTGTTCACTATTGAGGCTATGGGGAATAATACATTTCTTTGCCTTTTCCAGCTTCTAGAGACCACTCACATTCCTCAGGTCATGACCCCATCTTGGTCTTTCAAAGCCAACAGTAAAGCATCTTCAAATCTCTTTGACTCACCTCTTCTTCCATTTTCCTCTTCCAGTATAAAGATCCTTATCATTATATTAGTCCCACCTGGATATTCCAAGATAATCTCCCTCTTTTAAGGTCACCTGATTGGCACCTTAATTCCCCCTTGCCATGTAACACAAGATATTTACTGGTTCCACAAATTGGGACAAGGACGTCCTCAGAGATTGGGGTGAAGGGGAGATCGTTCTGCCTACCACAAATATTAGCAGTTAGTGAGGACTCTGAGGCACAGAGAAATGAAGGAATTTGGCAAAGAACACAAAGCTAGTAAGTAAGTGGAGAAGGCCATCAATTCTAAAACCAAATGCCTAACCATCAAATTATACTGCATCTCTAAAGCAGGGAAAGGCATCTCTAATGCTTACATTCCTTTGATTACATGGCATTAACAAGTGCTTGTTGAGATGCTGTTTTGTTGCATATTTCTGAAAATAATATGTTGAGTGTTCTTATGGTATCCAGCACGCATGAAACTGGAAATCTAATGGAGGAGATAAGAATGTATCATACTATACCATTAGTTATATCTAAATACCATAAGTGAGATACATTCATTTAAATTTCTAAAAGAATTGAGAAAAATGAAATAGTCATGCAGCTTAGTCCATTTCACCAGCTCCATTGCTGTGCTCTTATTGAGTCATGGCTGTGTTTCTTCAGTTGTCTGTTTGCTATTAAATACATGGTCATACTCAATAATCATACTGGCTGCCTTTATTGGTACAAGATCTTTGAAAATCATCTTTATTTCCTATTTTATAGGATTTGAAATGTTTGAAATAACTTCTGTGCTTTCATCTGTGGAGATCTTTTGAAATATCTTTTATTTTTAAACTTAGGTTTTGATTTAAACATAGAAAATGAAGAAATTATAGTATGTATCTAGTCCAAATGTTCCTATAGAAACTTATTCCTTAGAAAATATGATATATTTGGCCCAAAGCTCTAGTTTTGTGGCCTATGAAAGTATGGAGCTCCCTCCATCATTTGTGAGTTTGTGAACTACTTCCTCAGGTGTTCTTCAGCTTTGGACTTTTCTGTACACAAAGTGGTATCTTTTCACAAATTTTTCTGGAAAGTATCCATTGATGGCAAATACTGAGTGAGTATTGTAAATTTAGCCTTGTGAAGTCTTGGGAAAAACCAGGCCCGTAATCACACCCACCTTGCATGGACCACAGCCTTCTCCCTTACTCTAGCCCCCATGCTTGCTGATCCACAAGCCATCAGGTGGCCAAACCCCCACTTATCTTCTCAACAAGGCAATTTCTTTCCTCTTCTGGATCCTGTCCTTGAACAAAAAACCCTCTGGGTATTGGTATTTCCTGTGACACTCATGCCTTTAGGAGCAGCTGAAACACAGGAATGGCATATCTCTGTTGTACCGTCGTTGTGAGTTACCCATCCCCACTTAGGCAGCGACACAAGGAAGTGTAACCAATTCCATCCCCTATCACCACTGCATATCAAACAGCTGCTGTCTTCAGAAGCAGCCACTGTTCTCCATCTGATATGACTTTTCCAGTGTGCTCAGATTCTGCCTTATAAAATTTTCACCTCATTATGTCAGCAAAATAAAACAAACACCAGAATATTTTTAGATAGATTTTTTAGCCTTCTTTGAGGGCCAGGAATGCCTTTTTTTCTTCAGGATTTAGTGCTACTTGTTTTCCACTTGTACATAGGATTTTCAGTATATTTAACCTTTTTCTTTACGGTATCAAGAAAAATAGTGGCTGTCCTATATGATTTTGGCACTAAAAGAATAAAAACAATATTTAGAACTGCCCTATTGCACTCCTACCATAGCTTTGAACAACCCAAGCAATGAAATACTAATTGAATTATATGCTATGTCAGATGTATTAAATATTATGAAAGATGAAGAACTTTGCTCTAACTCCCATCACAAGTGGGCCTAGTTTATCATTATATTCATCATTATATTCAAAATATCTTAGATGTATCTATGACTTGAGCCAAATGATATCTTTATTTATTTTCTCTGTGAGTTTATCATTAGAAAAGGATTCACTCAGTGTCTGTAAACACTATATTTGGCACTTCTTTCCCTTGATATTAATCTGAAAATTTAGTTGCAAATTAGGAATATTAAAAAATGTATTGTCGAACCTTAAGAACTATGCATTTATCATGTGTTTAAAATGTAACATATTTAAATAGGTTCAATATACACTTGATAGAATAAGTATACTACCATTTTAGTGTAGGAAGCCAAGTAGCATTGGTTCCATTTTCCTGGTCATATATTTTTTTATTTTAGTACAAAATATTTTTATGTATATGTCCATTTTCCATCTATAGCTAAGTATGTCAAAATGAAATATTTATCTTATAAACAAGGTACATGGCTCTGAATGTCTTCTCCCAAATCAAGGTGTCATTACCCATCCAAAACTGAATTTTAACAATTTTAGCATTGTATTACTCTGCTTCATTGTTTATTTCTTACCTGTTTAGATGAAACAAAAAAGTGATTGTGGGATTAATCTGTAAAACTTGTGCTTGAGAGTCAACTAATTATAATACATTGTTTCCTCCCCTCTTTAATATACAGAAACAGTTCTGTTCCAGTAAAATAGAAACTTTAAAACTTCTCACTAATATATTCTTAAATGCAAAATAAGTGATGAATTGCTGTGACTATAAAGGAGAAGAAAAAACCTGCTCAAAATGATTTGGGGAAACTTCGGTGGGGTACTAAGAATTTGAGCTGAAAATACATATGATATAATCAACTGAAGAATGGAAAGCATTCGAGAAGAAGAATCAGAACATTTAAAAAGACCCATTTAAAGAAGCAGAGGGCTTCGTACAGAAAAATGTTGATACCCATAAAAGTGAGAAAGTCCAGTAAGTTTAGTCTTTGATAAAAATACGGTAATTGGACAAGTCAGGATGACATTTCTGGCTTTCAGAGCCATCGAATGAAAATTCAACATTGGGAATAACAACAGGGCTGATCTTGATGTAGGATGTAATGTAGTAACACATACCTATGGTACATGGTGATGTCATGCCCGTTTTTCAGTTGCTCCTGTAGGTATCAGTTCCATAGAAAATGCCCATTCCCTGAAGGTTTTTTTTTTAAATTAGAGGACAAGACCCAGCAATGGAAAGAAATTGCTTTGTGGAGAAGATGAGATGTGTTTATTAGTTGGTGACAATAGAAATGTCAGTGATTCTCAGTATATCCTCATAAAAGTTTATTTAATTATGGTTCTGAGTAACATTAGTTAATACTGTTGGATATTTATGTCCAAGGGTCTATGTTTACTGAAAATTATACTTATATAGGATAGTTTGATGTTCTTAAATATATCCAGGGTCATCCCAATGTACATGTGTCTTTGAAATTACGTTCTTTGAAGGCATTTTTAAAAAATCTGTGTGAGGAGAAGAGGTTACAAACTTTGAAAATGTTTCATCTGAAGAAATGGGCTTTCAGCTATGGTTCATATGCCCTCACCTCCATTTGATAATCTTACAATAAGGTCACTGCCATAGGCCTCTTACATGTACTTTCAAAGACATGAAGATAATTAACTCTGGATCCGAGGTTGGGCAGTACTTCACAGATGAAGTTGAAAGTACATTTACTAGTACCATTGTTGTTGCTGTTGTTGCTTTTTAAATAACTGAAAAGTCTTAGCTCCATGTGTGCTTTGCGTTTCACACATCAACTATATAATGTAGGCACAGTATAAAATATCTTTGACTTGAAATGTCCTGAAAATATTTTGATAGAAGAAAGAATTCTGATATATGAGCTTGGAAGAGTAATCCCTTTAGGGTTAAAGTCATGAATAAGAATTAATTTCATGTTTAACATGGTTTCACTCACTTCACATTGTGTGTCCTGCAGGGCGCCACATGGCTGACTGCCCCTGGTTTCCACGGTTTTCATTTACGTTTCTGGATCGTGGTTTATCTACTTACACTTTAAGATTACACATTATCACACTTGAAGTGGTGCTTGGTAAAATTTTCATAATCTTACTTTAAAGGGATTATCAAAAAATGTTGTGCAGATCTTCTATTAAAATGAAAATATGTGGTCATGTTTTTAAAAAAAAATATATTTGATGCTCAATAAACAACAGATCCCTTTTTTGTGGCTACAAGTGTATCTCTGCAGTGAGGATTGTTTTTCCCAGAGGGACACTTTGAAAAACCCCTAAGTAACAAGTGATATTGTTCTTAGTGTATGTCTAATTGTGTGAATACTTATTAATTTTATGAAAATTCCTGGAATGCATAGTAACATACCATAAAACATTAGTGTCCTTTAATTCTAACACTAAAATAAGCTGGACCTAGGGTACTATTACTTGTAATAATGATTAGGGTGATCAAGTATATAATGCTTTTTAATAGCATTTTTGAAGAAGAACGGAATGCCATATGTCATAATTCTTTTCTCAACAAAATTTCTCTGTTACCATGAACACAATTAGATTCCCTTGCAAAGGCTGTCTGAGATTTAGTTTACAGCATGATTTCTTCTGTCATTTCAACCATATTACATTTCTGTTTTTACTGGTGCATTGATTGCTACCTGGCTCATTGCTTGTGTTACTTGTTCAGATCAGGCAGTTGAACTTACTCTAACTCCATAAATGAAATAAAGTAGACAACGAGCTAAAAGAATAATAGAAAACATGATCTTGAGGTATCAGAAATAAGATCAATTTCTGAACTCAAGCCTTTAACTTGAAAAATTCACCACAATCAAGTTACTTCTGTTAATAATTCTGAGGCATTATGGAAGAAGTTAGTTAGAACTCTTAGTTTTATGAATTATACATAAACATATGCATTCTATGTACTTGATACATCTTTCCCAACTTATTAAGACTTATTAGGATGCATGTACTCTGTCTTCAGCATGGTAGGAACTCTTAGTTCTCTCCACTCAAGGACATTCAAACCTCTTGGGTACAGAGCTGATTTTTGTAAAAGTCAACAAAATAATTAAATAGTAAAATGCACCAGTGTGCATAATAGAGCAACAATACATTATGGTAATGTATATAGAACAAAGTAGTAAGTACAATGTCGTTATCTGCATAGGGAAGGAATATTGTAAGATTTCAGAAAGATAGATAAGTTCAGTACATTGGAAAAGGACAAAGCTAAATAGGAACTATCTTGAAGGAAACGTAGTGCTTAGGCAGAGAGGCCGAAAAAAAAAAAAAAGCAAAAAAACAGAAAAACAAACCCAAAACATTTTTAGGGTTATGGAATGGTCAAAGCAAATTGCAAAATGAGACCATCTATGTATGGTATATCCTGGGGAAGGTGGAGAGGCTGTTTTTACTGGACTAGAGAGTTGGTGTAGGAGAAAGAAAGAAAAATGTACATCAACTGGTCAGTTGAGATTGCCTTGTGGGGGCAGTGGGTGCACTACAAGATGAATGGCTGAAGAGCTCTCTGTGGATTGAGGGATTCTCAGGAGACAGAAAAGAAAATATAAAAGGGATATTCGGCAAAAGATATGGTTCAAAATGAATGATCAACAGGCTGCAAGAGATGAGTAGCATATTGATCCAAAGATTAGGTAACGGATCATGAGTTATAACTACCAACGAGTGTGCAAGAGGATAAATATTTACTTAGCTGAAATATTTGCATGAGGAGGATAAGTCATGGACAGAAATATCCTGTACTTAGTTCTTATTTTGAACCAAAGGTGAGGAACTAGGAAAGGAAAAATATAACAGTCAGATGGTAATTTTAGAATATTTGTATCACAATAAAATACACTGCAAGGTATTATGTGAAATAACACGTATTTTAATGCATTAACCTTATAATACAAAAAATAAGTTAAAAAGAAAAAATTGGAGATTGAGGAATTTAGAGTACATCTGCTATCTTCCAGGGCTTCCGTTAATTTTTATTTTATTTACTTTATGTATCCTAAACACAAAAATAGGAATTAAAAGAATGTGACTCAATTTCATTAAACACTAACTTAAATATTTTTCATTAATTTAAAAAATCCTTCATTATTTAATTTAATTCCAGTTAAACAATTGGTAATAAAAAGTTTCAAATACAGATGCCTGGGTGGTTCAGTTGGTTAAGTGTCTTGGCTGGAGTCTGCATCAGGCTCCTTGCTCAGCAGGGAGCCTGTTTGTGTGTGCTCAATCTCTCTCTCTCTGACAAATAAAGAACATCTTTTTAAAAAAAGTTTCAAATGCTGGTTCTGCACTAATATTTAATGCAATTTGTCCTTGGAATATGATTCTGCAGCAAAACAGGTAAATCTCAAAGGAAAAGAGTCTATCATTGTTTACTTTTACTAAATAATGATCATTTCAAATATACTCAGTAGTTATAGAAAGTATGCTGATGTTGAAAATTTCAACATTCACTAGCTTCTTTTATCTCTATCTTGACTAACATCAGTCAGTTTGACAAAGTAATTGGAAGGCTTTTTTTTTTTTTTCTGTACTTGAAAAAATAGGGCTCAAGCCTACTGAAATTGTTTATTTTGAACATTTTTTAAAAAGTGAGCAAATTTTTTTACAAATACAGTTGTGCATAATGTCCTTTGGAACTTCATTCGTTTAAACCATTACCTTGGAAAGACAGATTAAAAATGTTTATATCTTTTCCAAACCATCTACTAGGTAACAACCTACTGGAAGACACTAAGTTAAGATTTCTTTCTTTAATGGGAGAAGAGTTTTCAGTGTACTTTTGAATCTGATTCTTTTAATTATTTTACATGAGAAAACCAGCAAAGCATTCTGTAGTGTGAACAATATTCATTATCACTGTACCACAGAGTATTATTAAGAATTTACTACGGGGGCACCTGGGTGGCTCAGTGGATTAAGCCGCTGCCTTCAGCTCAGGTCGTGATCTCAGGGTCCTGGGGTCGAGCCCTGCATAAGGCTCTCTGCTCAGCGGGGAGCCTGCTTCCCCCTCTCTCTCTGCCTGCCTCTCTGCCTACTTGTGATCTTTCTCTCTGTCAAATAAATAAATAAAATCTTAAAAAAAAAAAAAGAATTTACTACGATCTTGTTTTTATTTGTTTGTTTGCTTGCTTGCTTCTAAAACATCCTGTGGCTCTTTGGGTCTTTGGAGCTTCAAGTTTTCTTTTGCATTCCATTTTCCAGGATGGATACAGTAAAAGAAATTCACATGCAGTGCTATCTCTTAGTAACCTTATCCTGGAATCTATCTCATTATCACTTACACTTAAAGGTAGTGGTCCCTGACCGCAAAACACTACTTTTATTTAATGTTCATCTGTCGCTCAAAGCATAACTTTATATACCTTCTTATTTGCAATCTCAAACTACGCTTTTCACAAAGTAACATAGGATAGAAACTTTCATATTTGTATCCCACCATGAACAACTTTCCAAATTAACTAATTTGACATGCCTGTTCTTTCAACTTGTCAGCAATGTTGTCTGTGTGAATTTACCAGGAAAAAAAAGTTTGCTAACAGAGGAATTTAAGTTGTCACCCAATTGTTTTCCATATGTTGTCATTTTCTTTGACAGAGCAGAAGGAATCTATCTTTCCCGAGTGCTATAATTTCATTTATTTATTTAATTATTTCATTATTAAGTCAGAAATTTAAAAGGTACTTCAAATATTAAATTTAGGACATTTATGTCAAGGTTGATTATCAGTCATGATGGTTTATTGCAACTTTTAACATTGCTGAAAAAGAGACAGAAGTTTGTCTTTATTAATAAAAATCTTTAGTTTTAGAATATCTTGCCATGAAACCTGAACATACTAGAAAATACCTGAACATACTAGAAAATAAATACTATTTGGTGTGCAGATTGATACTGAAAGATTCAGTCTACTCGGTACATATAATATTTTGAGGGAAGATTAAGATTTGTTCAATGTGGGGCGCCTGGGTTGCTCAGTGGGTTAAGCCTCTGCTTCAGCTCAAGTCATGATCCCAAGGTCCTGGGGTCGAGCCCTGCATAAGGCTCTCTGCTCAGCGGGGAGCCTGCTTCTCCCTCTCTCTCTGCCTGCCTCTCTGCCTACTTGTGAGCTCTCTCTCTGTCAAATAAATAACTAAAATCTTTAAAAAAAAAAAAAAAAGATTTGTTTAATGCAATCCTTAAAGTACAAAATACACTTATACCAGGTAGTATTAGCTTAGATGAATCAATTCTAATAATAATCTCAGTAATTTCTTGTTGGGTCAATTTCTTATCAGACATGACTAAATTGTTATCTCCCTTACACCACAATATAAATGAAACAAACTCATAATAGGAAAAGTAAAATGAGCTTTGCCAGTTTCTTGTTCACTTGTGTTTTCATACTTTGTCTTGTTGTCAATTCCTGCCTATACTTTGCAAGCCATATATTTGTTGAAGTTTGATGTATGCTACTGTAGACTGTATAATCTTTCAAGCTACATATCAAGCTACATATCAGTAGATTGTATAATCTTTCAATCTCCAGTATGTTGAACAGGTGAAAATGAAGGAAAGACCAAGCTTAATAAAATTCTGACCTTCTTTCAAAATAGCATGTGCATCAAATGGTCTGAAGGAGGCTGCCAGTATCAATCTATACACAAAATATTAGTAAGACTTAAAGTGTTTCTTAATTTATAGGTTAAAAATACGGAGAGTAAAACTTTATAAAACACCTGGAGAACGTTCTGTAAGTTCTGATGAAGTGGTCTGGGATGGAACTTAAGAGTTTGCATTTTAACAAGGTCCTGAGTGACTCAGTCTGTGGGTCCCGGAACCGCACTTGGAATAACGAGATCCTACACACTTGTGTCAGTCTTACAAACACTGTAGGAAGCTTGTTTCCAGTCTGAAGATAGCTGTTGACAATGGAGTGTCATTTAAGGGTTTTCTAAGAGAGTCAGAAAAAATCAAGTTTATTTGAAGGGCCAACAAAGGAGATACCCCTTAGTATGCTATTGGAATAGTGAGGTGAAAAGGGTTATTATTGTTCATGAAAATGAAAAATTAAAGAATATTCTAAGAGAAATATTCTAAGAGAAATATAAATCTCAGTATTATGAATGAACACACCATATTGATCTTGAAATATTTTGAGCATAATTTTGAGATTCTTTTCTATCATTTTTTTAAAAGACTTGAAGTGTCCAGTGGTGTTCTAAAAAAACCAGAAAAAATATAAAATACTGTAGAGCCTATATAGATAGTTTTTATATTTTTAAGCATGAAACTCCTGTTGGTGTTGCACATCTATCCATTGTGCCAAATTGATAATGCGTCAATCAATTATTTTAACATTTTGGCCTCCAAACGAATTCATAAAAAGTAGTAAATGAAGGTATTCCTTATAATAGGTGTTTCTGTGGGTGGTCTGTTTATTAACTTATTCCCCCATTGAATCATTGTTGTGAATTGCTCCTATGACATATTCTGGGTGTTAACCATTTTGAGATTTCATACTCTCTCAGTAGGGTAAAAGAGAACAGGAAAGGGACTTGCTACAATTAGAAAGATAATATGGTGGCACAGAAAAGATCAATGAGAGGAGTAAAGGCCAGGGGATTTAGGGAAAAAAATAAATCGGTTTAAGAGAGTTGAAAATTAATGTCAGGTGATGTTGGTAATAATCTTAATGACTCAACTTCACTAATATGTACCCATTGCCTGCTGCTTTCCTAGTATAATGACAGAGTACAGTCTTCTGGTCAGCTGTCACCAACATTTTTATTAGAAAGAACCTATAATCTAATGTAATAACAGCACTGGGGTCTCAAGATTAAATCCAAATTGATGTCGATGCCTCTGAAGTCCTTGTCATCCGGCCAGTGGTTGGTGTGTCCTGTAGCTCTTGTCAGAGCCTCAGAAGCCTTGTCAAGAGCTTTGCTGCACACCTCTGGTGTTCGTTACAAGAGAGGAATGCTGAGATGGACGTGAGGAATTATTCTTACATGACTGAAAAGGTAATCGAGAAAACATGAGGCTCACTAGGCATGGGGTATTTTATGATTCCCAAGTCAGTGCTATTTTCTTCAGACAATAGAAGATGATATCAGGGGGAAATAAGTTAATTTCAGTGCTACTCCTACACTGGTCAGGATTCCTAGGGCACTCACAGAAAAAAACAGGCAACGTGGAAAAAAATAATAGTCCAAATTGCATTTCTCCTTGACTCAGGTGTGCCATGAGGGAGCCACAATCCATTTAGAATATCAGCACAATCATTGTCCACCTCAATCAATTTAATGCGAAGAGGGAAAAGGGAATCATTAGGGTGCAGAAAATCAATTCTGGGCATCTGTCTGCATGCAGACCTCAGGCCAAAACAGATTGAGTACCAAAAAGTAGACAAAAGGGAAATCCCAGATTTCATTGTGCCGTTCTTTGGTGCTGGTCTTATTATGTGACTAATGAACCTTTCATTTTGAATCAGTGTGTTTTACAGCTGCACCTAATCATTATTTCTAAGACCTAAGACTATGATGTGTGGCAGAAGCTTTAGATGAGGTGAGGAATGATGGATTGTCATTGTCAAATTATTAATAGGAAGGTTCATTTTATATTGGAAATATAAAATATATTTTATCCACATCTCCCTTTTGAACTCTGGTGCAGCTGCCTAAAATGGACTATATCACTCAAGACTACACAACTTTGCCAAGAGATACAGGGTATTTGGCAGTATATTAAATTTGATTTTACTTGAGTTCTCCTGAAACCTGCTTTAGATCCTCTTGTTTCTCCACAAAGGACAAGTAATTTTTTTCTTTCTAAATAAGGTTAAACTGTGAGCAAACCAAAGTAAGATAACCACAGTGAAAGAAGAATAATTTAAATGATTGAGTCTTCTCTTGAAATATTTTTTCCGAAGTCACTTTCAACATATTTATACATGTATTGTAAAATTTAATATTATAACACTATTAATTATTATCTTCTATGGATGAAAAACCAGAGACTCACAAGGATAAATAATTCACTTGAGTACTCCCATCAAATAATTACTGAACCTACAGTTTGAACTACTGTAAATCTAAACCTTGCTGTAGGGTCAAAGAAAACAAAAAAACTGGGGGCCAAAAGTCACACAAATGCTTTTAGATGTTTAGGAAAATATATTGTGTATATATATGCCTTTCTATTTCATGCACATACATAAACATGGAAAAATACCATGAGGTTCTCAACATACACAAATAAAAGTCTATTTCAAATATATGACGTAGCTTGTTTTTAAAAACTAACCACACAAAATTCAACCTAAAAATTACAAAACATTTTCCTTTTTTATGGCCCTATTCATATTTCATTTTCCAACCTGGATTCTACATTAATGTAAAACTACTTTACAAAACAAGAAATTCATTTTATTAAAATGAATTTTAATAAAAACATTGCCCTTCAAAGCTAAACAAGCTAAATAGGTCTTTCAGAACTTTAACAACAAAAGATTTCAGAAAACAGTATCTCGAAAACTATTTGGTAGAAGACTTTATCATAGAAACTATGTTCCCTGTAAGCGCAGTCCACTTGTAGTTTCTGGTGAGGACTTATCAGGTTTAAGAATATCAACTTCACCCTAATAATCCTGTTCCATTTCCTGTGTAATCAAGTCAACAAGTGGTATCAGGCGTCCCTGGGCATTAGAAAATAGGGTTTATTTTTCATTCTTTGGCATGTTAAAACTTAAGCATTTCGTTATAAAAGAGCAGAGGGATGATGTTAAAACTCCCAATTTTAAAATAAATTATTTTTCTGTAAATCATTTTCAAGTAGGATTTTGAATTTTACAAAGAAATCTTCAACGGTTAAGGAGCTTTTCTGCTGTTTCTTTGCTCTTAATTTTTAAGAGTTTCTTTAATTGGTGCATTATTCCTGTAATAGGTTTTGCACTAAAAGGACTAAAAAAAGTTTCCCTGGCTTGATCTGGGAGAAACTTCTCAGCATTTACTTTTTTTATTGCTGCTTTCCTAGCTTCCACAGCAGGCTTGGTGCATGGTTTTGAGGTGTTCTGTGTACTCACACAGGTTTCTCCTTGTGTCCTGTACTGATTTGGGTATTCAGATATAGATGTAATGGACGTCTTAAATAAAAGAATTGTTTTTCTTTCACCTCAAAAGAATTGTTTTCCCATTTAAAAACTTGGCTTCCTTAAATATACCCAGTAGTTTGGAAACAAGTTGAAACCATTATTTTAATCTATCAAGTATCAAAATATCACTATTTATACTTAAGTAATACATTGTTAGGGAGGGAAAAATATATAAACACACACATATGTATTATAAACATACACATACATACACATATGTATGTATATTATAAACATGGACAAATTTTCCTTAATTTTCTGCCCAGGTGTTGATCCTCAGTAATATTCCATGTGGAATATTCCATATTTATAAATTCCACTTATTGTAAGCAATAAAACCAGTATAGAGTGCTGCTCTCAGTATCGCAGAGTTGGATCAGGGGAAAGTTACCTCAAAGTGTTTAATAAAGAGATTCTTCTGCTGCATATGCCCAAACTCTTCTGGCTTGACTGCAGGAAGACGGCACTCTGTTGAATTCTATACTGGAAATTATTATAGTTTGGCTCCGGAACACTATTTAATATTTTGAATGAGAACATATTTCATTAAATGGTGGCTCCATTCTGTGCACATAGGGAAAAAACCTTGGTGTCTTATCCCCCGTTTAATCCATTAGCAAGACGTAAGGGTTCAATGGTCAGAGTGTATCCCAGTCCCACAATTTATACCACCTTCCCTCTTAACTATTTTGATTCAAGCCCCCATCATCAGCTTTTGGCCGGATTATTGTAGTAGCTTCCTAACTGGTCTCCTTAACTGCCCTTGCTACTTTTAGTTCTACTTTCAGTTCCAGCAGCTAGAGGGCACACAACCCTCCAACAGCTTCCCACTTCACTCAGAGTAAAATCTAAAGCCTTTACCATGTTTTAATAACCTCTATGGTCTGTCCTAGTTATCTCCTAGCTGGACCATATTCTCTTTTTCTTTTTTTTTTTTTTTTTGAAGATTGTATTTATTTATTTGACAGACAGAGATCACAAGTAGGCAGAGCAGCAGGCAGAGAGAGATGGGGAAGCAGGCTCCGCACTGAGCAGAGAGCCCAATTTGGGGCTCGATCCCAGGACCCTGAGATCATGACCTGAGCTGAAGGCAGAGGCTTTAACCCACTGAGCCACCCAGGTGCCCCTGGACCATATTTTCTAAAAATCTTGCTCATCTTGTTCCAGACCTACCAGCCTTCTTGTTATGATTGAAATACCTTAGTCATCCTTATCCCTCAGATCCTTTGAACTTCCTATCACTTCTGCTGAAATACTCTTTTCCCACATATGCATGGCCAGCTGTCTTGTCTCTTTCATCTTCACTCAGATGAGAACCCTCTGGTCAGAGCTCTAAATAAAAGTGCCAAACCAGAGGTGCCTGGGTGGCTCAGTGGGTTAAAGCCTCTGCCTCCTGCTCAGGTCATGATCCCAGGGTCCTGGGATCGAGCCCCACATCAGGCTCTCTGCTCAGCGGGGAGCCTGCTTCTCCCTCTCTCTCTGCCTGCCTCTCTGCCTACTTGTGATTTCTGTCTGTCAAATAAATAAATAAAATCTTTAAAAACAAACAAACAAACTGCCAAACCAGTTACCGGCCTACAAATAAAAGCGGCATTTCTGATTTGCCTTATCTGATTTATCTTCTTAGTACTTATTACTGTTTAACATGGCATCTATTTTACTTGTTTATTTAGTTTTTTGTTTTTGTTTTTGTTTTTTAATTTCAACTAGAGTGTAAGTTCAGTAAGGGCAGGGACTTTTTCTTTTCTTATTTTCCATATGCCCAGTACTTTGGGGCCTTCCTAAAACCTAGTATGCAATCAGTCAGTATTTGTTGAAGGAATAAATAAAAATCTTTCAAGAAAATAGTTCATGGGGTTGGAAAATACACAGGTTTCATTGCTGCATTTGTTTTGTACATAATAAGAAATGTTACCAGGATGTTTCAGAGGGATGATAAAAGTAACAATGCATGGATATTAGAAGGGAGGTTTGGCGTATTTAAGATATTTTAAAGACACATATTTGTTTTTGCGGGGCTGGTTTTTTGGGACAGAAAGTATTAGCATTTCATGTACTATTTTACCAAAAAATACGTGTATTGAATTTCTCTTGTGCATGAACAGAGTTGCAAAGAAAAATCTGTGAAGACAAGCATGTTATCTGACTTCAGTGAGTTTGCAGTGTGACTAAGAAAACAGATTAGTATGAAAAAGAAAAGTATGTAAATAAACCTCATTAATGGTCTGATGAGCGTGTATAGTGATGTGGTCCTCTTTGGTGGAAGACCTAAGTGGATTGTGAGGATCCCATAAGTTCTTCTGGAACAAAATGTAATTTAAGCCATGAGGAGAAACCAGCCAAAGAGAAAGTTTTGAAGCAGAGAAAAGAGTGTGTTAAAAGATCCTAGGAACAAAAGATAGTAAGAGTTTAGTAGGTATGGAGCACAGAGAGCAACAGGGAGATTCCTGATAAAGCTGAAGAGCTGTAGTGGGGCCTGGAATATCATGCAGATTTTACATTTTTACTTAAGATCATTGGGGAATCATTAAAGGGTTTTAAATAAAAATGCAGGGGCAGCTGGGTGGCTCAGTAGGTTAAGCATCTGACTCTTGATTTCAGCTCAGGTTATGACCTCAGGGTCATGAGATTGAGCTCTACGTAAGGCTCCATGTCTAGTTTAACATTCTCTGTCTGCTGGGATGCCTGGGTGGCTCAGTCAGTTCAGCAGCTGCCTTGGACTCAGGTCATGATCCCAGCACCCTGGGACTGAGTCCCGCATCGGGCTCCCGCTCAGCGAGGAGCCTGCTTCTCCATCTCCCTCTCCCTCTGCCAATCCCCCTACTTGTGTTCTATCTCTGACAAATAAATAAATTTTTAAAAAATCTAAAAAAAATATTCTCTGTCTCCCTCTCCATCTGCCCCCTCCCATAAGTAAAATAAAATTGGAAAATGCAAAAATCAGTTTTCCAGTACAGAAAGATCACTAGGACTACAACTTGGGGAGTAAATTAAAGAGGAGATTAGGTGTGAGGAAGCATTAGAGGCTCTGTTAGTGGCTGAGAGACACCTGTGGCTGCTTTATGGTTGTGTAGTGGGAATGAGGAGAGATGGCCTAATTCAGGATTCTTTTGGACTTTTCAAAGAATCAGATTCTTGGGATAAGGTGAGTTTTGTTTTGCATATGTTGATTAAAAGTTGAAAGTGGAGGGGCGCCTGGGTGGCTCAGTCAATTAATTGTTCTACTCTCAGTTTCAGTTCAGGTTGTGATCTTGTAGTTGTGGGACTGAGCCCTGTGTTGGGCTCTGCACTTACTGCGGAGTCTGCTTAAGGTTCTTTCTTTCTTCTCTCTCCCCCACTCTGTCCTTCCCTGCTCGCTCTCTCTCTCAAATAAATAAAATCTTTAAAGAAAAAGTTGAAAGTGAATTTTTCTAACAGTGTCATATATTTGTTAGAAGCCAAAGATAAATGTCTTACCTTAAGAACAATATTTGCAATTCATAAACACATGCATGATAATTGAAGGCATGAGATTAGATGTAATCCCTTAAAGGGAGAACATACAGAACAAGAAGGGAGAAGGCTCTAAATAATGCCATCAGTTAGGGGATAGGTGGAGCAGAAGGAGCTAGCAAAGGGGAGGAAAAAGGAGAAGTCAGACTGGTAAATCAGAACACTAAGAATCTAACATACGGGGAAAATAATGTTTGAAGAAGAAAACGTTGTCAGGATGGTCAAATGCTGCCAACCATCCAACAAATGAAGACGGAGAAGCGTCCGTTGTAGACAGACGTGTAGATGTCTGTGTAGATGTCTGTGATGACCCTGATTCTGCAAACAGCTTCAGGAAAGTGACGGAGGTGGGAAACCATTGGCAGTAGGTTGCTTATAGAGAGGAGTAAGGAAATGAAAAATAGCGATTTTGGATGAGTTAAAACTGCCATACATATGTTCGACAAATGGCAGATACTAAAATGCAACATGGGATTAAGAGAGTTACTGTTTTTGTTTAGCTTTGCTTCATTAAGTTGAAAGAATCTCGAACATACTGAAAGGCTGATGAAATTAGGATACTGGAATGGGTGATATTCAATAGAATTAAATCTTCCAAAAAGCAGGGACGGGATCCAGAAAATAAGACAGATCATTCTTGTAGAGAAGGCACATTGCAGAAAATGAGATTGACAGTAGCAAACCTGGTTTCAGTTATGGCAGGAAGATGGAAAGAACCTACAAAAAGGTCGAGGGAGTAAAGAAGCTTGTTAATACAGGTTTTATATAAGTGACCAAAAGGCTTCCCTTTCCTGGAGAATGAAAGATGTGACATTTGCTCTTATGTGACTTTAGGAAGAATACACACAAAGATATGTTTGAAGAGATAAAATCCAACTCTTATTTTTGTTCAGTAACAGCTACAGAGTTCCTCAGTGAGTACAAGGTAATAAGTGTGATGCCTTTTTGACACTCTTTTTGCTATTCATAATTCCCCCATTTCAATATTGGTACCTATGTTTAGAACCTGTTGAGGCGGAAAAGGAATCTTGCAATGAAATTTCAAGTTTTACATGCCCACCCGTACTTTACTTTGTCTTAAATTATTTGAACAAAATGAGGACCAAAATATGCCTTCGGGATATATTTGTTTTGTTTTAATTTGCTTAGGAGCTATATAAATTACTCTTTAAAAGGACTGTGGGTCATGGGAAGATTTCTTATCAGCTAATTCCTTAATCAATTTCTATTCTCAACAGATGCGCTCAGTAAACTAATACTGTATCAGGAACTATTGATTGAAAGCAATTTAGGCACAAATTGGTGATTCATTTAAAGGGAAAGAATGTGGATAATTGTCACAATTGTGCACTTTGTTTACTTGTAGATCCTGGCTCAATGTATTGCCAGCTTGTTCCACGCAACACAGTCTTTTAAATTATTCATAAAAACTGTAGAATGTAGCAGCATTTAAACTGCAGGTATTTTAGTAGATCCATATAAAATGTGAGAATATTTTGACTATTTTATCAGACTAGATATAACGAAGGAAACAACTATAGTTCTAATAATTTATTTATATATAATTATTTATTATATGTATAGTAAGTTAGGCAATTTTGATGGAAGGAACAAAGTTTAAATATATAAAGTTGTTTATAGCATCCCTATAATCAAAAGGGCTCTTATACAAAGAGGCATACAGATTTTGTTGCATAAACACGAGCTTGCTAATATGTATATAGTTTTGCATTTGGTAAGCTGTATATAAAAAAATTAAAGTACTCTCAAGTGAGGATGGAAAGTGCTGTTTACAAATTTGTGTTTAGGCTCTGGTCTAAAAACATTACATTTCCTCTTACGTAAACTACTTCTATAATGATTGCAGATATAACGTTGATAATCTTTGACAATATACAGAGATATACAAAATCTTGAGAAAGTTAGTTGTCTTGAATTTTATGGAGAGAATCTTTAGATTTTAGAAGGTTCATAGTGGGCAAAGACCGTAAAAGAAATTATCCAAAAGGTACTTACTGATTGCAATCGCTTCACAAAATAAGTGTAATAGGAACCATATGATGATTTGTATCTGGGGCCATAGGCACATAAGTGTTAGTTAAAGACATGAAAGTTGGAGGCAGCTAGAAGAACAAAAAATATACTTCATATTCACTCCTTAGATTGGAACCAAATAAGAGACAAGAGTTGGACAGATGGAGATAGAAATTACAGCTTTGTGGATCAAGAGAAATATGGCCACAGTGGGCTCCCTAATACTTTGCAGTGGAATTAGACAAACATTCACAGCTGGACAGTGGATAGACTTCTCCATAGAGGCAGGCTTAATGTCAGAGAACAAATCAGAATTTACCATCTTACTGAAAGGCTGGTTCCAAGAAAGAATAAAAAATGGGTCTCTGCAGATGTGCAAATCCTTAAATTCACTCTTTCCTCCATGGGGGAGAGTAAATGAAGGGTGAGGTACTGGTAGGAATAGTAAGGAGAGGCAGGAATATTATTAGAGTAGAAGTTCCTCCACATGGATGCAGAAGGATAGGAAATAAAGGCTTGCTGAAATAAGACTGGAGGAGCTCCTTAAGAATAGAAGAAATGGGGGCACTTGGGTGGCTCAGTGGGTTAAGCCTCCACCTTCGGCTTAGGTTGTGATCTCAGGATCCTGGGATCCAGCCCCACATCGGGCTCTCTGCTCAGCAGGGAGCCTGCTTCCCCCTCTCTCTCTGCCTGCCTCTCTGCCTACTTGTGATCTCTCTCTGTCAAATAAATAAATAAAATCTAAAAAAAAAAAAAAAGAATAGACGAAATGAAGATGGCTTAGTGGAGACTCAGGTGAATGTGGATATTTAAAAGACAGTCTAGAATATCGCCTCGGCTAGGAGGCCATCTTTAACATTCCCGCCTCTAGCTGAGAGATAACACCTGTAATGCTTTCATACTATTCTTGTAATCAGAACTTTTGAATCAAGTCCAGTTTGTGTCTTAGGTTAGGACTGTTAATACGAGCAAAAGAAAAATTATGAGCAAATGGTGGCCATCAGGAAGTATGCTGTCTTTGCGGGGAAGAGAGTTGAAGAGTTCTTGATAAAAAGAATTTCAGATGAGAACGTGTTTCCATTTCATGAAAGGTCTTCATTCCTACTGAGGTTTTTAGTGTGTTTTTGCTTTTGGGGTTCTGTGTTTATATGTTTTATGTTTGTATTATAATTATTGTGTTTGTTATCAATATCGTTATTATTATAGGAGCAATATAAGAGTTTTGTTTTCCAGAAAGACAGACAGAGCAGCCATATACATAAAGTGGATTGGATTGAGTAAAAAAAAAAAGAGAAGGGAGAATGTAAGAGTTCTCCAGAGAAAGAGAAAAAATATATATATGTATGTATAGGTGTGTGTGTGTGTGTGTGTGTGTGTATGATGTATGTCATGTTTTTATACTGAGGAATTGACTCATGTGATTACGTGATCATGGAGGCTGGGAAATCTCATGATCTGCCATCTGCAGGCTAGAGACCGGGGAAACCTGGTAGTATAAATTCGGTCATGTCCAAAGGCCTGAGAGCCAGAGTTACAGGTGGTATAAATTCCAGTCTGAGGGCCAGAGAAGACTGATGTTCCAACTCAAGGAGGCAGGCAAGAAAGGAACAAGTCTCCTTTCTTCTGCTCTGTGTTCTAGTCAGGCCTTCAACAGACTGAATGACGTCTGTCCACACTGGGGAGGGCAATCTGCTTTACTGAGTCCACCAGTTCAAATGTTTATCTCATCCAGCATATAGAAAAACCCAGAAATAATACTTATCATGGGCACTCCCATAACCCAATCAAGTTCATGCCATAAAATTAACCATCAGAGATATAAAAACCAGTTTGAAGAACGTTACAGGAAAGCCTCAATGTAAGCTTAAATATGATTATAGGCAACAAGAAAAGGAAGAATTAAATAATATGAAGCATATAATGAGTTGGAAGATACCTACTAAATAGATTCTGTGATTGTTTCATTGAACTTCGAGTTAGAAGTTTTACAGGATCCTAGCTCAGTTCCGAGATCCTAAAGCCCAGAAACCTGATACTGGGGAAGAAAGTCAGGAGAGCAGGAATCTCTGGCCTGAGAGAGCACGGATGTCTATAGAGGCCACAGATCAGCATTAGCTGCCTCTGTTTCTTGTTCACCTGTTAGCCCCTCCTTCATTTTATCATCGTCTGTGAGCTAACTAGAGAGATGAATTAGATGTGGCACCTCAGGACCAGAAGAGTCACAGAGCATTCGAGAAGAGTGAGCTGGGGGAAGGGTGTTGTAGGAAGAGTGAACCACACGTGTAAATCCCTGCCTATGGAAGCCATGGTATGTTGTAGGATGGCAAGAATTTTAGAGAAGAAATTGGAAAGGCAAAAGGTATGGCTAGAGAGAGGGATAAAGTAGAATCCTTGTTAGCTGGCCATGGTGCTTGAGGGCCGTAGACAGGCAGAGGTGTTCTCTGGGTTCTCTGGTGTTCTCTGGGTTAACAATCTCTGGGATTGTTAACACATCCTGCTGGGTTCTCCTTCTAGAATCTTAGTAACTCCACTTCAGCCACTCTAGGGTACATAAGTTTCCCCCAGTTTATTTTCTGTTTAATGAAAATGTTACATGTTACTCTATTCATAGAAGTACAAAACAAATTTGATTTACCTAGTAATATTTACAGATGTTATAATGTGTCATTTTATAAAGTGTCTGTCATTAGCTGTTTTTCATCCCTCTGGAGGGTTTGGGGATGAGGAAGCAGGCGGTAAATTAGACCCTACAGAGCACCTTGTGCTGTTTTATAGCCAGTGAAATAAGGATAGCAGGCCTAGACTTCTGCAGAAATTTAAATCCACATGTCCTAGGTTCAGATAACCCTGTAGCTTGGGTTAGCAGCAAAGTAAGAATTTCTTTTGTTAATGGCACTCTGCATTTTAAACAAGAGACAGTATAATATGACATAATAATTCTAAAAGCAACATTTTATTGCTTTGAGAGAGGGGAAAGAGAAAAAATCTGAACAGCAGGTTGTATGCACATGAGTTCTGTTTCATACACGTGTTTCTAACCAGTTTTTACTTCTCTTTCTACTGTAATTGGTATTATACTACTTAATCAGCAAATATTAAGCTGATAGTGTGTTTCTTTGGAGTGTTCTTCTAGAATAAACTTTGTTGTATAAACTGAGAGTCTCCCCTTCTTCATAAATGGAACTTCATTGTGATGTAACGAGGGGTTTCTTTACTTCCCAAAGAAAATAATATGATTTTCCACACAAAATTTAATTTTCTTTTCTTTTTTTTTTAAAAAGATTTTATTTATTTATTTGACAGAGATCACAAGTAGGCAGAGAGGCAGGCAGAGAGAGGAAGGGAAGCAGGCTCCCTGCTGAGCAGAGAGCGCGATGTGGGGCTCGATCCCAGGACCCTGGGATCATGACCTGAGCCGAAGGCAGAGGCTTTAACCCACTGAGCCACCCAGGTGCCCCCAAAATTTAATTTTCATAATTTAAGTGTCATCATCTACTTCTTTGAGACACAGTTTATTCTTTAACAATGTATATTTCCAATTTCTGACCCAATTTTTATTGATCTGGAAGAGTCAAGTTATTCCATCACATCTTCTTTTGCTGTAAAGAATGCGAGAACCTTAGAATCCCTTGGCCATACTTGCCCAGCCTAACATGGGGGAAGATGAGAATAGTGTGCTCACCTGGCCCCCTTCTTCATAGAATTATTCCTGGATTTTCTCAGCTAACCTGGATGTGCCTCTTGCAGTGAACATGCCAAACCAGCTTTTGTGGTTTGCAAAGCTTGCAATTCTCCAAATTTGTCTGAGAAGATCCAATGGGGAGAAGGGCAGCAAATAGAATAATGATACAGAGTACTCTGGATATACTGTTTTCTGGAAAATTTAGTCAAATGGTGTCTTCTGGCTCCAGATATTCCCATTGTTAGGCTGTAATTCTGGACAAACTTTTTTTTCTGTGGTATTTTAAAATTAAGAGAATGCTTTCATGTATTTGCTAAAAAGTGGGGGTGGGCATGGTTGTCTTTAATTCTACCATTGCTATACCCTAATAGAAGTAGAGTCAGCATCTTTTATTCACTTAAAAATGCATTACTTGATAGTAATTCAATCAATTCTTATTACAAGAACACCTGATGTCTCAGTAGCTCAAAGTATACAAAGTTGAATATAAAAGTAGCTACCTCATAAAGTTAATGCAAGGATTCACTGAGAAAATGTAGCTGACCCTTTAACAGCACAAGAATTAGGGTGCTGACCCCCTACACAATCAAATATCCATGTATAACTTTTGACTCCCCAAAACCTTAACTACTAATAGCCTAATCTTTTTTTTAAGAGAGGGAGATAGAGAAGGAGGCAGAGGGGCAGAGGGGGAGTGAGAGAATCTGAAGCAGGCTCCATGCTCAGCACAGAACCGACGCAGGGCTCGCTGTCACAACCTAAGATCATGATCTGAGCTGAAATTCAGGGTGGGATGCTTAGCCAACTGAGCTAGCCAGGGGCCTACTCTTGATTGGAAGCCTTCCAATAACATAAACAGTCGATTAATACATATTTTCTGTGTTATATGCATTATATGCTGTACTTTTGCAATAAGGTGAGCTAGAATAAATAAAATGTCATTAAGAAAATCATATGAGAAAATATATTTATAGTACTGTACTGTATCCAAAAAATCTGTGTATAAGTGGAAACACACAGTTCAAATATGTGTTGTTATTCAAGGCTCAACTATACATAAATTATTATGAATGTTGCCTGGCACAAAGCACATGCTTTAAAATATTATTGTTATTGTTAATGTATTTGGAGATTATAATATTGCAGGATTTATTATATCAGTGCTCTTAAAACTTTTTTGATTGTGACCCTCATTAAAAGATACTTTGCATTAAAAAATTTGCTCAGTATACACACATATGTGTAACTTAAAAGTTTCAAGAAATAAAACACTTATCATATATGATGCCTTCTCATTTTCCCCCTTTTAAAAAAAAATTAATTCCAGTATAGCTAACGTACAGTTTTATATTAGATTCAGGTATGGAACATAGTGATTCAGCAATTACTCAGTGTTCATATGGTAAGTGTACTCTTAATCCTCTTTACCTATTACCCATCCCCCCATCCACCTGCCCTCTGATAACCATCAGTTTCCTCTCTATAGTTAAGAGTTTTGCTTTGTCTCTTTTTTTCTTTGTTCATTTGTTTTGTTTCTTAAATTCCACATATGAGTGCAATCATATGGTATTTGTCTTTCTCTGACTTATTTCACTTAGCATTATAGTCTCTTGCTCCATTTATGTTTCTGCAAATGGCAAAATTTCATTCTTTTTTATAGCTGTGTAATATTCTGGTGTGTGTGTGTGTGTGTCTGTGTGTGTCTGTGTGTGTGTGTCTGTGTGTGTGTGTGTGTGTGTGTGTGTGTGTGTGTGTGTCTGTGTGTGTGAGTGATCACTTTTATCCATTCATCTGTTGATGGACACTTGGGCTGCTTCCATAATTTGGCTTTTTCGTATAATGCTCCAATAAACATATGGGTGCATAAATACTTTTCAGCCACTATTTTCATATTCTTTGGGTAAATACCCAGCATAGAATTACTGGATAATTTGATAGTTTTATCTTTAATTTTTTAAGGAACTTCCGTACTGTTTTTTGCAGTGGCTACACCAGTTTACATTCCCACCAGCAGTTCAGGAGGGTTTTTTTTTCTCCACATCCTCACCAATACTCACTGTTGCTTGTATTTTTTTATCTTAGCTATTCTGACAACTGTGAGGTGATATCTCATTGTGGTTTTGAGTTGCATTTCCATCTGTTGACCATCTGTATGTCTTTAGACAAATGTCTGTTTATATGCCTATTTTAACCGGATTATTTATTTTGTTGGTGTTGAATTGTATAAGTTCTTTATATATTTTGGATACTAATTCTTTATCCCATATGTCATTTGCAAATATCTTCTCCCATTCAGTGGGTTGTCTTTTAGTTTTGTTGATTACTTCTTTTGCTGTGCAGATTTTTATTTTGATAGTTTATCTTTACTTTTCTTTCCCTTGCCTAAGCAAAGATATCTAGAAAAGTGTTGCTATGACTCATGTCAGAGAAATTGCTGCTCTTGCTCTCTTCTGGGATTTTTACGACCTCAGGTCTCATGTTTAGGTCTTTAATCCTTTTGAGTTTATTTTTATATTTGGGATAGGAAAGTGGTCCAGTTTTATTCTTTTGCATGTGGCCGTTCAGTTTTCCCAATACCATTTGTTGAAGAAACTATCTTTTCCCCATTGTATAATCTTGCTCTTTTGTCAAAGGTTTTATCTGTATTCTCTGGGTTTTAAATGTGGGTTTATGTCTGTATTCTCTGGCCTGTTGATCTGTGTATCCATTCTTTGTGCCAGCACCATACTGTTTTGATTACTACAGCTTTGTAGTATTATCTTGAAGTCTGGAATTGTGACACCTTCAGCTTTGGTTTTCTTTGTCAAGATTTCTTTGGCTATTCAGGGTCTTTTGTGGTTCCATACAAATATTAGGATCATTTGTTCTATTTATGTGAAAAATGCTGTTGGTGTTTTGATAGGGATTGCATTAAATCTATAGATTGCTTTGGGTAGTATGGGCATTTTAACAATATTCTCTCAATCCATGTGCATGGCATATCATTCCATTTCTTTGTGTCATCTTCAGTTTCTTTCATCTGTGTGTTAACAGTTGTTTTTAGAGTATAGATCTTTCCTTGGTTAAATTTATTCCTAGATACTTTATTTTTTGGTGAAACTATATATGGGATTCTTTTCTTAATTTCTCTTTCTTGTTGCTTCATTATTTGTGTGTAGAAATGCAATGGATTTCTGTATATCGATTTTGTATCCTGTGACCTTACTGAATTCACTTATGAGTTCTAGTAAGTTTTTGGTGGAGTCTTTCAAGTTTTCTATATATATAGTATCATGTCCTCTTCAAATGGTAGAAGTCTTAATTCTTCTTTACCACTTTAGATGCCTTTTATTCCTTTTTCTTGTCTGATTGTTGCAGCTAAGACTTCCAGTACTATGTTGAATGAAAGTGGTGAGAGCGGACATCTTCATCTTGTTCCTGATTTTAGGGGAAGGTCTCAGTTTATTTTTTTGAATTGAGTATGATGTTAGCTATAGTTTTTCCATATATGGCCTTTATTATGTTGAGGTTTGTTCCCTCTAAACCTACCTTGTTGAGAGCCTTTGTCATGAATGGATGTTGTACTTTGTCAAATGCTTTGTATCCATTGAAATGATTTTATGGTCCATTTTTCTTTTGTTGATGTGATGCATCAAGTTGATTGGTTAGCAACTAATCAATTGTACTTGCATCCCTGGAATAAATCCCACTTGATTGAGGTGAATGATTTTTTTAAATGTATTGTTGGATTTGGTTTGCTAATATTTCAGCGAGGATTCTTACATCTGTGTTCATTAGAGGTACTGGCCTGTAGTTCTCTCTTTTGAGGGTCTTAATCTGGTTTTGGTATCAGGGTAATGCTGGTCTCATAGAATAAATTTGAAAGCTTTCCTTTCTCTTCTATTTTTTGGAATAGTTTGAGAAAAATAGGTATTCACTCTTCTTTAAATGTTTGGTAGAATTCACCAATTCTATTTGGTAGAATTCACCAACAGACGGAAGCCGTCTGTTCTGGACTTTTTTGTTCGTTGGGAGTTTTTTGATTACTGATGCAATTTCTTTGCTGGTAATTCGTCTGTTCAACTTTTCTGTTTCTTCCTGATTTAGTTTTTGGAGGCTATATGTTTCTAGAAATTTATCCATTTTATCTAGGTTGTCCATTTGTTGGCCTAGAGTTGTTCATAATATTCTCTTATAATCTTTTTTTTTTAAGATTTTATTTATTTATTTGACAGACAGAGATCACAAGTAGGCAGAGAGGCAGGCAGAGAGAGAGAGGAAGGGAAGCAGACTCCTTGCTGGGTGGAGAGCCCAGTGCATGGCTTAGTCCCAGGACCCTGGGATCATGACCTGAGCCAAAGGCAGAGGCTTTAAACCACTGAGCCACCCATGTGCCCTCTCTTATAATCTTTTATATTTCTGTGGCATTGCTTGTAATTTCTCCTCTTTCATTTAGTTCTGATTTTGTTTATTTGAGTCTTCTCCGTCTCTCAATGAGTCTATCTAAAGGTTTATCAATTTTTTTTTTTATCTTTTTAAAGATTCAGCTTCTGGTTTCATCGATCTGTTCTATTGTTTTTCTTTAGTTTTTATTTTATTTTACTTTATTTTTTATTTCTGCTCTAATCTTTATTATTTCCTTCCTTCTACTGGTTTTCGTTTGTTCTTCTTTTTCTAGCTCCTTTAGGTATAAGGTTGGGTTGTTTATTTGAGATTATTCTTGCTTCTTGAGGTAGACCCATATAGATATAAGCTTTCCCCTTAGAACTGCTTTTGTGGGATCCCAAAGATTTGGGACTAAAATGTTTTCATTTTCATTTGTCTCCATGTACTTTTTTATTTCCTCTTTGATTTCTTGATTGACACATTCATTGTTTAGTAGCATGTTACTGAACCCCTATGTATTTGTGTTTTTTCCAGACTGTGTGTGTGTGTGTGTGTGTGTGTGTGTGTGTGTGTGTGTGGTGTGGTTGATTTCTAGTTTCATAGTGCTTTGGTCAGAAAAAAAATGCATGGTATGACTTTGATCTTTTTGAATTTGCTGAGGCCTAATATGCCATGTGTTCTGGGGAATGTTCCACGTGCACTTGAAAAGAATGTGCATTTTGCTATTTTAGGATGGAATGTCCTGAGCATATCTATTAGATTGATCTAGTCTAATGTGTCATGCAAAGCCACTGTTTTCTTGATTTTTCTGTTTGGATAATCTGTCCAGTGATGTAAATAGGGTGTTAAAACCCCCTATTATTATTGCATTACTGTCAGTTACTTCCTTTAGTTATTATTATTCTTTTAGCTTCCTTATGTATTTGAGTACTTCCATATTGAGTGCATAAATATTTACAATTGTTTTATCTTCTTGTTGGATTTCCTCTTTGTGGCTATAAAGTGTGCGTCTTTGTCTCTGGTTAGAGTCTTTTTTTTTTTTAAGTCTGCTTTGTTTCATGTAAGTATTGCTACCCTGTGTTTCTTTTTACTTCCATTTGTATGATAGATACTTTTCAATCCCATCTCTTTCAATCTACATGTGTCTTTGGTCTGAAATGAGCACTTATCCGTAGCAAATAGATGGGTCTTGATTTTTTAAGTATTCTGTCACCTTATGTCTTTTGATGGTAATGTTTAGTCCATTTATATTCAAAATAATTATTGATAGGTATGTAGTTATTGTCATTTTGTTATTTTGTGGTTGTTTTTATAGTTCTTCTCTGATGCGTTCTTCTCTTGCTCTTTCATGGTTTGCATGCTTATTTTTTAGTGATATACTTGCATTTCTTTCTCTTTTTTTTGTATATATGTTACTGGTTTTTAATTTATGGTTACCATTAGGTTTGTGCATAACATTTTATGCATATAGCACCTTATGTTAAGTTGGTGGTCTCTTAAGTTTGAACCCATTCTTTATTCCTCCCCCCATTTTAGGTATATGGTGTCATACTTTACAACATTTCATTTTGTGACTCCTTTGACTTATTTTTATATATATACATATATTTAAGTTGTGGAGAGTCCAATCTGCCGTCTTCAGGTTGTTTTCTGGGTTATTTACACTGATACGGGTATTATTTGATTATATTTGTAGGACGAGGTGAGCTTAGTATACTCTGACTCTGCCATCTTCCCTGGAAGTCTTTTTTTTTTCCCTGTTTTGTTCTATTCACTTTTCTAGGCAGACTGACCTTGATCCACTTAGTGGATGTCACCATTTGAAAGACTGTATTACCAGCATTCCCTTTAATGTAATCTAAAGCATGTTAAGAGTTCAGGACCCACTAATAAGAATTACAAAGTTTAAATGACAAGGGAATGCCTGACTTCAGTTGAATTTTTAGGAGGTTGCCAACTAGACTGAGAAATGTGATCATTTGACCTCTAAAATATATTGAAGTCCACTTTTTCCTTTATCCTGAAGAAAAAACTTGGAATTTCCCATGCATACAATGTTCTTAAAATCACTTCCTGATACCTGTAATAAGATTTTATCAATTAGTTTGTCCAGGAATTTTGCCCATATTCTGCATATACTTACTTAGGACCTCATGAGTAATGGTGAAGGAGCATAATGAAGTAGGCTGAAGAAGCATGATGATAGTAAATTCAGACCTCATTCTCAGAACTTAGGTTAAAGGAGTGTTATTTATGACAAAGAGTTTAGCAATCTTTTTTTTTTTTTTTTTTTTTTTAAGATTTATTTATTTGAGAGAGTGTGCACATACCCACCTTTGTTGCCTGGGAGGGACTGAGGGAGAGGGAAAGAGAGAATCTCAATCAGACTCCTGCTCATCATGGAGCCCAACTCAGGGCTCAATCCCATGACCCTGAGATCATGACCTGAGCGGAAATTCAAAGTCTGACACCTAACAAATTGATCCACCTAGATGCCCCAGCCATCAATTTATTTAGTAAACAAAAAACAAAAACCTGGCAGTTACTACTGTAACATGGTGTCTCTTAGGCAAGCAGAAAAAGTCTTTTGGAGAGGAAAGGAATATAAGTGTAAACGTGAGCTTTAAAAAGTGAGAGAAGCTTTTTTTTTTTCCCTCCCCACTCCCTCTCCCCCCAACCTCCACCCTTTGAGGAATGGAAGGGAAACACAAAATGCCTGTCTCAGGAATTGAGTTTTGCGTGACTATGACTTTACCTGACTGCTCACTGGCTCAGGAGCAAAGTGCTATGCACACTGTGTTAAGATGAGCCATACATCGTTTTAGAGATACAGATGAAGGCATTCTGTGTTTGGAGGAGTTAAGAAGATTATCTGTCTGTTCAGTCACTCTCTAGATTTGCATGGGCACACAAAGATGAATAATTGATCAGGGGCAAGTAGAGATGTAATGCTATGGAACTTCAAAGGAAAGAGGAATTTGAAACTTATTCCTAGGCTTAGAATGTTCAAGTTTGAAAGGGACTTACATTCATCTAGGTTCTGGGATTACTATCTACTTTGTGTGTGAATTATGTCCTTTGCCTTGACTTACACGTTAAGAAACTTAGGAGGAAACTGATGATTTTACGTGGGAAACAAAAAGGTTTTATTTCTACAATAACTTACAGTCAGAAACTTCTATCATTTATTTCCTCTTGGTCATGGGACTTGATGTTAAGATTAAATAGAAGACACATGTAAGTAATAGACGTAGAGTCTAATGTTCATGAAGCCAGTCTGACACTCTGCTTCCACCATTGTGTCATCAAGTTCACCTGGGTCATGGATACCTGAGATCTGGCCAAATAGCTGTGCTTATAGGAAATGAAAATAGTGATATTTCAGGGCAAGGGGAATACCTAAAGTCTGATACCTAGATTAATGATCATATTTGTGTCATATCAAAATATTGACCTTTTCAAGAAGCAAATGATTTCAGTAAAGGTTAGGTGACATCTGTATAATCTATTAACTCTGAAGTGAAATGGCATTTTGTATGATGAGAGGAAGAAACTGCTTCTTTTCCCTCATTCATGATTACCTGTTTATGATTTACAAGTCCAAGCACAAGCTAGTAATGAATAATCTCCAGCTACAGTAGTACACTGTGGATTGTAATATTAGTGTTTAATACATCCGATCAGCCCATCACCCAGGGATGTAAATGGACCTGTCATTTTGTATGAGGCTGTCATCATTCTCTCTGGTTAAATGTACCATTTATAATAGTCCCAGTAATCAGCAGCAGGGTAATCTGGAAACATACCACAGACAGAAGGTCTCTAGTTCTCCCCATCCATATTTACATGGTTTCCTGTATAAGGGTTTCTTCAGAACATTTTTCTTCATGTATTGACTTCTTAACTGAAAAGAAGATTCCAGCTGAGCATTTTGTTAGTTTCTTTTTTCTTTTTCTTTTTTCTATCTTTTCTTCTCTCTTTTTTTTTTTTTTCCCTAGCTAGAGGACTTAAAAATAGATAGCTTCTGGTGACCAAAAAGAGAAATCCAAATAAAATAAGTGAACCTCTCACATAGAGTCTTGAGGCTTTTACTGAATACAAAGGTGGTTAAGTAAACAGTTCTTCTCTCAACTGGGGTATTCACATATTACTTGACCACGTTTCTCTTGCTTGGATTTGTTACCCATAGAATAAACTTAGACTGTGACAGAGTTGTCTGCCAGTCATTGGAGTCATAGGCCTCTGCAGATTCTTACTGGGTTATAACCAGCTAGTGTTTTGTTTTGTTTTGCATTTTTTAACAAAAATTACCATGTATATGACCTACACTGTGCCATGTGTTAGAGCTTCACATTCATTATTTCACATAATCCTAATCATAGTCTTACCTGGTAGCCAGGCAGAGTGCCCCTTCCCTGATGAGGAATTTGAGAATGTTAAAACATGACAGTATAAGTGTGAATTTAATATAAAAAAATATGAGAATAGAGAGAATGTCTTATAAACAAGTAACATCAGACTTAAGATTGAAGCAGCATTTTAGAACCTTTACTTGGGTCATATGAATGTCATGTTCACCTGGGGTGTTGACACAACTCATCAATAGGATTCCTTTGAACTCTGGGGTATGTGATTCAAGAGTAGGCCCTTTATGTTCTTCTGTAAATGCCTTCATTTATAGTAAGTACATGGAGTAGAGGACAGACCCATGGTTTGAAATGACTGAAACACAAAATCATCAAGAATTCTTTGCCTGTGTGTTTGAATACTTAGAACACATTTGCTTATCTGATTGATTTATATTCCTTCAACTTTCCAGTAATTTTTAGCAGTCGTTGGAGAATAAAAGAAGACAGTCTGCTGTCTTCTAGAATATTCCTAAAGCTTTTCTACATAAAAGTAAACTGAAGAATCTTTGTTAAATTAAAACTATTTAACACACACATTACTAAGCATATTTATGACCATTTAATGCATACATTTTGTTTTCTCTCTTCAAACTGTTTAATAAATATTTTATCAAATAAAGTAACAATCACCATTAACATTTGAATAGCCAACATGAGGCAATTAGAAACCAGAACTTACATTCAGCTATACATTGTCCTCTCTTCCCATTTTTTATATGACCTACATAATACCCTGATGGTTTAAAGTGGATGATAGTCTACAAATAGGGGCATGTAACAAACAGAAATTTAATAACACAAATACATATTTTGGTTTCTTAGGTGAAATAATAAAGCACTTATCCTCAGACCATTTTGGGAACTTGATCAGTCATGCTTTCTTGAGAAGTAGGTCAGCATATGGATCTTCTCTGCATTAGAACTGAAGAAGTATTTTTTAATTCTGCATGCAAGAGTTCAGCAGGGAATATCTATCCTGGATTTTATAGCTACCCTCAAATAATTCAAGTAATTCTGGCCTCCACCTGCTTCAGACTTGCAGGTTAAAATTTTTGCGTGTTTCTGTAGATGAAGATTTATACTACCCATTGCTGAATTCCATCTCTGAGACTTAGCTTTGATGAGTGGATGAAACAAAATCAGAGTAACTTGGAAATCTAATTTAGGTTCTCCCAATGGTCTACAAGAACGATGAGTTGTGGGAAGTACATGTATTTGAAATTAAAATGTCCCTGAGCAATAATTCCATCAAAATTTTCTTTCTTTTTTCTTCTAAAATGTATTTAATTTATCATTGATGCAGTAGTTCTCAAGTCCTGTTCCATGGCCTACCAGCATCAGTAGCACCTAGGAACTTGTTAGAAATACAAACTCTCAGGCCTCATCCCGGACCTACTAAATCAAAAAATATTGGAGTGAAGCCAACCAATATATGTTTTAACAAGCTTCCAGGGAATTCTGATGCTTGCTAAAGTTTTGAAACCATCCCTTTGATGCATATAACAGACCCTTCAATTTTTTAAACTGTGTTTATTCAATTATTTGTGTTTTCAGTAGAGTCAAATTATAAAACTAAGCTTGTACTGTAAATTCACAACTCTTTAGGTAACAGTGACACTAAAGAAGTTTGTAGATTGCACATATATTTTATTTGCCATTTTAATAATTAGTGGCCAGCAAGCCTGGGTGTAGGAAGTTGTGTCCAAATAAAAAAGCACATTTGCTTTGATCCTGTTCAGAAGCCAGGATACTTTCAGGTTTCATCTCACATGAAAAGTTAGCAGGATTTAATTAGCAGAAAATAGTGCATTTCCTAAAAAATGAACTTGCTGTCCTGTCTGTGACTTTCTAGTCATGATTTACCTTCTCAGTCTAAGTGTTTATTTCCCTGTTGATTAAAAAAAAGAGCCATTTTCTGCAGCCTCCATGTATTGGAGGTATTTAATATACCATACTCGAAGTTATTTAATACACCATACTCAAGTTAAATTAGTTCAAGGTATTTAATATACCATACTCAAAATTAAGTTAAATTACTTCATATGCATCAAGGCCTTGTTCTTTTTTATATATCAGGTTCAGACTGAAATCTAGACCAAAGAGCCAGCAGTTGAAGACGGTTAGAGAAGAGATCCCTTCTGGTTTCTTCTATATGAGTTCCATACGTATGAGTTATGGCCATAAAATCAAACTGGTATCATGAGTGACTCAATTCACCATAACTCATTGACCAGGCCATATCATTAGACTGGTAAGTTAGAAAGCGCAGCAGCCCTGACACTCGGGTGGTGTGTAAATCATACCAGCAGATTTTGATTATCTACGGCTGATCTGGCTATAGTAGGGCATTTGTGGGTATAAATTCATGTGGTAAAGAGAATCAATCATTTTTCCATTGAGTGCCTACTGTGTACAGGGCACTTTGGGGAACATAAAGATACATGTCACATTGAACCCATGCAGCCTGAACAGACAGCCTGCAACAAAGCAAAGACTTAAATATTCGGAACAAATAGTTCAGAAACCCTATAGCCTTGTCTTTGCCATAGACTAGCTCAGGTTGTAGTAGTGATTTCCGTGACAGCAGGTCATATTTTATTCATTTTCATTTTCCCAGACTTAATACAGATTTTAGTATATAAGATGTTCAAAATAAAGCAAGGCTATTTAATTTCTTCTTTTTCTGAATTTTCCTTATAATAAGTTTCTTGATTATTCACGTGCCATTGATCATGTATTGCTCAGATTTCCATTATGTTTCCTATGTTGATGTGTTTTATCTGCCCACATACAATGTCTAGCCATCTAATAGTCATATAACTCCTTAAAGACGATGCTTAGTTGACCCATGGTAACTATTTGTTAATGACTATGGAACTAGCATATTAGAATACAACATATTAGACCATAATATAAGAAATGATGCTTAATAGAACACTGTCAGCTGAGTGATCCAAAACTTTTGAATTCAGAGAAGGCGTAAGTCCCTGGATTAGAGTAAGTAGAGAAAATGTAATGGCTCAAGAGTTCAGAGCTAGAGTGAAATTTGAAGATATCTACTCAGAAGTTTCAGCTGTAATATCAGCCAAAAGACCTAGTTTCTGAAAAATGATTGATTTATTTTAAAGGTCATGTGGTTTTATATTCATTTAGACTTTATTATCACGAGTTGATTTTTGATTGTTTTTATTAGTTGTTTCCTACATCCCAGGGATGTTGTTCTTTTGTACCCTCCATAGAATATAATACACCCATAGACAAATATGCTACGAAGCAAACAGTACATGTTTATAGTTTCTGGTTGTTGGTGGTTATTTTGTTTTTTCAAACCTATGGAAACATTCTCAAATCTGTAGAAAACTTGAGCAAAATCTTTTATGTTTTTTAAAAAACGAAATATGTTTTAATGGTACCTATGATTATAAAGTCCCACTGATTTATAGCAGATATATCTACATAAGTTACAGGCATGATCATAAATGTTTAATTCTGAGTACTAAATTATAGCATTGTCCCTATGTTATCTCTGTAATGAATCAAATATCTTGTTTGTTAGCTTAAGTCCAGGCTTGAAGCCAGGTGTTTTGAAGATTAATAAATTGTGATTAGGCAATTCCAGAAGCTGGACTTCTCTTACAGAAATGGGGTAAAAAAGAATACAACCTCGGGGAAATTGGAAGGGATATTTCAGTGACCCCTTGGCATTCCTCACCTTGATTCAGCTTCATGCTGTTTTCTTAACCAACTTATGGGAACTATTCTTAGGTTTAAGAAATCATGGTGGAGGGGAAGAGATGAAGTATGCATAGTCAAACATTTGACGGTCTGTTAGGAAAAAATAAGTAGAAAACAAAAAGTTCCTTGAATAAAATATTTTATTTATATGAGCTTCTTTCACTTTTAAGAATTCTTGTGGCCCAAGCCAAATGAATTTCAAAGAAAAATCTAATAAGCATTGAAGAATGCAGACATGGAAATGAGAGTGTATCACACGCAGCTGAAGGCTTTAGAACAGATTCCTTTGGGTCTTGAAGCCTCTGGTTTCGATGTGCATTTTATATTAATTAAAAATAAAAATGAGGTATCTCTACAGCTGGGGAAGATCTGAGTCTCTCTGATGGTTTTCCCTGCCAGGCACACACAATCCGAGGTTTTGCAGAGATTATGATGATAGAATGTATTGATTTTAGCTAGCAAATGGCAAAACAAAAATCAGTTGGGCCTCCCCTTAATAATAAATGCCCACACTTTCGTGATCCCTAAACCCAACGGAATTACATGTACCCGTTCAGCAAGTAGCCAACACACTTGGCATATGAAGCAAGGTGTGGCGGTAAACAGAAGGTCTGTAAAAAATTAAAGCTTCATAACTGAGAGGCAACATTCAAACCAGGAGGGCTAAACACTCTTTTAAAGACAAACGCTGTTATTACCTTCCGACTGTGGTTCCACCGTGACTTACAGCTACTTGGGCATGAATTCAAAGGAAAGCAGTGGAAGGAATCAGAAACACTAACAATGTCATGGCTAGAGATGAGAATTCAGAGGTCTCTTTCAAAGTGGTTGCCCTGCCTCAGGGACAGAAAGAATGACCTCATTTTCTAAGCTCAGTGTAACTCCCCTAGCTCAGTGGTTCAATTATTTTGGAAACTCCTTCCATTTTATTCTTAAACCAGGTGCATGTTTGGTGGACAGAGTTTTCTGTAGACAACTGTATACTACCTGTTTGGTTCATGTTTTTAAAAATAAAGAAAGAGAAATCACATCAATGATAAACTCTTCTTGCATACGAAGAACAAGCTGAAAAGCCCTGAATTAGAGCTGAGTGGATTGCCTGGATCTGCTGTGTTCAAATAGTGACAAGAAGATGACTGATCACTCATTTACCAATAAGTTATCAGTTGTTTAGGCTCTGATAAATATATTTTAATGATTTTCTGTTAAGCTTGGGTTTAATCTTTGAAAGTGATTAGAACACGTTTCCTCTCTTTTATATTGTTTCACCTGGTTTTTATGAGCCTTGTTTTAAGAAGCAAATATGTTCCTGCTAAGTGGTTGATATTTTTGTTTTTAAATAGCATCCTTTAAAATTTATACAAAACCGAAGCAATAGGAATTTTTATAAAGAGTAACCTAAATGAAGAAAGTTTAAGATGTTAATGTACTATTGAACTCAAATAAAATACATGTGTCTTGTCTTAATCAACTGACCTTGTAAATGAAAGAAGGTTGTGTAGTGACCCTAAGACAAAGGGTATTTTTGCAAATTAGTGCAACTTCTTAAATTCCTGAGTAATTGCAGCCTCTAAAATCTCTTTGTGTGCTTTTCCACAAGTTCATTGTGCAACTGCTGCTTTTAAATGGTCATCTGTACCCCACTGAAAGTAGCATTTAGTTTTATAAATATTTAGTCTGCATTTGTATTCAAAACCATAGCATTTGGGTTGACACTGGGATGAAACACAGTGGCTCTAGCTATAACAAAAAGAGATGTGTGTATAAATTGCAGTGTGGTGCCTTGTTACTAGCACATTTTAATGTAAATATGGTGTCTGATGATATTATGTGTAGATACTGTCTACATGGAAGAACCTTCTTAGATTGATTGTCAAGCATAAAATACGGTAATTCTGAAATTTTTTAGAACCAGATCAATGTGGCTCAGAGTATTGTTAGTAACAAGCATAACCTGACCATTTGTAGAGTATGGAGATCGTAATAATAGAAATGCTATTGTTGATAATTGGATAATTGTGTGCATTCTTATGTTGTAATGTGTACTCACTCATTTTATTCACACAGTCTATATTAAGGGCCAGCTTGAAGTCTTACTGTGTGATAGGTGTTTGGAATACCAAATAACAATAATTTTATTATACAGATGAGGTTTCTGAACCATGAAAGATAAGGTATTAATTTGTCATGGGTTGTTGTATTCCAGAAACATTTTCCCATAGGAGAAAATGAGTATTTGCCCACTAAACCAAGTCCAATGACATGTACCTCAAATGGAGAACACATTTTATTATAAAAATAAATGAGAATGTAAAAGGTAATAAACCTCCTGCATCTCTCAGTTCCCACCTTGAGAGTGTATCTCCTCTTATTTTTTGTTTTAATGTGGAAGGGATATAAGGAAGTGGGGGGCACAGTGTAAGCCCAGGCTAATTGAAAGGCAAGTGAAGAGGAAATCAAAGTCCCGTGTGCCTCTGAAAGGAAAATAGGATTGCTGGGACCACAACACCTAATTAATATGGCTATCACTGTATCGTCTTTCAGAAGTAGACGGACGATGTACTGAGGCCTGGCTGATTTAAAATTGGAAGCACTTTTATATTAGATTTTTAAAAATTACAGTAGTGACTTTTTGAGCTTTGTATATGCTATTTACTCACCTTAGCAGCCTAAACATGCTTTTACGTTAACTAGATCTGTGATTCTTATTAAGCAAATAAAATCACACGAGGCTTTCTATTTTACTTAGTGCACTATATCTATAGGTTTGCAGTTAATTTCCCAATATTTGATGATATCTCAAACTGTCAGTGTGACAATGACAAATACTTTCAAATTACATGCAGTAACTCAACAGTGCTTTTATTCTTCCCTTCCCTGCATGGGGAATTAATCACTTCCTTCAATCAGTCATAGTACTTGAGTATATTTTTTAAAGTCACTTCATTCTGAAATGTCAATTAATGATTAGCATTTAAAATATGGCGTAGCCATTAAACTTAGCTTAGGTAAAGTACCCACTCACAGTATGTTTTTTCTGTGGAGAGCTATTTTAAATGAAGCATGTTAAATTATTTGACTTTCTTTATGGTGCCATATAATAAGAGTTCCCAAACTACCACAAATCTTGGCAAATTATGCCTCCACAGGTCTCAGAAGCTATGGAACAATAGTTTCTTAACCTTTTCTCGTTCATGAGCCATGACTAGACTAAGCTGTCAGCCTTTTCCCCAGGAAGAGAGTGGAAGGAGAAACAGCACATCCAAAGTTCACCTATGACTCATGGACCCAAGCTAGCCTCAGCATCCCCACTCTGTGGAGGCAGGATTGGTAGAAATGTTTCCAACAGTTGGTAAACACTGCCCTTTATGAAGACCTTTCACAGTGAATGATTGCTTAACACTGAACACAGTTCACAAAAGTGAAAGCAAGTGGATAGAGTCAGAATATGTGTGGAAGCTTTGGCCTTTTGGTGGGTGAGAAACTTTGTCTACGGAAAGAAACAGAAGTTAAGGGAAAGAAACTCATTTCACAAAATAATAATAATAACAATAATTTAATTATTTATTGGAACTTGTCATGTGCCACACCCCATATGAAGCACTTTACATGATTAATCATTGTAACATCTCAGTAAAATAGAAACCATTCAATTCCAATTTTGTAGATGAAGCAGCTGAGTCTTACAGAAAATAACAGGCCTAATGCATCCATAAATAAGTGGAGGAGCCCACCTTCAAAGCCCAGGTTCTTAGTCACTATGCAAAAATTGAAACAGTGACAGGTTGGTAGGTTGGTAACAGAAAAGTGAAATTTGTGCCATGGTGTTCCGTTCTGCTGTGAAGTATGAGACAAGTTTATATCCTGGAACTAAAGGGTAAGTTTGATGAGAGTTTGGAGAATATTTAAAATGCTTTTCATCTTTTTGGGATATTTGTCCCAGGATTGACTGGAGAAAACGTTATGATTTGCACAATTGATACAAAAATAATGATCATGAATTTATAATGAAAGCAATCTGGCTGGTGAGTTGTTTTGTTTGTTTTTTTTTAAATCTCCCAGCAATTCTGGGAAGCTCCAGTGTAGGTATGGAGAAAATGCACAAAAAAAGATACTAGGGTATTGGCAGGGCCACTAATGAAATCTTAGGGTGCTATATTAAAAATAGTTGAGGAAAAATGTGAGAAAATCAAAGCAGTGATTCTACTCAGCATTCTAATGAAGTTGAAAGTAATTTTGTAGTGGGGAAGGTTGAACGATCCAGCTGGAGGATAATGAAATCATATTTAGAAAGCATAACCCTGGAATTGGTGATTTTGTATGAAAATTGGCTTTTAACTCCAGGGCATGACTTTGGGGTGACTGGATGATGGAGGTGATGGAGTTCTAGGTGGAAGTGAGGGAAGCTCAAGTGATGCAAGCAAATTGGCAAAAACAGGTGGAGGGTGAGGACACTGTACAAAGTTAGAGGCAGAACCAGCCTTGTAGTGATCTTTCTGAGGATCCGGACACCACTGAGAAGCATAAAGGTCTCTCTCCCCCCTCCTCTTCGCCTCGTCCATCAAAGACCTTCTGCAAAGAGACATTGCTCTATGGCAGATGCTCCACCTATATCCCTGTTCCCCCCAAGGTTAAGTCACTTTAATTATATCTTGTGCATTATCTGGGAAGAGAACATTGTAATTCCATTAACAGTAGGCTCTATTTAGGTATACCAAGGTGGGCTATTATCTACTGTTACTTTCTATGTCTTAAAAGTACTGTATTTCTTATTTTATTCCCATGTTCAACTTGAAAATGCTGAGGATTTTGGATTTCAGGCAGCCTTGTGTTATCAGGAGTAATGGTGTACCCATGATTCATTGCTTGCAGTTTGGCTTTAAAGTTGATTAAAAGTTTAAATAACTGAGTGTAGGTGGAAACTATGTTTTTCCCACTTATATTAGGGACCCTAATGAGGGTTTCCAGTGCTTTGTTCCTCTCAGTTAAATACTTGTTCTGTGTATGGAATTAATGTAAAGATTGGTTTATAGTTCAAAGATACCACTAATTAAGTGATAATCTAATGATTCTGAAGCCTGTTTTGTTTTCAGCTCAAGTCAGTATCTGTTGCCAATTATACTCCAATTAATTCCAGTTTCAGTGTGAGAAATTCTTCTTCCTTCACTGCACTAAATAGAGGGGGATGTCTTTAACTGAAGCTTCTGATCTGACAGCTTTGCTCCTCTCTCAAAAATGATATGCTATATGAAGCATGTTAATTGGTTCAGTGCATTTCCAGAGGTCTTATTGTCCATCAGAGTCTATTTGATCAGAGCATCAGGACAACATAATAGGTATATGTGAAATCAAAGGGGGGGGAAGGCCCAAGTACGGTCAGACTTCACAATGTATATTTAATTTTAATATTCTCTGAACAAAAATTTATTAAATGCCAACTGCATGTAAGGCATTAAGCACCTACTATCCTAGTACATAGTAGGACATCTTGTGTTAAGAAATCTGTATTCCTGGGACGCCTGGGTGGCTCAGTGGGTTAAGCTGCTGCCTTCGGCTCAGGTCATGATCCCAGCATCCTGGGATCGAGTCCCACATCGGGCTCCTTGCTCAGCAGGGAGCCTGCTTCTCCCTCTGCCTCTGCCTGCCACTCTATCTGCTTGTGCTCACTCTCGTGCTCTCTCTCTCTCTCTCTCTCTGACAAATAAATAAATAAAACCTTTAAAAAAAAAAAAGAAATCTGTATTCCTTCAGATAATGGCAAATATGAATTCCAGAAGAATAGCAACTGGTCTGTTGTGATTAACGAGAGAGGCAGTGTGACATGACAGGAAAAGCCAGGGACGTTGAATCTCCATTGGCAGGGTTTTCCTTCTGGGGCTGCCATGTATTGGGCATAGTAAAATAAACTTTCTATAGCAGAATAAAATTTTATTCTGACATAATTCTCTTGGATCCTAAAGTTTCTAAGCTGCAGAGCAGGAATAATGATAAGCACAGGTGTGTGTATGTGCGTGTGTGTTCATTTGAAGCCTTGTCTCATCATTCGCAGATGTGCTCCTCTGTAATTAGGCATTTTAAGACAGTCTGGGAAGGGGTTTCTAGCCTCTTCGGCACCAGAGTTCAAACACTGCCTGAAGTGTGAATGCTTGTGTGTGCAGAACACACACTCGCTCACGTGGGGGAAACTGAGCCATTCAGACTGCTGCTTCTTCGGAGTTTCCAGAAAGCAGAGCAGACACAGTTCCAAGTTTCCATCTCAAAAAGCTAAGAAAAATTACACGGAGCTAATCTAGTACCAGAGACCGGAATAAGTTTAAAGAAGCAAGAGATGGGGTGCCTGGGTGGCTCAGTGGGTTAAAGCCTCTGCCTTCGGCTCAGGTCATGATCCCAGGGTCCTGGGATCGAGCCCCGCATCAGGCTCTCTGCTCAGTAGGGAGCCTGCTTCCTCCTCTCTCTCTGCCTGCCTCTCTGCCTATTGTGATCTCTGTCTGTCAAATAAATAAATAAAAAATCTTTTAAAGAAGCAAGAGTTGTCAATGACCATAATATTGATAATAGTAATTGTAGGTAATAGGGATTGAATACCTGGCATGAAACAGCTAGAGATCTAATATTTGATTGTCGCAGAGATTTTGTAAGATAGATATTCATTTTATCCTCCTTTACAGATGAAGGAACTGAAACACAAAGAATTATTTAACTTGGTCGGGCAGAATTTTAAAACGGCTCCTCCAGATTCTCAGTCATGGGTTATTCAATCAAACCCTAATGTAGGTACTGCTGTGAAGAGATTTTGCAGATATAATTAAAATTCAAATTCAACTGACTTTAAAATATGGAGATTTATCCAGGTGGGTCTGCCTGACAAAATCACATGAACCTTTTAAAGGCAGAGGGCTTTCTCAGGCTAGTGGCAGAAGTCAGAGATTCAAACCACAGGAAGCTTTTAAGGTGCCATTACTGCCTTGATGATAGAGAGAAAGACGGGAAAAGACCTGAGAGTAATCTCCTACCCAGAGCCAGCAAGAAAGTAAGGACCGGCAGCAGCGGGAACCTTGATTCTGTAATAACTGGAATGAACCTCGTAGTGGATTTCCCCAGACCCTTGATTTCAGTCTCCTGATACCCTGAGCAGAGAACCCAGCCATGCCATGCTTGACTTCAGGTTTATGGAAGTGTGAACAAACAGATGGGTGTTGTTTGACGGTGTTGTCGTTGTGGTGATTTTCTCTATAGCAGTGGAGAACGAATACAGTCCTATATATTTACTGACTGTAGTGATCTTAACTGCTATGCTCTGTAGAGCTAGAACATAGAAGCATGAAACAGACCTCAGACCTGGAAAGTGAGTCTATGCTGCTGTCAGAGTTGAGGCCTGGAGATGACGGGGTATAGCCAAGAGCATGGCATGAGAAGACCTCTCCTGGGAGGAATGTGATCTCAGGTGTGCTTCAGGCCTGAGTGGCAGAGGGAGAGATTGAGAGAGAGAGAGAGAGAGAGGGAAGGGGGGATTGGTTCAGAAAGTGGATCCCTCCCCAGCCCACCTATTATCATGTGAGCCAGCTATCAGAAATGAAGTCTGAGACAGCTCTTCTGGTTTATAGGTATTGGGCAAGTAGGCCGAAAGAGTATAAACGTTGTCACCGAGAGCCTTGAAACTCAAAATGTGGTTGGAAATGCTGAATGTCCATTCCAGCCCTAGACCTAGTCAGTCAGTCTGCATTCTGACCAGATCCCACATGATTTCCTTTGCACAGTAAAGTCCTTAAAAACACTTCACTCAGAGGGATGCCTGGGTGGCTTAGTGGGTTAAAGCCTCTGCCTTTGGCTCAGGTCATGATCCCAGGGTCCTGGGATCGAGCCCCGCATCGGGCTCTCTCTCGCTCTCTCTCTCTCTGCCTGCCTCTCTGCCTACTTTCGTTCTCTGTCAAATAAATAAATAAATAAAGTCTTTGAAAAAAAAAACAAAAAACACTTCACTCAGAAAAGCAAACAAAAAACCCCAACAGTTTCTATAGAACAGTTTCTTCCATTTCCAAGTGGAGTATAGCTGAGATAAAGACCTTTATGGAATTTGAAATATTTTTCCTTATTTCTTATTTTTAATATCCTTCTAGCAACTTGTCATGATGTACATGGCTTAGAAAAACTGTTTGGAAAATTCAGAGAATGAAACAAATGGATTGCAGAACTCAGAAAGAAAAATAAATAACCAACCCGTGTCCATGAATCTTCAGACGATTTGTACACATCGTTAAAGAAAGATCTGCATATTGAAAATCTGGATGAATTGTATATGAAAGCCCTGTGAATATATTTACTGTATGCTGCATGCGTGATCTGATTTATCTTGGTCTGAAACATCCTACCTTAAAAAACACAGCGTGTGTTTTTAAGAGTTCAAGTGGTGTGGCTCATCTTGACACGTGCCGCTAGGACCCGCAAACATTTTATAATGTTTTCAAACTTTAGGACAAACATCACTATTTTAAATTATACAAACCCATTTTTAACACTAATAAAAGTTATAAAAACAGTTCACAAACTGGAATATGAAAAGGGAGGATATTTTCATGTTCTTGTAAAATACCATTAATAATAAAATTAAAGATTCCATTTCTTTAAAGAGAACAATGCAACAACCTATGCATATGCATTTAAATACAAACAGTTCTTTAAAATTGCCAATTTTTTTTTCCCGATGAGAAACTAGAATTACTTGTAGATGAAGTCTGTTATTTTTCCCTGGGCTGTGAAGCAATCATGAATACGGGAATATTTTATTAGGTAGATAAGGCAGGGAGAGCAAACAGCCGTGAAATCCAGGCCACAACAATCTCAACATGAGATTGCCATTAAGATCAAAATAAATTATTACAATTTTCAGAAATGGTTGTGAGAGACAATTTAGTCCTTCATCTGCTTTCAGGAAGGGCTGTGTAAACAGGAAGGACATGAAAACATTCCAGCTACAGTTTTAGCTACAAGGTAATTTTTAGAGACTTTGGATGTGAAGTTCCTGCCATTTGGGTTATAAATTGAGCTGTTAATTTTTTTCCACGGAAGCCAACATATATATATTAATTGTGAATTTGAGATAACATTTATCTTAAATTTGACTATCTTTATGTGGATTTTTTTAAATTTTATTTTTTATAAACATATATTTTTATCCCCAGGGGTACAGGTCTGTGAATCGCCAGGTTTACACATTTCACAGCACTCACCATAGCACATACCCTCCCCAATGTCCATAACCCCACCCCCCCTCTCCCAACCCCCCTCCCCCCATCAACCCTCAGTTTGTTTTGTGAGATTAAGAGTCACTTATGGTTTGTCTCCCTCCCAATCCCATCTTGTTTCATTTACTCTTCTCCTACCCCCTTAACCCCCCATGTTGCATCTCCTCTCCCTCATATCAGGGAGATCATATGATAGTTGTCCTTCTCCGATTGACTTATTTCGCTAAGCATGATACCCTCTAGTTCCATCCACGTCGTCGCAAATGGCAAGATTTCATTTCTTTTGATGGCTGCATAGTATTCCATTGTGTATATATACCACATCTTCTTTATCCATTCATCTGTTGATGGACATCTAGGTTCTTTCCATAGTTTGGCTATTGTAGACATTGCTGCTATAAACATTCGGGTGCACGTGCCCCTTCGGATCACTACGTTTGTATCTTTAGGGACATAAAAAAAGATTTTATTTATTTATTTGAGAGAGAGACTGTGAGAGAGAGCATGAGAGGAAAGAGGGTCGGAGAAGCAGACTCCCTGTTGGGCAGGACTCGATCCCATGACTCCCAGGATCATGACCTGAGCCAAAAGCAGAGGCTCAACCAACTGAGCCACACAGGCACCCCCATGGATTTTTAATAGAGGAAAAACAGAATTACACAAAACTCACCTACTTTCCAACAGTTATGACATTTCCAGTATCATATAGTGCATTTGTATGTGAAATGAGTGCCATTAACTATGTTCCTGCACTATTACTGTAGAAAAAGAGAGTACATTATTTAATCAATTTCTCATCTGTTATCTCATGAGTTGGAAGCCTGCCAACAATTGATCTAACAAGTGGTATCTATTTGACCTGTTCTACAACCAGAAGACCTCCTGTAAAACAGAGTCCATGTTTTTATCATGTTGTATGCCTTGTGGCTTTCAGAAAGTAGTTACTTTATTAAAATAGTAAATCTCCAATTATTACAAATAAAATGAATATAACTGTTCATAAAATATTTAATTAATAGATATTGTCTCTATATAATTTTAAGAATGTTCTTCCTCTCTAGTGTTCTGATTCTGCTCCTGATTAAGTGAGATTTTTAGATTTTTGTCTAGGGCAACCCAAGGCATATTTGGGATAAAACAACCATCTCTGTGTTCACCTTTAGTGCCTTTCCTGATATATTCCTTGGTACCAACTATAATCACTTTATAACATTCTATTTACATGAGACCCAAGAAGTCAGTTAGGTGATAACTGTCACACTTTAGAAACATAGGTGGAAAGCTGCAGATTTCACCCAGAAGTACTGTCACCAAAAAGCAAAACTAGTATATTTCAAAATTAAGTGTGAGTTTGAAGGGGAATTAAAACAAAACAAAACAAAACAAAATCTGCATGCAACATTTATTTGGGACACATTTTATCACCGTAATTAACTTTTAGGATAACTCATGTGCTCAATTTTAAAGAATTCTTTCTGCATTATGTAAGATTCACTTTTACTTTAAGTGTATCAAACTAAGTCTTTGTAGGCATGAAATAAAAAAACCTAAAACAAACTGATAAGAAAATTAAGAATCGGTACTAAAAGCTAGACGTTCTGAAAGATACCAGGCTTGAATGAGTACTTTTTATGGAAAGGTTTTTTTCTAGAAAGTGGATTTTCACCTGGTTTTTCTCAGGAAAGAATAAAAAGCATTATTTTAGTATAACAATACTAGCACAATACGGTTTAATTTTACTTTATACTATATCCTTATCTCCATTTTCTCTTCTTTATGGCCATCAGAAATGATTGGGGTGGGGGGAAGCTAATGCCTTTTAAAGACTGAGGCTGTGGTGCTTAGATTTAGATAGAACTTGGAATTCTGTGCCTCAAGGTCAGCATCTAACTCACCCAAATGCAGAAGTCATGCTCTCTTATTAGTATGACACAGGTTCATTTATTTTCTTGCTGCAAATTTGCTGTATTGGGCTTTTCTGGCTCTTAATTAGCTATCTGCCTCTTAGCAATGTTAAGGTATCCTGGCATTGTAAATGCAGAAAACAAAATGATCAGTAGCATTTCAAGGACCTACGTACAGATGTGCTTCTTTTTGAAAAGCCATGTTTTTATATAAAACAAAAAATAAACTTGGGGTATCTAGCTAACTCAAAACCTGATTTGATTCTCCAGTTTTAGGTACCTATTTAAAATGATTAGAACAGTTAGTTTCTATAATTAACATTGCTCTCTTTTCACATTACCATTTCCGAAATCAGCAAATTCCTTAATCTTTGTACTTCCTTTCAATGTTGGATGATTTCCAATTTGAAGTGTTGTTGTGAACCTAAATAGAATCAGCCCAGAACAGCTCTGTGATGCATTGAGAAATAAAGGTGTCTTTGGAGAGAGAACTTCAAGTGCAAATTAACTTGAAATAATTTAACCTGAGTGTGGAATCATTTGCAGTTTTTCTTATGTGCAGCTGTGGGAATTGCTTCTCTTGGCCCAGTTGGGGGAGATGCCCAGCTACTTGCAATTTTGTCACATCTGTCAGCTGGATAGCTAAATGGAACATGGAGTAAGAGGTAACATTACATAGATTTGGGACATTCCCTAGAGGGTCTTGTCTCCTCGCAGCAGTGAATAAATTACGTGAAGACCGAAATGAAATGCAGTATTGTTGATTTGCCAACTCATGCAATTTGAGGGACTGGAGAGAAAAAAAATCACTTCTTAGATTTGCCTTTTAAATTCTTTACAGCCAGAGGCTCCTATCTGTCATTATCATATTTTCTGATCCCCAAATCAGACCAATGTTATCTATGCAGATTGTGTTTTTTTCTGATTTGTAAGTTTTTACGAAAATATTTGATAGATAATCACTATATCACACTTAGATACATATTTTCAACAAGTTTTCATTTTCGAAAAAAATGTTAAGTGGAATCAGACATGCCAGTGGACCTAAATATTAAGTGTCAGAGTCCATCAAAAGCTAATGGTTATGATTATATGGTAAACACAGTCAACAGCTTCCAGATCAATGGGGGACATTTGCACAGCTAATACCTAGATGCAACACCAGATATCAGAGACTCAGTAGTTTACTAAAAGATGCCAGTATGCATTGCCTATTTACATATATTTAATTGGTGTGATTTTATGTAGAGGAACTCTGTTATTTCAATTCCTAGAAAGGCACCTAAGTATAGAAATGAGGTGACCTTCAATTTAGTCATCTTACTAAATAGGTTCCTATGTTTTCTACACAGATATCTTTAACTAGGTGGGATTTTAGTCACAATAACTTCCGCTCTCATCTTGAACAGTTCTTGTGAAGGTTAATGAGAAGACATTTGAAAGGAATTTATAAACCATAAAGGATCAATAGCAATGATTATTATTATCATTGAGGGTTCAAGAAACATCTGAAGAATAGGTATTGTACATGTCCCTTGCTTGAGTCTTGACATAAAATGTTTACCTTGCTGCATAATCTTTCAAAATTTGCCTTGGTGTTCATGAAAGAAATATTTACTAATCATTAAATTTATGCAGAATACCACTTAAGATATAAAATCACGTAAGTCACCAGTATCCTCAAGGAGTTTGTAGTTCAAAAATATAGCCACATGTAGCAAGCCTGAAAAAAATTGTTAGCTGACTTAAGGAAAATGAAAATTCTGTTCTTTCTGAGGTTATCTGGGAAAACTTTTGGGCTTGAGTTGGGCCTTAAAGAGTTACTGGGCTCTCAGCAGTCCGAGCAGAGTGGGGACGTTATTCCAAGTATAGACAGTGTAATGCAGTAAGGTTTTGGAAGATTCAATTCAAAGGGTAGGTTGGTCACTGGCAAATACTACAATCCAATAAAAATATAAGAGAACATTAAACTGTTAATGTATTAAAACACCGAGAAGTACAGTATTTATTTTGAGATCATAGGTTGAAAGAACCTTAAGTCTCACAGCAGGAACTGTCAGACTCCGTTGTCAAATCCACAGAAAGGACAGTTTGGCCTCACCATGTTCAAAATGCTGACTAAACTGCCAATATTTAAAAGCTGGATATCTCCTGCAAAATTCTTATTTCTAGTTTTCTTGAACTTCTGATCAGAAACTACAGAGGGGTGTGCATTTTCTCTTGTGGCTTTAATCAGAACAGAACTCACCTTCCATTATAGATAGGACACATGCAGTGCATATTATATTACTGCTGGACACGCTTCAGTTATTTGTGCTACTTGCCTAGGATATGAGTTTGCAAACCCTGATCTGCAAGATGCTGGAACTCCCTGTTTGACATTCATAATAGTTCTTTCTTCCCTCACTTTGAGCACTACCCAGAGTTTCCCCTCTGGGGTAGCTTCTTCATGTTTTAGAACACGTTTTTGAAGTTCTTCCTTATACTGAATTAAAATATACTTTCTTGAATATTATAGCTATTTGTTTTAGATATGCTGACAGAACTAACATAAAATATTCAGGGGCTCCCGGGTGGCTCAGTCAGGCACCCGACTCTTGGTTTCGGTTCAGGTTGTGATATCATGGGACCTGTGGTCAAGCCCCATGTGGGGCTCCATGTTCAGGAGGGAACCTGCCTAGAGAGTCTCCTTTTGTCCCTCCCCACAAAGTCTCTCTCGTACATTCAGTTTTCCATATTATCTATTAATTAACTGCTCTCCCAACATACTTTTCCACCTCATCTGAGCCTTAATTCCCTAGGGTCTTGCAATAGGAGTTCAGTTAATGCGTCCTTGGTCAAGCCATTCTGTTTCACTCCATTTGAGATGAATTAGGTCCCAGTTTTGTTTTTCCATAGCACCTTTTGCATATAACTAGCACTGCATGGATATTAGCATTTATTTTTTTTCTCTCTCTTTAATAGTAAGTAGGCTGTTGAGGATATGGATTATATCTTAATAATTTTCTGGATCCTTAGCAACTAGCCCAGAGACTGGTTCACATTTAGTTCACATTACTGGTTCACACTTACTCAGTAAGTGTTAATTGAATAAATGAATTAATAACTAAATTATTAATTATAGGTTAAATATCCTCAGGTTTTCATACTTAGACTCTTCATTTGCCTGACTATTTTTGGTGTATTCTCTGTTTTGCCAATACTTTCCTTTAATTCAGGCACCTTGCAATCAGTGAGAGATGAACAGGAAGACCTAATTCTGTGATGAAAGACATGTGAACTTTAAAATCAGATAAACCCAATGTAACATCTCATTTCACCCAGATGCCACCTATGTGATCATGGAAATTTATTGACCTCACTGAGTCTCAGTTTCCTCATCCATAAAATATGAATGATAAAAGCTGGCCACAGGATTTTTACTAAAATTAAAAGATACAGTCTAGGTATGGATTCTGGCATGCAGCAGGTTCATATTTGATTCTTTACATTAGGTTTATATTCCAGAACTCATCACATCATTGCAATATGTAACCGTTATGTTAAAATTTTTGTGAAATAGTCCTGCAGAATTAGATTTTGAATCCCCACTCTTTGGGTAGATATATAAATCCGATTAAGAGGTTAATACTGTTAGGTCCAAAAATTGGGATAGAAAATATATTATATATTTCATTTCAACTATTGTGGCTGTTCAGAGAAACATTACTAAAATAGAAACCCATTTGTCTCTTTTTTAATTGCTATGAACTGTATGTAACAAACTTCAGGAGCAATGTGATGAACAATCCCTCAAAATTATGAAAGCTTCACTAGCTCCTTTTCAGTTGGTGGGATCACGCTACCCTCTCTGCAAGGCAACATCTGTCATTTAAGCCCTCTCATTGATATTTTGTCCTGTGTCTGAGTACGCTCAGTTTAACTGGAAAACTACAGTGGAGATGGAATACAGCTTGAATTTGGCGAGGCGGGGGGGCGGTGACAGGGAATAGGCATAAAAAATAGGATACTCTTTCTGAATCCTGTTCTTTTCCAGTGGATATTGGGCCAACTGTGGTTTCTCATGGCCTGGGAGGAGCATAGAGCTGGTCTACTTTTTGCCCTTGCTTGAAATGTGTGGAGCAAACAGTGATTACTGGAAATGATGTACCAACAGTGACACTGTAAAAGTCCAAAATAAAGTCACTCATCAACGGAATCAGGTTTAGGAAGATAGCCAGGAGGTGCACTGGAATGAGATCATGGCAAGAGTGAATGATGAACCAGGTAGTTAAGAGTGGCAAAATTCCCTAGGTGTACTCATTTATCATTTTATATGCCTGTATATTTTACAATCTCAAATGGAAAACTTCTTTGAGTACTCATAAAGCCTGAGTTATTTAAATGTTGGAAAAAATAAGAAGTGAAAGAATTAGCCTGAGTTTTATGAAATAAATTATTAAAAAGCATATTCATTAAACTTTCCTGAGAGAAGTAAAATAAAGAGGTCTTGATTAGTTGCAAGTCTCATGTATTGCAGAATTTTTTTCAAGAAATATACATGTAATAATAAAAATATAAATCATACAGCAACTATTGTTTATCATGGTACACAAACCTGGCACATGCCAGGTTGTGTACATGTATATTTTCTAATTTGCTCCAACTGTAACCCGGTTAAGTAATTCTGTCCTTCCTTTCAAGATGAACAGAAACCCAAGATGAGTAAAGTTAGTCGATAGCAAAGCTACTACTCTTTTATTATGGAAACAAAGTGGTGCCTAATTATGTGTAAACTTAACTTCAGTGTTTTGAGTAGGTAACTAACAGCACCGATTTTGAACTCGTGACTAAATGTTAGTCTCACCTCAACCATTTTCTAGCTGGCTTTGAGCATGTCACTTCAAAGTTTGAGTTTATTTTAAAATTCCAATATGTGGAGAATATATGTTATTACTAGCTTTACTAAATTATGATGATCCATCTGGTTAGTATATAAATGTATCCTATGAACCATCAAAGGGAATACTTGTTTCTGAGAGCACTCCAGATCAATAAATTTACTAGATTAAAATAGTCGTGTATCTTCAAGGTGACAGCATTTTACTGAACTGTATATATCTTTTTAAAGACATGTTTCTTACATGAAAAGTTTACGTGTGTATCTACATCAAGTACAATTCTCTTTTTCCTGTTTTTAAATTGCCTTTACAGTGTTTCCTACAAACTTTGACCAGTTTAGAGTCTTGAAATTCATGGTTTAGGCTTAAGCACAAAGGCCAAGAATTATAATGAGTACATGTAATATTTCAACAGCATATTCTCTTAGAAAAATTATAGTAGCTTAAGATTCCCTTCAGTTACAAGGTATAAGTTAGTATCTGAGGTAGTGATGCAAACAGAGGCTTGAGGGGTATCGGTATGTGGGGGGGGGGCACATAAGTTTGATCAGAGAATCTTCCCCTGAAGAATTTCAACAGTTGGGCTTAAATTATTTTCAGTAAGATGCTATACACCTCACAGTATCCTTTATTTGCAAAGTTCAATATCTTTGTCTGGGAATTCATAATGAAAAATTAGTTCCAGGGTTCATACTTCATATGTTTAAAAGTTTATGTCAAGATCATTTTAAGGAAATTTGTCTTTATTACTTTTTTAAAGATTTGATTTGATTTAATTTAATTTAATTATTAGAGAGAGAACACAAGTAGCAGAAGGGGCAGAGGGAAAAGTAGAGAGAGAATCTCAAACAGACTCCCCAGTGATCACAGAACCAGACACGGGGCTCGATCCCATGACCAAGATCATAACTAAGCCGAAGTCAAGCCTTGGCCACTTAACTGACTGAGCCACCCAAGTGCCCCAAGTTATTGTCTTTAAATTGATCTAAAGCAGTGATTTTCAAACTATTTTTGTAAGAATACTGAGGTACTAAAAAAAAATAAATAAATACTGAGGTCCTTGGATGTGGGGCAGAATGGGAGAGATGAGTGGGTGGAGCTAGCTGATGCCCATGTCTTATCTTCTTCAAACCAGCCCAGCTTTGTTTTTTGTTTGTTACATACATTGAACACCTGTCTAATAGTTTAGCCTTTAGAAGAAATATTCAGCTACTAAAACCAAACAGCGGTTTTAAAATCAATGGCCTAGAATAAAGCTGTCCTATTTTCCCACAGGGGATAACACAGAATTGCTCTTGAAATAATACACTCTTCATTTAACCGTGGAGACTCATCATCTTATCCATTCCATTTACATAAATTATTAGCCTCTTATTTAGATATTATCAAAACTACTGTAAGCACATGCTTCAGTTAAAAATATGTGAAACCATTACACTAGGTCTATAATTATGCCCAATCCAAGCATTCCATTGTTGTCAGATTTCAAATTTTGTAACTATCTTTTCTACTACCACCTTCTTACTCCAACAGATTTTGGTTGTCATTCTTGGTCCCGTCAGGTTCTATTGAGCCAGAACCTTTGGATTTATTTTGCTGTCCCCAACCAGCCTTTCATAACTTCACATGTTACTCCACCTGACACATGTGAGATAATCTTTCAGGAGACTTTTGTGTAGTTGGGCTTTGTTCATAGAAATTTTTGAGTTTTTCTGGCTGCTAATTGGCAGAGTATTACTGTAGCCATGTGTGATTTTCAGATATTCAGTTATTTGTTTTTTAATTATTTCATGTCTGAATGATAAATATCATTTCATGAGAACAGTATTTCCCATTTTATAGTATGCTGCTAATCTTTGGAGAAACATGAATTTTTTTTCTCTCAATATCATTTTTTATGCCAGAACCTTCATTCATATCCAGAATTTCAAAGGCACCAAAATTATCTAAATCATTCAATGTCAATAATATGAGAAATTAAACCTAATTACTTACCCGAATACTTTACTGTTACTGGTTTTCATGTAATGTTATATGTATGGAATTTTTTTTAATTAATTTTATTTTTTTTAAACATATAATATATTTTTATCCCCAGGGGTACAGGTCTGTGAATCACCAGGTTTACACATTTCACAGCACTCACCATAGCACATACCCTCCCCAATGTTCGTAACCTCACCCCCCCAACCCCCCTCTCCCCATCAACCCTCAGTTTATTTTGTGAGATTAAGAGTCACTTATGGTTTGAAACAAGATGGGATTGGGAGGGAGACAAACTATATGTATGGAATTTTAACATTTGTAAATCACTCTTGCAAAAGGACTTGTAGAAAATCAACTTTGAAGGATTTCAAAGTCAACTGTAATTGATGGAAAGGTAGCCATCTTTTTGCCAGGTTCTTTTCTCTTCAGCCTTTATAGAAGTTTCCCTTCTTATTCTGTGAAGAGGCTTCCACTGACCTCCTGGACCAGGTGAAATACCTCTGTTGCACTGTTTTGTAGTACCATATACCTCTCTTTGATAGTATTTGTTACAATTGCAATTTTCCATGCATTTTACTAGGAATCTTTGATTAATGTCTGCCTTCCTCTTTGTGAGTTCTTTGTTCTTTGAGGGCCAAGACAAACATTTTTTTTGCTGCTCTTTGTATCCTTAGTGCCTACCGTAGTGCTGGACCTACCAGGTTCAAAAAATAGTATTGAATAAGTTTAACTAATGCATGCATGTAAATTATTTCCTTTGTTTGCAATTACATTCACCCCAAACCTTAAAGGATATGAAAACCTAACACATTATGGATGTTTTCATTCATATATAAATCATGTCCCTTCCTTCATTTCTTCCAAAAATTTGATGGAATTGTCACCTTTTTTTAAGTGAAGAATTGCTTTAGAAGTCTGACTTTATGACTTCAACATTCCACCTAAATTTATCACTGATCCATATCTACTTTAGGATGACACTTGGTTATTTAGAAAATACCGCTAAGAATTTCAAAGAAAACTAAAGATTGATAAAGAAAGCATCATCAGAGTATCCCACTATATGAACACAATCATATACATCTGAGCTGACACTTTATTTTTTTTAAAGGTTTATCTTTTTGTTTTAGAGGGAGAGTTTGTGTGTGTGAGCCAGGGTAGGGGGCAAGGGGTGAGGGAGACAAGCAGACTCCCCGCTGACCAGGGATTCCCTGCGACTCAGGGCTCCCCTGCGACCCAGGACTCGATTCCAGTACCCTGAGATTATGACCTGAGCTGAAGTCGAAAGTCAGACACCTAACTGACTGAGCCACCAAATATGCCCTTCGACAACATTTTAAAAGGGTGTATTTCAGCAAAGTAGGGGATTTAGAAGTATCAGCACAAACATGAATATAGTTTTAGTCTGTAGATATTTGTTTTAAAAAAGATTCTTGTAAAGAAACTGTTGACTTGGGGCACCTGGGTAGCCCACTGGGTTAAGCCTCTGCCTTCAGCTCAGGTCATGATCTCAGGGTCCTGGGATCGAGCCCCGTGTCGGTCTTTCTGCTCAGCAGGGAGCCTGCTTTCCCCTCTCTATCTACCTCTCTGCCTACTTGTGATCTCTATCTGTCAAATAAATAAATAAAATTAAAAAAAAAAAAAAAGAAGGCTCCTACTTAAAAAAAAAAAAAAAAAAGAAAAGAAACTGTTGATTTGTTTTCCCCAAGGAGGAGATTTGAAAAAGCATAAATTATTTTGGGAGTGGCATAAATTAGCCTTCCAGATACAAATCTCCGAAAGGACTCTTTGCATGGGTCTGCATACCTACAAGAGTCCTCAGGGAAACAAATTTATCTTAAAAACTTCCATCTTTTGAAATGCTGGGTAACTTGCTTAAATAATAGGTCTAAAGAGAAAGCACAAACACCAGGCTTAGCTCAGATTTCATGATAGGAAATAAAATACCAGAGAACCAGTGGAATAAATTGTTGCCACCAGTCAGACCTAGGTTTCAGGAATTACAATTTGGGAACAAGAGAGATAACTGACTGATCTGCCTTTGTCCTGCTGAGGACTTTCCTCTTGCTTGTATTACAGTATATTTTTCTTTCCATATAATATCAATTTGTCCTGTAAGTTTTATTTTGAGAAAAAGCAAACACTTTCAAAATATAAGGCCACTTTCCACATTCTGAACCAAAGTGAATACATGTGCTGCTTCTCGTATATTCACCAAGTTTGGCTACTTTTTGGGCCCTGAAATGTCAGGTAGAAAAATACAGAGTACTCAGTTATAACAGGAAAACAATTTATCCTTTGAAACAATGACTAAAGAAACAATTAGATCCCTAAGAATTTCTGGAGAATATGGAATGCTGTCTGTTTTCTCCATTCTAGGAAGAATATTTGGTAGTGGTGACTGTTTGCTTCATATTTGATGTTTAACATGAATTCTTTATTAGATGTGAGCTAAGCAAGTCTCATATTATTCTCCTTGAAATAAAATGAAATTTGTAGTTTGGCAGCATTTTAATCACGGCCATAGCTCTGAATGTAGTGCAGGCAGATGGAAATCTCTGGAGCCCAGCTTGGCAGGAATGCTTAGTGGTCTTTGTCCAGAGCGCACCTTTTTCTTTATTCATTCCAAATGGGTGAGAGCTTTCTTAATTGGAGTAGATTCCGTACATAAAGAGCCATCTTCACTTCATTTACTATTGATTTCTAAAGGTTTGACCTCTTATATCTTTCAAAATTGTGGGTTAACCTTTTTGCCTGAAGGAGAATGGCACCTGGGAATGACATTTCCATTTTCTAAAGTAATGTGACCATAGAAGCAGGACTAAAAATGGCCTGTGACATAACCTATGGCTCTTAAGAGGATAACCTCATTTACTTGGTTTGATAAAAGGAAAAAACAAAACAAAACAAAAAAAAAACACCCAAAATTATTTTATTTTCAGTTGACCAAAAAGGAGTTATGGACTCTTTCAAAAAACCTTGTCAAAACCCTTTCTCAATATGATATGACAAGGCCAAGGTCACAGAAGTCACATCTGCTCTCTACACTGTCCATTCAAAATCAGAACCCAGTTCCAGTAAAAGGTACTACTTTATTTCGATCAAATTAGGGAAAATGACAGTTAAGAGAAAAGCATTTTATTGCACACTGTGATATCAAGGCAGTCATTGAACCAGCAAGTGTTTTGACCCGACATAATAGTTATCATTATAGCAGCTTTAACCAATTTGGTTGTAATTGCTGGGCAGATAATTTGTCCAAGAATTCTTTAGCTCAGACTCCATAGCTTTATCTTTTGTGGCATAGCCCTATCATAGCCACAGCTTACATTGTCATATCTTAAATGCTTTCTCTATATTATATAAAATTCAGTAATTCTTATCCACATATTAACCCTAAAAAGTAGGAAAGCCTACTAAAGTTTAGTACCACTTGAGAAAACAAATAGAGGAGAAAGGTGAGGGAACTTACTTTAAAAAAAAAAAAAAATTTACATTCTACCTACATGAATTTCAGTGAAGTCTGTATTATAACCTTCATTATAGTTTGAACAATTGCACTTACCTTTATACAAATCTCAAAGGGTTGCAGTGTGAATTAACTGGGATAATGCAAGGCAAGGGCAGAGTAGTGGGCTTGATGAAGGGCAGGTACCCAAAATGGTTATTTCCTTCCTGATCACTTCCCTCCTCCCCTCACCCCGTGCTGCTCGGCAATTTTGCACACTCAACTCTTCCTTTTCCTATTCAAACACTGCTCATGTTTTTCTTTTCTACCTGAAATGTCTTATTCTTGTCCCTTCTGTAGCTGGTAACTTATTCTTTCAATTTCTCTTTAATTTTTACCTCTCAGGAAGGTCCTGCATAGACCTTTTCTCTTCCTTTCTAAAACAGCATCCTTTTTCTGCATGGCATCATCTCACTTTGAAGATAAGGGTGAACAATTGTATGCGATATAGGTCTTCTCTCCATTAGACTGTAAGTTCCAGACTGCACTTTAAAATATCTGCAGAGCTTTTAAACAGTACTGATGCGGGGGCTCCAGGAGGTTTGTGGTAATTGGCTTTGTGTAAGGCCCCAGAACCTGTATTGTTACAAGTTTTCCAGATGATTGCAACTCTCTGGCAGAGGTGGGAAGGCTGCCTTGAGCCCCTGGAAGACTGATCAGCTTCCTTGGCTGCTAGCACAGGGCTTGGCAGGACTGACACCCATTCTGACCATCTACTGGTTATGAATGTTTGAATTACTGTCTGGCTTATCACTGGCATTCTAGTTTTCTATGTTTGCCAAAATCTTCCCTAGAGATCAGAGAGATAGTCTCAAGCAGTGTTACTCTGAAAGTTGAAACGAAAAAGACACTTGTTAAGTGTAAGGAACTCTCCTGAGTTTCAGAATAAAAACTAACCTTGTTTTCCCCTTTCAGTGATGAAAAGAAGATACTCTCCTTCAGTTTTTTTGTTTTTGTTGTTTTTGTTTTCGTTTAACTGACAAGAATGTTTTGAGAATATCTGCCATAGGTGGCTTAGTAGGTTGAACAGCCAAGTCTTGATTTTGGGTCAGTTCCGGATCTTGGGGTCCTGGGATCAAGCCCCGTTTCAGGCTCTGTGCACACCAGAGAGTCTGCTTAAGGTTCTCTTTCTCCCTCCTCCTCTCCCCCCACTCACATGCTCACTCTCTTTCCCTAAATTAAATAAATCTTTAAAAAAAAGTCTGCCACAAATTTGTAGTTATAGGCTGTTTGCAAGTACATTTCTTATTTCTTAACCATTAGAATCAATCTATAGATCACTAAAGTCATATACCAGTATTCCCACCGTAGGACCGTCATTTCTGCTTATCGCAACCAAAATAATGTTGAAATTAAATATACAAAATTCTTCTTTGCTTCCTAGCAAAATGGGTTTTTTTAGCATTAACCTGCATATTAGTGCACATTTGTTCACATCTGGTGATTTTATTATATATCAGGCTAGAGCTAGGTTGAAGAAAGCAAGACATTTGTCTCGGTGCAGAATTTAAGCGAGGAGGTCAAAAGAAAACTCAATAATCAAAATAATAACATTTTAGTATAATATTTTTAGAAATAAAAATTAATGCAAAAAATTAACCATGAACAAAATATCAAAATTTTTAAATAAAGAATACCATAGAAGAACCTGAGGCCAAAAAAAAAAAATGTAAACCACTAGATATGTTTTTATGTATTTTTAATTAGTAATTTTTTCACAATATTATAATTGACAAATGTTTAAGCTATATTTTATGTTAAATATTGGCCTAAAACAATTTATTATCATTTTATCTGAATGAACCTAATTAAAATTATTTTAGATTGTGTCTTGGTTGAGAGAAATTGTCAAATATGTCAGTTTTCTCAATGTACAATATGATGAGCAAAGAAGTAGATGTTGAAAAAAAAAAAAAAGGATTGATGAGTTTGTTTCCATGAAAGCCAGAGTTTGCATATTTTCTTTTGCCTCAGGCTCCAATATGGCTCTACACAGCACTGTGAAGTATATAATGACTTTATTTATAAAGTAATTTAACCATCTCCCCAGAAGTAAATGTGTGCACTATTAAAATTGTTGGCAGAAATTAAAAGTGAGACAGAAATGGTTATTATATGTTGGTAATAAAGATTTAACATTTGTGCCCTTGGACATATTACATAGTACAAATGTAAATATGCAAAATGTCTTCAGATGGAAGAATAACAGAATGATCCATAACTTTATGATTAAAACCTCAATGTTAATCTAAGATAGAACATAATCCAATGGGAGAATTTTAATAATAGGGTGAAAGGTATATTTAATGGCTAGATATCAGATTAGCCAAAAATGTATTTTTTAAAGATTTTATTTATGTGACAGAGAGAGAACACAAGCGGAAGGAGTGGCAGGAAGAGAGAGAGAGGGAGAAGCAAACTCCCTCCTGAGCTAGGAGCCAGAGATCATGACCTGAGCAGAAGGCAGACACTTAACTGACTGAGCCACCCAGGAATCCCACCCCCCAAATTTTTAAATACAGTAAATTTAAATAAAAAGTGTTGTACTAGCTATCCTCTGATGAGAAACAGTAAGAACAAAAGAAATCAAAAAGAAAAATCAGAAATTATATCCAGAGTTTGCAAAAAAAAAAAAAAGGAAAATCCTTTTAGGGATTTTAATGGTTCCCCCATGGGACTTTCTGGGGGAAAAAGGAGGAAGTGTAATGATTCTGTAATTAGAAATACAGTCAGGAAATGAGCAAACCTTCATAGTTGTTGTATCAAGTATGCCATAAGTTCTGTAATATTTTATAAGCGCTAACTAGAATAAGTTTGTAAAAGTTAGGAATTAAGATGTCCCAAATTGTTAATGAATTCCATTCTTCATAATAATTGGCATTCTTTTATTTTAAAAAGGGCTCCTGGGTGGCTCAGTTGGTTAAGTGCCTACCTTCAGCTCGGGTCATAATCCTGGAGTCCCAAAATCAAGTCCTGCCTCGGGCTCCCTGCTCATCAGGGATCTGCTTCTCCCTCTGACCCTCCCTCCTCTTGTGCTCTCTCTCTCTCTCTCCTTCTCTCATTCTCTCAAAAAAAACCCAAACCAAAACAAACAGACAAAAAACAAAAACAAAAACAAAACAAAACAAACAAAAAAAACTTTAAGAAAATTTAAAAAATAAAAAGTGAGAGGAAAAAAATGAAGCCAAGAGAACAAAGAGAAAGAACAGTAAATATTTTCTTAAAATCCCTTAATCATCAGACTCTCAATATACTACTGATTATAAACTCTCCTACTCCTGTAGGAATCTGTTAGACAACCACAGAATGAGAAAATTGAAATTACTGTGAAAAGTTTCAATCATCCTTCTTTGGATTACATGTATGACAGATGAAATAAGTAGGTATGTCTCGTTGTCCTAGTAAGATTTTATCATAACCCAAAGTGCGTTCTTTTTTTTTTATTAACATATAATGTATTATTAGCCCCAGGGTACAGGTCTGTGAATTGCCAGGTTTACACACTTCACAGCACTCCCCAATGTCCATAACCCTACCACCGTCTCCCTACCCCTCTCCCCACCATAACCCTCAATTTGTTCTGTGAGATTAAGAGTCTCTTATGTTTTGTCTCCCTCCCAATCCCATCTTGTTTCATTTATTCTTTTCCTACCCCCCAAACCCCCTACATTGACTCTCAACTTCCTCATATCAGGGAGATCATATGATAATTGTCTTTCTTTGATTGCCTTACTTCGCTAAGCATAATACCCTCTAGTTCCATCCATATCGTCACAAATTTTTTTTTTTTCAAATTTTTAATTTAAATTCTGGTTAGTCTGGGCACCTGGGTGGTTCAGTCACTGAGTGTCTGACTCTTGATTTCGGCCCAGGTCATGATCTCAGGGTCCTGGCATCAAGCCCGGTGTGGGGCTTCATGCTCAGCAGGGAGTCTGCTTGAAGATTACCCCCCTCTCCCTCGGCTCCACCCTTCACTTGGGTGCACTCACACATGCTCTCTCCCTCTCTCTCTCAAATAAAAAAATAGATCTTTTTTTTTTTTTAATTCCAGTTAACATACAATGAAATACGGGTTTCAGGAGTCAAATTCAGTGATTCATCACTTCATACAACACCCAGTGCTCATCATAACAAGTGCCCTCCTAATACCCATCACCCACCTAGCCCATTCCCCACCCATTGCCCTCTATCAACCCTCAGATTGTTCTCTACCACAAAGTCCTTTCTTAATTGAACCTTCTGTAAACCTGCTTTGTAATACATTATATGCATTGTATCTTTCTAGTCATTTACCTGCAAATAAAGCTAAGCATCGCAATTTAGGAAATAAAACAACAAGGGTTTTATGTGACCATCTTTTAAAAGGATGTGTAAAGCTGTAAATGGGCTTCACAGCAATTCAGCAAGCTACAAATTATGATGAATAATAAATGAACACAAGGCCAGCTCTATAGGATGTTTCTCAGCAAGAGGAATGTCTTATAGACTCCATGCCCATAAAATCATTTTACTGTTGTTTCTGCAATTTAAAGAATGGGGTATTTGATTATTACTAATAAGCAGTTTGTAGCTCTGAGTCATGTTTGGAACTAAAAAGTAAACTGCTTTATCCTAGGATTTTTTTGTAATGTCTTACAAATAAAACCATGCAGAGCCAGGGGCACAATGAGAGGCTATCAAAGGGGCTGGCCATTAAGTTTCCCTCTCATTTTGAAGATTGATTTCTCTAGTGCTGGGAGCATCAGAAAAGCAACTAAAAGCATTTGCTACTTTCCATTCCCACTGTTTACCATGGAAGGTCTATTAATGTTACTTTGTAGCATTCGGGTGTCCCAGGGACATGACTGGAGGACACTTCACTCTCTGTTTTTCATTTTTAGGGTTGCACACTTGCAAACTTCCCAGCAAACTTGAAACATCCGTGAACTTGTTAAAACTTACGGAGAAGAGCATTATTTTATAAAGTCAGGGAGACTCACCTTCTAAGACCAGTTGCCATGCTGGCTGCCACTCTCTTAAGAACAAGTGAGCATCTGGCAAGAGGTGTTTGTTAACCATCGCAGCACCAAAGAGGTAGAGATATTTGGGGATAGTTTGAGTATCAGGACCCAGTTTTCTTAGGATCGGGACGCTGACAGCATCTTCAAATGATGGGACCACGTCTCTGGGAATAATAGATTTATACCAAGGACTTCGAAATATATAAAGTCCCATGCTTTATTTGCTGAATAAGTGAATATTGTCTGCAGTGCTTTGCTATAGGGCCCCTCCACCGTAATGGATCACATTACTGAACTCTCAGCATTCCGCAAATGTGCATTTTAGCCATCATCTCCGGTAAAAGTTTGTTAAAAAAATAAAATAAAATAAAAGTCCTTTTGTTGCCACCTACATGTTAGTACAGAATGTATCATCCTCTTTTCACCCATTAACGCTAGATTAAATTTATCAGTTTCTTCAGCTGCCTAGCAGGACCCTAAGGCAAACTCTTGAATACAAATATTTGCCATCTAGATATATCCAAATTAAGAATTCAAACTCATATTGTCCCCTGCTGAATGCTTGAATCATCTGTCTTCCTTCCAGTTCTCCAGCCGCAGGGCCTTAGGCGTTTGGCCACTGTCTGCTCGTTGAAGGTTTCTGTGTGGCAATGGCTCTTTGCTGTCTGCTTTGCAAAGCCAGAAGCTTCGAGTGTAAATTCCTTACTCCAGTGTTCAAAGCTCTCTAGATGAAAACAAGCTTTCCAGCCTGTGTCCCACTTCCTATATCCTGCATTGTAGCTAAACTGGACTCTTTGGTGACATGTGAATCCCAGGATTTTCTGCTGTTTGCCTCTCTTTTAGGTTGTTTGCTCTGCTTAGGGTGCTTTCTTCTTTTCTTTTTTACTTATTTTTTTGACATATCCGTCAAAAATCACACATGGCAATTTATGTTGTTGATATTTGTAACACACACACACACACAAATATAACAGTACTCAGATACAGAAAGTTTGGGAAGGTTGTCACTGGGAATGAAAATGGCTCATATATTTCCAATATGGCAACAGAGGTTTAGAAGCCCAAGGAGTCTTTAGGGGCAGTGGACGCTCAGATGGAAGATGATATTTGTGGGATGAGACAATGTCTCTTTCCTAATTTCTGCGGAACTATAATGATAGTAAATAAATTTAAAGGTATTGTGTCTCTGAAGCCAGATCTTTAGAGTCTGGTTATGACCCACTTATTTATATTAATTATTAACTAACTTGTTAATAATTAATGTATATTCATCTATATTCCTAAAATTTCCAGATGTAAGACTTTTTAAAAACCAAAGTTTTACTTTTTTTTTTTTTTAAGAACCAATGGTTTATCTAGAATTAGGGAAGCTACAGCCATAAAATCAGTTGGTTTCTGATCTTTCTCTAATTTCCTGAATTTTGTTGGTCATTTATTTATTTGGGGTCATTTGACACTTTGTGCATTTCTTAAATTACAGCATTCTTCAGCTTGCTGAGGGGTTTAAAAAGCTGAGTTACTCAAGGGCAGGCAAAGCATCTTATTCTTTGTATCTCTGCACATGATACAGTAACTGAAAAAAAATCTTAATTTTATGACTTAAAAATAACGATTTTTGAAAACTATATATGTTTTTTGAAGAATTTATTTATTTATCAGAGAGCGATAGAGAGAGAAAGAGAACACAAGCAGGGGAAGTGGCAGGCAGAGGGAGAAACAGGCTTCCGGCTGAGCAGGGAGCCCCATGTAGGACTCGATTCCAGGACCCTCGGATCATGACCTGAGCTGAAGGCAGGTGCTTAACCGACTGAGCCATCCAGGCATCCCTGAAAACCATATTTTTAAGTGTTATGTTTCTATTATAATAAATATTTCCTGTTGGAAGTGACTGGTGGGTTTTATTTTTCTCCTCAGGTAAAGAATGTTTTCTATGCATATAACTACAAAATTAATTATTTAAGTTATAAATGAATGAATTCATATTTTATTCTGCCCTTTCACATGCCGTGTGAAACGTTTCTGTAGCAGATATTCTTTATATACATAATGGTATGTAGGTTAGGGAAATAGAAATATTGAGTTCCAAATAGCTTGAACTGGGGAGAATGTCAAACCCTGACTCTGGGCAAACTGGTGAGAGCTATGCTGTAGACATAGCTCATAGACACTCATTTAAAAATACTGTTCCAACCACCTTTCTGAAACTTGAGTTTGATTAGGTAGAGAACTCAATACATTGGGGAAAATCTACACACTTACACTATGTATTTAATAATCAGCAATGCCCAGGCTCATTATTTGACTTCAAATAAATCAGGTTAACTTAAATGATTATAAACCTTTCAAGATAGAAGGTAGATGACATGTGTCCTGCTCTCCATTCTCACTTTCCTCCAGCCTTACCTCTCTACTTTAGGACTTAATTTTACTGACACCATAAAATTCTGAGTCTGTCAAGGGCAGGCCCTTTAACCCCTAGTTGAGGCTTACAAGTGTTCACTCTGTTTGATTCATTTACTCTTGTTTGATTATGCTGATACATTGTGAGGTTGAAAATCACAATATTTTTATTTCTTAGGAGAAAAGTAAGAGCACTGCACCAGCTTCAGAGACCTATTATTTCTTGGCCCAGCTTGTTTCATTTCTCCGAACTTGACCTTGGAAATAGCACTTCAGGATTCTGGTTTCAGTGTCCATGCAATGAAGCATTGAGGCTCAGTGGTCTCTGAATTCTCTTCTAACTCTAGAAGAGTATGCTTTGGTTTAACTGTTATTAAAACTGTGCATGTTATTTTTTCCTAACTCATACTTTTAATGTATGGCCTGGGAATTTTTTCCTAGTGTTTTTAATAAAGTAGTTAGCAGTTCCTTTCAGATTGTTTTCAGGGTTGCTTTATATAAATTTTTGTGACTGTTTAATACATTTTTTTATTTAAAAGTACTGTCAGATTTATAGAAAATCTACAAAGATAGTGGATTTCACAAACAGACCAGGTCAGGTTCTTACCTCATTATGATCTCATGTCATTATAGTACATTGTTACAATTAGTGATCCAATGATGATCCATTGTTATTAACTACAGTCCATTCTTTTTTCAGATTTTCTTCTCTCTTCTCTGCTATAAGATCCCTTTCAGAAATCTCATTACATTTAGCAGTCATATCTCCTTAGGACACTCTTGGTTGTTAGAGTTTCCGAAATGTTCCTTGTGGATGACCTTGACAGTTTTCAAGAGTACTTGTCAGGAATTTTGTAGAATCTTCTCCAATTGTGTTGTACCCAGTGTTTCTCTTGTCATTAGCCTAGGGTCATGTGTTACTGGGGAGGAAAACTACAGAGGGCAGTGTAGTTCAGAGCACTTTGTATCATATATTAAGAGCACATGCTCTGAAGATGCCTTACTACTGTTGATGTTAAAAAGTCACAGGGGGTTATCAAAATGGTGATCATAGATTACTCTTAATTTCATACATTGATATTTATATTTTCATGGTAACATATCTGTATAGATATATAGGTGATGGCAAAATGCCAGTTTAACCCTTAACATTTATTGGCATTTAAACTGTGGGCCCAAAAAAGACAACTACATTTTCAGGACTATGTTTATTGCCATGTGGCTATCTATAATCTACAACCACTGCAGTTGTCCTGCAGAACAGAAATACTTTTCTCTTGGGACGCCTGGGTGGCTCAGTTGGTTAAGCAGCTGCCTTCGGCTCAGGTCATGATCCCAGCGTCCTGGGATCGAGTCCCACATCGGGCTCCTTGCTTGGCGGGGAGCCTGCTTCTCCCTCTGCCTCTGCCTGCCATTCTGTCTGCCTGTGCTCGCTCTCTCTCCCTCTCTCTCTGACAAATAAATAAAATCTTTAAAAAAAAAAAAAAAGAAATACTTTTCTCTGCACCTTGCCTTACTTTTTAAATATGAATTTAATATTTATTATAGCTGTTGCTAATTGGAGGATAAGCTTTTTTTTTTTTTTAAGATTTTGTTTATTTACTTGAGAGAGAGAGAGTGAGAGAGAGCATGAGAGGGGAGAGGGTCAGAGGGAGAAGCAGACTCCCTGTTGAGCAGGGAGCCTGATGCAGGACTCCATGATCATGACCTGAGCTGAAGGCAATCGCTTAACCAACTGAGCCACCCAGGCGCCCTGGAGGCTAAGTTTTTGATAGAAAAGAGTATGTGATTGATAATGACTATTAAGAAGAAAGAGGGAGCATAAGAAGGAATACAAACATTTGTGATGTAAGTTGAAGTAGTATTACAGAATGACGACAAAGCTAAGAATGCTTCCCCGTAACATTCAGTGACTAGACCTCTCACCCTTCATGGAATTAACACATATGTAAAACATTCAGTGACTAGACCTCTCACCCTTCGTAGAATTAACACATATATAAAACATATAAAACACATATATATGTTTTATATATAAAACATATATAAAACACATATATAAAACACATATATAAAATATAACATATATATAAAACATATATAAAACATATTTAAAAAAAACAAACATGATGATACTATCTGGATTCCACAGGATGTGAGTAGACATTTTAGTTTTTCTGAATTGTTTTAATATATTTGCATTAAATTGAAAAAAAATTAATGCAGTGAGCAATAATGAAATTTCAGATGTTTTAATTCCTTCTTTTCCTAAATTATTAGCTGATTGTTACTATAAAATGGAATGTCAGTCTTAATATTTATAAAAATAAATATTTTACATTAATTTTGATATGTTTTATAAAACATTTTCTAATAAAATGTTGCACTATAACATAATATTTTAAAGGAATACCAAAAAACTGTTTCATTACCACTAGACAGTCAAATGTAGTATGTGTCCCTTAATAATAATTTGTTAAAGGATATTATTTAAAGTGTTGGGTGGTCTCCAATACATATCAGTCACTGTAATAGGCAGTGTGTAATAGAATATAAATTATAGGGGTGCCTGGGTGGCTCAGTCAGTTAAGCATCTGACTTTGGCTTAGGTTATGTTGTCAGGGTCCTGGGATCAAGCCCCACATCAGGCTCCCCATTTAGCAGGGAGTCTTGCTTGTCCCTCTGCCCCTCCCACAATCCTTGCACATACTCCCTCTCTCAAATCAAGTCTTTAAAAAAAAAAAAAAAAGAATGTAATTTATATTAATTATCACTTGCCATTTATGGAACACCTACAGGAACCACCCAGGACAATTTCTAAATGTATTATTTAAAAAATGTTTTCTTACAAACTTTTGAAGTCCAAATAATTAATTGAGAGTCAATGAAGTAGATAACCTGGTCATCTTTATCTGGCTAATTAGAGGAGAGTTTCCCTTGAAGAGAATAAAGCCCCTCACTTGTGCAGATACCTTTTAAAGTCCCAAGTGAGGAAAGAGGCTCTGGTGACATTTCCATGTGGTCATATACTTTTATATTTGTTCTTTTTAAAAAATTTGCAGTTTGTGACTATTCCATTTTCTCATTCTCTTTAAAAATTCACTCTCAGACCTTACTTTCAGTCTGTAACTTTGTATTCTTTTTTTCTTAGAGAGAGCCCCCAAGTTGTACAGGCTTGGAATCCCACAAAACCAGAATCGGCCGTGCAGCTACAAAGTGTCTGACCTGAGTGGCTCCTGTCTTTCCAACTGTCAGGGCTCTGCTTTTTTTTTTTTTTGCTGTGCCTCCCAATCTTCGAGAGCTCTCATGCTAGTAAAGGGATGTGTACATGTGAAAACACCCAGAGTTTACAAAAGGAGATGAGTTCTCCAAACCCCTTAGACCGCAATACTGTGAACGGTTTGTAATTGTCACAGTAGAGAGAGCTTTCTTGAGAAGGGATGAGAATGGCTTTTGAGCGTGGGCTTATATGGCCAACAGATCAAGAAGCGTTCAGTTAAGGACACAATACAAACCCGATTCACATTTGCCTTATTTTTCTCTGGGGTTTTAGGTTCCCACCTTACCACTTATTAGTTCTACTCATACCGTATTTATTGAATTTATATGCCTGCAAAACTGTTCTGGCTGCCAGGGTCTGAAAATTATTGGTAATTAACATTAATGGGCAGAAACCGTTTCAGTGGAAATTAGAAAATCCTTTGGCGTCATGGCATAATAACTAGTTCAGAGGGTTGGCTCTTCCAACATTCACATTTGCTCCTTAGAAGTAAGCTTTGCCTCATGACCTTATAAATGCAGAGATGTAGGGATTTTCCCTTCCTTTCTTTGGGATCTGAATATACTTCAAGAAGCAGCCACATAAACTGTGCTTGACATCACTGACAAAGCCTTTGATGCTGCTTTCCCTGTGAGTTGGTATAGATGGCTCCTGAATGGTGAAATTGTGCTACAGGTTAACAGACCCATCAGTTTAATACTTGTCACCCTTTCCCTTTTCCTTGATTTGCATCCATCTTATTTGAAAGTGACACTCTCTTATTGATTCCATTCAGTGCTTGAAAGGGAAGATAAGGAAGACGAAAATGTGACAGAGATAAGAAGCTCTCAAGGTGATCCATGGATAGAGTCTAAAGAGAAAGATTGTTTCCAAGGAAAACTGGAGTCTTAGTAAATGCTATTAAGGGGGACAGCATTCAGAGGTTAGAAAAGGCACTTTCAGGTTACCATCATGTACTTCAAAATCTGTCCTGCAACTCTGTCCTTGGTAGTAATTTAAGTGCTTTGTAAAAAGCACATATCTCTTATCTTCTATGTTTCTCCGTGCAAAGTAGTTTACAGTATTAGAGCTGATTGCCCTATACAACCTGGTATCAGTTTCAGGGCCTGTTTGCTCTTTATTACTGAGTAACTAAAATTTCAAAATATATTTCTGAACCTTAGGCATATGTGATTTCTGATCTCTAGGCTTTTCCCTTTCAACAACCGTATTACTAAGTGTGTCATCTATTTGATATCTGCAGCATTCCTGTAAGATGTGTTCTGTTATTATCTTCCATAGAAAAATGAAGAGATAGATGTAAAAATGTTTACAAATGTTAAATGATCCAGAGAAATACAATAAGTTAAAGACCAGCATCTCTACAAACTCAAATTCATCTGAGAACTCAAATTCATCACTCTGAGAACTCTGTTATTTGAATTGCCATAGATTGTGTTTTGTTGTAAGTAGGAACAAAAGACCTGTGCTTTCAGGTACTCCAAACCCCTCTTTATTGTTCTGACATCTAACTTATTGGCCTTCTTGAGATATCTTGTATTAAAAAAATGTATTGAATTTCTCATAAAAGACCGTGGGTGTTGGAGACTGAAAGCAATAAAAGATGAATAGTAAAATTTTATACTACAGGTGAGGCCAGAGAGAACCAACATAACAAAAGGCATAGATAAAAAGGCATTTTTTAGTCCTAATGGCATCTAGAATAAGAGGCCAGAAAGTAGGATGATTTGTTTTTTTACCATAACATGTTATATTTATTTTTTTTTAAAGATTTTATTTATTTATTTGACAGAGAGAAATCACAAGCAGGCAGAGAGGCAGGCAGAGAGAGAGAAGGAAGCAGGCTCCCTGCTGAGCAGAAAGCCCGATGCGGGGCTTGAACCCAGGACCTGGGATCATGACCTGAGCCGAAGGCAGCGGCTTAACCCACTGAGCCACCCAGGCGCCCGTTATATTTATTTTTAAAGGAAATTTATCAGGTTTAAAATCAAGGGAAAATATCAAAATGGAAGATAAAATTGAAATCCATTGTCTTAGAAGGTAGAAAAATTTCACCAATTATGTTTTTGTCCAACAAAATTGATATCATTATATGTTTAGTCTAACGTCCTATACCTAATATACATTGAAAAATTCTCATCTCATTACACTGATTGATTTTATTTTATTTTATTTTAAGATTTTATTTATTTATTCGACAGAGATCACAAGTAGGCAGAGAGAGGAGGAAGCAGGCTCCCCGCTGAGCAGAGAGTCCGATGTGGGACTTGATCCCAGGACCCTGGGATCATGACCCAAGCTGAAGGCAGAGGCTTTAACTCACTGAGCCACCCAGGTGCCCCTACACTGATTGATTTTAAACACTAAAAACGATCTATATTTTTGGAAACATCTCCAGTTGGTCGTGATGTATTATCCTTTTGATATATTATTGGATTGCCTTTGTGAAAATTTTTTTTTTTTAATTTTTACATCTATGTTCATTAGAGATACTGGCCTATAATTTTCCTCTCCTCTAATGCCCTTGTCAGGTGTTGGGATCAAGGCTATTCTGATTCTACAAAATGAGCTGGTGATGATTCCCCTATTCTCTCTATTCTGGAATATTTTAGGGGTCAAATTATCACAGCATTTTTTCTTTAAGATTTTATTTATTTATTAAAAGAGAGATACACAGCGAGAGAAAGTACACAAGCGGGGAGTGGGGATGAGAGAGAGAAGCAGGCTTCGCACTGAGCAGGAAGCCTGATGCGGGACTCAATCCCAGGACCATGGGATCATGACCTGAGCCAAAGGCAGACACTTAACAACTGAGCCACCCAGGTGCTCCTGTCACAACATTTTTTGTTTATTTGTTTTTCTTTGGATGTTTGGATGCATTCACCAGTGAAGCCATTAGGGCCTTGAAGTTTCTTTGTGGACACTTTTTCACTGTGGGTTGAACAGAGCAATATTTAAATATTCTGTGTCTAATGTCAGTTTTGATAAGCTTTGTGTTTGTCTAGGAAGTTATTTAATTTTCATAATATTCTATTTCTTTTTAATGTCCACAGAATCTCTAAGGATGTCTCCTCCTTTTTTATTTTTAATAGTCATTTGCAAATGCTCTCTTTGAATACATTCATGTTGGTTGAGATTTATTAGTATTATCAGTCTTTTTAAAAAAATGACTTTTCTCGGGGTGCCTGGGTGGCTCAGTGGGTTAAAGCCTCTGCCTTCAGCTCAGGTCATGATCCCAGGGTCCTGGGATCGAGCCCCACATTGGGCTCTCTGCTCGGAGGGGAACCTGCTTCCCCCTCTCTCTCTGCCTACTTGTGATCTCTGTCTAAATAAATAAATAAAATCTTTAAAAAAAAATGACTTTTCTCTGTGGAACATATGATTTATATTTCATTAATGTCTACTCTTAACCTTATTATTTCCTTTCCTGTCTTTGTGTTTACTTTATTGCTCTTTTCTAACTTCTTCATTTTTCCAACCTTTTCTCCATACTTACAACTTAAGCACTTAAAGGTGTAAGTTTTCCTCTAAGAATTACTTTACTTTTATCTTGCAAATTTTGAATGTCACAGTTTTATTCTCATTTGTCACAAATTACTTTTTTTAAATATCCATTGTGATTCCTTCATTGACTCATGTTCATCAGTGTGTATCATTAATTTTCAAGTATTGCAGGAATTTCTATTTGTCTTCTTTTTTAAATTGATTTGAAACTTGATTCCATTATGTCAGAAAATATACTCTCTCTGATCTCAGTTCTTTGAGATCTATTGAAATTTGCTTTAAAGTCAACAGATAATCAGTTATGGTCAGTGTTTTATGTGTATTCAAAAGAAAGCATATTTATTTTGCAGCTCTGGACATAACACTATGTGATGTCAATTATGTTGCTTTTGTTAACCGTGTTGTCTAAATCTTTTAAAGAGCTAGTGGTACTTTCTTTAATCCTTCTATCAGTTAATAAGAGATGTGTCTTAAAGTCTTTTATTATGATTCTGTATTTGTGTATTATAATTCCATCCATTTTTCACTTTATACATTTGGAGGCCAGATGTTATTAGGTACATACAAATTTTAAAATGTTTTGTCATTTTGGTAGATTGATACTTTCACTATTAAATGCCTTTACTGTTTCTTTTCTCAAAATACACTGTGTGTTATTAGTATAGCTATACCAGATTTCTTTTGATTAATGTTTGCATGCCATAACTTCCTTCATCTTTTAAGAAAAATTTAATTCTAGTATAATTAGTGTACAGTATTATATTAGTTTCACTTGTATCATATAGAGATTCAACAATTCTATTCATTACTTGGTGCTCATCAGGGTAAGTATACTCTTAATCCCCTTCAACTACTTCACACATCCCCCCATTCATCTCTTTGGTAATGATTTATTTGTTCTCTATAGCTAAGAATCTGTTTTTTTTTTTTTTTGTCTCTTGATTTTTCTTTGTAATTTTGTTTCTTAAATTCCACATAGGAGTGAGATGATACGGTATTTGTCTTTCTCTGATTTATTTCACTTAACATTATTTCTTCTAGAATCTATCCATGTTGCTGCAAATGGCAAGATTTCATTCTTTTTTTTAAATGGGTGAGTAGTATTCTATGATGTTTGGTTAGCAAACCCTGAGACAGCAAATGAAAAGATTACTACAGACAGGCTAGTAAGAGAAAGAAGAGGGCCTGGGGACCAGACGCTCTAGTGGGAAAAGGCCCCAAGCCAAGCCTTGTCTCCGCTTTTATTGTTTTATCAATACACTAAGCACAAGCGCAAAACAGAGAATGTGTAGCTTTAATGATCAGGATAATAATTTATGGGGCAACTGCGTGATGGGGCAAGCAGTGTTGGTAACATGCGTGCAAGGAAAGGAGTTCGTGAAGTGTATGACCACCAAGGGTGCCTGTTTTTCTTCAAAATTTAAATATTTACTCCCTAGATGAGAACCTTGAGCTGGAGTAAGAATCTGGTCACTTTCAGCCAAGAAACTTCAAAGGAGGCTCAGTGTTCCAGGCACTTGTCTTTTGCTTTTCAATTAGTCTCATTCAGGGAGGCAAATGCAAGCCAGATTTTATCTATCCACACACTGTGAATCCCCACAGTATTCCACTATGTGTGTGTGTGTGTGTGTGTGTGTGTGTGTGCGCGCGCGCGCGCGCGCGTGTGGACATGGGTTGCTTCCATAATCAGGCTGTTGTAGGTAGTACCATAGTAAACATAGAGGTGCCTTTATCTTTTGTGCTTTTGTATTCTTTGGGTAAATACCCAGTAGTGGAATTAATGGATCGTATGGTAATTCTATTTTTAATTTTTTGAAGAATCTCTGTATTCTTTACCATTGTGGCTTAACCAATATGCATTCCCACTAATGGAGCACAAGGATTCCTTTTTCTTCACATCCTTGTCAACACTTGTTTGTGTTTTTGATTTTAGCCATTCTGACAAGTTTAAGTGATGTTTCATTGTAGTTTGATTTGCATTTCCCTGATGTTGAGCATCTTTTCATGTGTCTCGTTGTCTTTTGTATATCTTCTTTGGAGAAATGTCTGTTCATGTCTCTTGCCCATTTTTTCAGTTGGATTATTTGGAGGTTTTGGTGTTTAGCTGTATATATGATCTTTATATATTTTGGATACTAACCCTTTATTGGATATGTCATTTGCAAGTATCTTCTCCCATTCAGTAGATTGTCTTTAGTTCTGTTGGTTGTTTCCTTTGCTGTGCAGAAGGTTTTTTTTGTGATGTAGTCCCAGTAATTTATTTTTGTTTTTGTTTCCCTTGCCTTAGGACACAAAGCTAAGAAAATATTGCTATGGTCAGAGTCAAAGAAATTACTGCCTATGCTCTCTTCTGGGATTTTTATGGTTTCAGGTCTCACATATAGGTCCATAATCACTTTTGAATTTATTTTTGTGTATGGTGTAAGAAAGTGGTCCAGTTCATTCTATTGTTTGTAGCTGTCCAGATTTCTACACTGTTTGTTGAAGAGACTTTTTCCCATTGTATAGTCTTGCCTCCTTTGTCAAAGATTAATTGACCATATAATTGTGGTTCATCTTTTGGCTATAAGTCAATTTCCTTTTATCTAAGGTGTTACTCTTATAAGCAGCAAGAGTTGGGTTTTGGTTTTTATCCCATCTGACCACTTCTGAGATACTTACTTTGCATTTGATGAAGACTATACTTTCAAAAATCATTTCTATAGTTTATTAACTTGCATTTAATGGAACTTTGTGCATTTTGAATAAATTTTCTTATATAATTCTGTATAGTCTTGTTGTTTTCTGTTCCATTTTTTCTACGTATTTTTCTTTCTTTTCTTTTAGTAATTATTTTTATCACTCTTGTTCCCCTAATACCCCATTAATTATATATTCTTTGGCTAATCTTTTGGTACCTCACACTTACTGTTGCTTTATACATTCAGTATTCATTTGGTTTACATTTTCATTTTGTTTTAATTAATTTCTGAATGTTTTTTTTTGTTTTTTTTTTTAGTTTTTTTTTTTTATATTTTTTTCTCTGTTCTCCTACTAACTGAAATGTTAAAGATTTCTTTCATGTTCCCTATGTTCTTTTTTCTATCTTTGCATCATTCTATATATTACTGAGTTATCTTCTAGTCACTAGTCCTCTTGCTGCTGAATCTGTTTATTAAGCTCTTAATTCAGTTGCTGTATTTTTCAGTTCTAGATTTTGCATTTGACAATTTTAAAATAGATTTCTGGTCTCTGTCGAAATTCTCCATCATATTTTCTGTTTTCTAGAAAATTGATCACAGTTACTATAATGTGTAATTCTAATGATTCTGATATATTGTTCTCTTATATTTTGGTATTCTAAATAATGTTTTGTTGAATACCAGCCATTGCAATTTTAAGAATGTATGTGTGGGTGTTTGGGAGTGGTGCTCTATGTAATTGATACATTCTTCCAGATGAGACTTGTGTGTGTTGTGTCTGTGTTTAAAACGTTAGGCTACAAAAAGATTATCTTCACCTAATCTGGAATTTAGCTGATTAGAAGCTGAATTTCAGCTTTCTTAAAAAATTATTATTTTCCCCCTTTTTTCCTATGTCTATAGGTATAGCCTTTTGAAAATCATAACTAATGGGGTTGTTATTCTTCTTCCTGGTCAACCCTAGACATCATATTTTCTTCCCAGATCCCTAAAACTGCTTAAAGTTCTCCTCATCTTCTCCTCTGGCCATAGTTTAAGAATTGTAAAATGGCTCAAGGATACAAACTAAGACAAATGTCAAACTACTTATACTGCATTTCATTTTTGTCTCAGAACTTGGTTCTTCAAGGTCATGCTATTTGTCTTTGATGTCTCCAAACAGTTTTTTTTTGTTGTTTTTTTTTTTTTTAAGTTTAGCCAGCTTTTCTACTTGTTCTCATTAAAGGATTGATCTGACACAAGCTATTATATTAAGGTCAGAAACAGAAGACTTCTTCCCTTGTTTTAAAAATGCTTTCATACACATTTTTCTTAATTTTGGTAATGTATTTTTTATATTTACCTCTTTTATACCTAATGCAGTTTATTTTGACGCATCTTACCAGGTGTATGGATTTAACTTCTTTTGTCAAAGAGTTAATTAATAATTCAGTGTTATTATTTATTTTGTATTTAGTTTCATTTTATTATTAATGTAAAATACCACTTTTATCATAGTTTACTTACATATATGTTTTCAAATATTTTATTAGGTCCTGCTGAGGTATTCTTCTCTTCTTACTTGGCCATCATATTTCTATTTTTTATTATATTAGAACATAGCTTAATGTAAAAGTAGGACAAGTCCCAATATTATTGTTTTTATTCATAATGTTTATCTTAGATATAGTTGATTTTAACATGAGTTGAAATTTGGAATCATTTCTCTTCTAAAATTATTTTATTAAAAGATTTTTTAAAAATTTTCTCTTATTCATTTGGCAGAGAGAGAGAGCACAAGCAGGGGGAGTGGCAGGGAGAGGGAGAAGCAGGCTCCCCACTGAGCAGGGAGTCTGATGCAAGGCTCCATCCTAGAACCCTGGGATCAGGACTCAAAACGAAGGCAGATGCTGAATTGACTGAACCACCCAGGCGCCCCTTATTAAAATTTTGATCTGACTTATATTAACTTGAATTTTCTGTTAGACTTTGCTTCAATTATGAGTGTAATAGTTTTTATTTCCTTTTTTAATGTTAGTCTTATGAACAGGTAAAACACTTCACGAGGGAAGGAACTACATTACTTTGAAGCATCATGGTCTGTCCAGTGCCTCACACAGTTCTTGGCAGACATTTGCTACCCATGATCTGTTTGTTGAAACATAAATTAATTTATAAATTATTCTAGGAGAAATCGGCTCTCTCCTTATTAATTCTTAATATATTAGGAGCATATGCCTCTGTATCTACTCTGATATAAAGCTCTTTAATAAATCATTGTCAGTGCTCTATGCTTCTGAAACTTAAATACACACACAAATTATCCAGGAGTCTTATTTAAAAAAAAAAAAAAAAAAAGTAAGAATGCCTGGGTGTCTCAGTTGGTTAAGCTGCTGCCTTCAGCTCAGGTCATGGTCCCAGGGTCCTGGGATCAAGTCCCGCATCTGGCCCCTTGCTCAGTGGGGAGACTGCTTCTCTCTCTGCTTCTGCCTGCCACTCTGCCTGTTTGTGTGCTCGGTCGCTCTCTCTCTCTCTCTGACAAATAAATAAATAAATAAAATATTTTTAAAAAATTAAAAAGTAGATTCTATGTAAGTAGTTTTGGGGTTGGGCCTGAGATTCTACATCTCTGATAAGCTCCCAAGCACCATTAATGTTGCTGGTTCCTGTATAACTTTGAGTATAAAAGATAAACTTTCTTACATAGGACTTGTATGAAAATTTATGTTTTAACTGAATTAAGGTATTGTGTTCTTATTGGGGGGTGTTTTTCCTCTCTGATGGATTAGCAGTGATAAATTTTTCTAATTAGGGAGCTGGAATTTTTATTCATGTAAATGTATTCATTAAACAAGTATTTTATGGTAGCAATTAATATGTGATATGCATTATCCTAATCATTGGTGGTAGGAAAATAAAAAGACAGTACCCTCGAAGGTACTAATAAGCTATAGGAAAGAAAGACAAATAATTGCAGCATACTAAGTGCTATAATAGGGATCTCTTTGGGGGAAATGGAGTACAGGTGCATGCGTGGCTGAAGCATGGTTATCAAGAGGAAGCAAAATACAAGAAAATCTTGGAGAGGGAGGTACAGGTCAAATCCTTGTAGAATTTATAGATCATCCCAACAAGATTTACTTTAGCCTAAGAGTAACTGGGAGGTAGTGAATAGATCTCAGCAAAATGGTGACATAAACATATTTTTGTGTTGGAAAGGTCCCTTTGGCTGCTCACTGCAGAGAACAGATTTGAGGTAGGCAGAAAACAGATGAGTGGCCTGCAGTTTTTGAATTCCAGGTGTGAATATAGATCTAGGTGTGAATATAGTGCCTTTTGGCAAATTAATAAGCTACTGTAAAAAAATGAATACCTACCATAATCAAACAGGACCCTTGTTACTCATGATCAAGCATTTATGCAATTAGGAAATCAGTGACAAGTGGGTCATAACTAGAAGAGCTGGAAATTAATAAAAGATGAGTTTTGTTTTTTAATTTGAGTGAGTTCAAAACCCAAAATATGACATATATTTTCCCTTTGGAAATACCTCCAAAATGTGCACTTTCAGTGCTAAGAAACATATATATTCATACTTGATAATTTTCCTTTTTAACCCACTCATTGTTTTAGGCACATAGCATTCTATTGGGTTGTGCTAAGAATCTTGAAATACAAAATAGTACATCTTATATGTGCTTATTTTCTCTTCAAGAGAAGCAAAAATAACCATGTTTACCAGGAGCTACAGAAAAGTCAGAGATAAAGGAATTCCACCACCAGTAGTCCCTGCTTTATAATTCCCTATGTCATGAAAACTGTAAGCTATCAAAGAACATATGACTGGAATTTCTTTATGTACGAAATTCTGAAAACTGCTTATCTACAGATAAAAAACTCAGCCTTTGGCAAAATGAGTAAAAAACCCTCTGAGAGACTGAGATTTCCTGTGAGAGCCGTCAATCTCAAATCTTAGGGGCAGTGCTTGTCACTGGAGAAATTGGGATGCTTCAGGACGATAGCAATTATAAAAATGAAACATACCCTCAGAGAGACATCGTGACATTGAAGAAAATGCCATTGAAATAATGAGTCAACCATTAGCACCATCAGAGTGAAAGAAGGCCTATATGGAGAAAATAATTTGAATTCCATCACTTCTTATAGTCATCTTAAACATATTGGCAAGCATATTAGCAGGTGACCAAAAAAAAAGGTCTAAAATCATGTGATAAACATGCATCCTTCCGATGACAACCTCAGGGAAAAAAGAAGATAAACCAGAAGGATAATAATATTAAAGTTTGCAGAGTTAAATCTTATCTTTAACAATTATAGGGAGTTCAATCTTAAAAAGAAAGAGCTATACTTTATATTTTAATTGTCTAATATCCTTGAGCAGCTTGTTGAGTCTTGGATTAATTTTTAGGCACAAATTTCTTTAAACTACAAGTTCATTTTTCTTACCAATTAGCCCTGCAATTGATGCCTTTTTGATGTTGTACTCCCTGAGTGCTGGCCCCTTATTGATACTGACACGATGGTCATTTCTATCTAGCGCTTGATTTTCATTACTGTCACTTTTTGAGTATAATATAACCTTGACCTCCATAGCTAGGTACTCTATTTTCTAGTCTCTTGATAGTCTCTTGGTAATTCATACAGGATGTCAAACTATTTTATTTTAAATTCAGAACCTTTGCTTTGAAAATTTCTGGAAACAGCCATCTTCTGCTATCTCTTGTAGCTCACCAAGTATTTATTAAGGAGCAACACCGATTATAGCTTAAATGTACTCTAGAAAGGACTTTCATAATTACTTTTATCAGCAGTCTATTTCCACATTAGGAACTACAGGAAGGATATGACAAAGCTTCTATCCCAGAATGGTTTTTCTTACTCAAGGAAGAGGTTTGCATACACAAAATACTGGGTGAACAGTATAGAATGCAGTTTTTTTTTTTTTTAAGATTTTGTTTATTTATTTGACAGACAGAGATCACAAGTAGGCAGAGAAGCAGGCAGAGAGAGAAGGGGAAGCAGGCTCCCTGCTGAGCCAAGAGCCCCATGTGGGGCTCGATCCCAGGACTCCGAGATCATGACCCGAGCCGAAAGCAGAGGCTTTAACCCACTGAGCCACCCAGGTGCCCCTAGAATGCAGTTTAACAATATGTCAAAACATGTAGGATAGATGCAAGAAATCTTAAACTTGCATAATATGGAAAGAGAAGGACTGAGTACAACTAAAGCCAATTATTGGAAGTTAGGATTTGCCTACAGTAAGGTATTATAACATAGTAAGTGAGGAGTCTCCTACAGTTTCCAAGACCTTCCCTGACCTGTCTCCAAGCACTTTTTCCTTTTCATATCTATGCTTCTCGTGTCTATTAATACATTCAGTCTGCATTTCCTGTTTTTGTTTATGCCGTTCCCTATTCCTGGGATTCTATCTGTCCAACCATAAGTTCCTTTCCATTTCCATTTGTAGCCATCCAGCTCAAATTACATTATTTCCATCAGGCTCTGAGTTCCCCACTAAAAATATATTGTTTTCCTTCTCTAGGTTCTCATTTTCACCTATTTTCCCCTCTCTGACTAGAAATCACAAAGCTCGCTCTACTATTTGTAATTATTACATGTCAGTTCGTGATACATGGCAAGGAGCTGTGATTTAAAGCATATTATTAAGGCTGCATTGCTCAACTGTAAGTCTTCTCATTTCCACTCTTCAAAGTAATGCCAAGACAATACTTTATAAAATTTACCACATAGCAGGTTTGACAACTGGGTCACACAGAATTTACCTCACAACTTCTTGTGAATAATCAGTAGTTAATTACTCTTTTCTCTGTCATTTTAAAAAAGAAGATAACAGTGCTCATCCTTTGTTATTCTATATCAAAAACTTGAATTTTCCAATGATCACTTTTCAATAAGATGGAAGAAAATTCTACGTACTTCTCATTTTAGGTATTTTTCACATTGAGAAGTTCATGGGTAAATAAGGAGAGAAATAATTTTAACTGATTCCTGGATGGGCAAAGACATCTATGTGCTTCAAATTATAAGCACTCATAATATTTATTAAATTAAATTGAATGGAATTCTTCAATTAACCAGATACTGATAGGAATGGGGTCATAGGTATTAGATAATTAGATAGATTGGCACACTTATTTTAAGAATAGGTGATCTACACTGGAGCCAAAGTCAATGCATCAGAAAGATTATCATTAAAAATAACATCTGCTGATACACTTTTGAGAACCTTATTTCACTTTTTTTTAAAAATAAATAACCAGAATTGGGATTGCTGAATCATATGGCAATTTTTTTTTAAATTTTTTGAGGAAACTTTATACTGTTTGCCATTGCACCTGACTGTTTTGCATTCCCACTAACAGTGTGTATCGGTTCCATTTTTTCCACATCCCCACCACATGTATTGTCCTTTTTTTTTTTTTTTGACAGAAACCTTCCTGACAGGTATGAGGTGATAACTCATTGTGGTTTTGGTTTTCATTTGCCTGGTGGATGGTGACATTGAACATTTTTTTCATGTGCCTGCTGGCCATTTGTATGTCTTCTTTGGAGGAATGATGGCACTATTCATAGTAGCCAAGATTTGAAAAAACCTAAATGTCTATCAACAGAAGAATGGATAAAGAAAATGCATTATTAGAGTGGAAATATCTAAAATAGTCAAACTCCCAGAAACAGAGAGTTAAATGGTGGTTTCCAGGGGCTGGGGAAGGGGAAAATAGGGTGCTATGAATCAGTGGGCACAAAGTTTCTGTTAAGATGAGTAAGTTCTAGAGATCTGTTGTACAACTTTGTACGTATAGTCAAAAGTAACGTATTATACACTTAAAATTTGTTAAGAGAGATATCTCACATTTGGTGTTTTTACCACAATAAAACACAATTTTTAAAAATAAAAATTAAATTCTGGTAGGGAACACAAGCTAGGTAATCGAAATGCAAGTTTTCCCTATCCCTCTGGTATGTCCTATTTAGCCTACAGACCATCTGTGAACTGTGAGCCATTATGACCTTTGTACTCTAGCAAATAATGAGCATTCAGTATAAAATGCTCAGAACATTTTTAGCACTGGAATTGCTTCAGAATCTACAAGCGTAATTTTGATTTAAATAATTCTCATTTCTTTCCACCAGAAGAATACTAAATTGATGCATATAGATGTGTAAAGCATTTGCTGTGCATTCACTGTTATTCCTTCATAGCACTGTATACAAATCATGTCAAAGAATATAGATATATATTATGAACATTTATCTTCAAATATAACCTAAAAGTTAGCAATTCTGGACCGTGCCGTGGAATTACAGCCTTCTGAGATAAAAGTGTTTGGGGGTGATATCTGAAAGCGTGGTATCTCAAAAACCTGGGTCAGTGCAGGTTGCTGATTAAGACATCTGGAAGAGCTCAGAGATGAGACACATACGTCTAGTTCCTCCACTCACCCTCTAGATAGGATTTATCTAAGAAATAGGTATTCTTGTGCATAGGATTTTCAGTACGTGCCTTTGTCCTTATGGGGCTGAGTTGGCCAAGCAGTTACCAAAGAATAGCCATAGCAAGTAACACAACTCAGTATAAATCAAGAAAGCCTGAACCTTGGGGTGCCTGGGTGACTCATTTGGTTAAGTGTCTGCCTTCAGCTCAGGTCATGATCCTAGGACCCTGGGTTTGAGCCCCAAGTCAGGCTCCCTGCTCAGTGGGGAGCCTGCTTTTTCCTCTCCCCCTGCATGTACTCTCTGTCTCTCTGTCTCCATCTCTCTCTCTCAAATAAATAAATTAAATCCTAAAAAAAAAAAAAAAAAAACAAAACCTGAAACTTGACAGAATGTGTGCGAAATGAGTTAACAGTATTTAAAGAGCCATAGAGTGAGACTCAACCATGTTGAAATGGATATAAAGTTATTTGCCCTTTTTGTTTTATCTCAATAAGAATAAACGATATGTGGTCAGATATTTCACTTTTTTTGTCTACTCTTTTATATTCTTTACTAGTTCCAAGATTATTCTGTGGTATTACTGTATAATTAACAGTGCTACAAAAAAGCAACATGTGTAGTGATCAGACTAAAAGTATTATTGGGAATAAGAAAAAACAAATATTTAGCATGGAGTTTTAAAATACTTGAAAAGCTATCAGGAAGAAGTTCGATTAGAATTCTAAAAGAGGAAGGTTTTACAGGAATACAGGGGGAAAATGTCGGCTAAATCTGTCCCTTAGCAGAATGGGCGACTTTAATGAACAGTAACCTCTTTTCACCAGAAGTGTTCCATCCGAGGCTGAAAGAACATAAGGTGAAGAAAGATTGCATTAACGTGGTTTCTGTGTATCCTTACAAATCATAGGTGTGAAGATAATGACAAATTTTCTTTGTGACTTAGTAAATTATTTATGAAGCCTAGGATCACTTTGATAACTTACTAACTGGCATTTGAGAAATATAGTTCCACGGTGAGCTATTCATCTGAACCAGTGTCCTAAGGTAGAATGTGAGAGTACTGAGCTGGGAAGTCAGGATACCCGGTTTCCTCGGGCTTGTTAGTAACTGTATAACCTGCATTTAACATTTAATGGCCTCAAGATATTGGCTATAAAATGTTGCACTATTTATCACTATGGTGTCCGTCAGTTTTAAATTTTACAATTTCCATGAATGTGCAGTTATCAGTTTCCCTGTTCCTCATCTAACCATCTGCTTTAGCTGATTTGCTATCATACTCTTGGAACCATTTACTTGGTGAGACGATGTGCATTGATGCCGTGAGGTAATTTCAACTGATAGATGTTTTTAAAATGCATCCTTACTGTGATTTTTAATCAAGCAAAAGAAATATTACATCAACATGTGTCTTCAAAGAGACTAATGATGTGTCTTGAAGTAGAGATTGGCTTCATAAACTGCCATTAGTATAATATGATTTTTAAGTTATGGCTATTTAATACTTGTGAAATTTGTCAGCCATGGAAAATTAGTATCCAAGGAGAAATTTATACCCAAACACAGAACAAATGTGCATAGAAACAAAAATCCAAAAATTGATGTTCATTTCTGACTCCATAATTTTGAGTAAGACCTTAGTGTTTCAAACTAAAAGGCAATTTTATTAAAGATGTACTCTCCACAGTTTTTAAAAAAAAAATAATTGACAGAATTGCATGTACCCTCAACACTGCTTTATTGATGACATTTCTTTAAAGAGAAAACTGATTGCCTGATTTTCCTAAAAGAGGTTATGTCTTTGGTAGAGTTAGAAATGCTCACCATTGATCAAATCCAGTTATAGCTTTGCATTTTATAACCTAATTTAAGGCTTTCTTATATATGCTGTATTTCCCAAAGTAAATTACTATATGAAAAATGCTGATCAAATAATCTATTTCTTTTTGTTGTTGTTAAAGATTTTATTCATTTATTTGACAGAGAGAGACAGAGAGGGAAGACAAGCAAGGAGAGTGGGAGAGGGAGAAGCAGGCTTCACCCTGCCTGATGTGGGGCTCAGTGCGGGGCTCAACCCCAGGACCCTGGGGTCATGACCTGAGTCAAAGGCAGACACTTATCGACTGAGCCACCCAGGTGCCCCAAATAATCTATTTCTTAAGAAGGTTATGAAGTTTGTGGGTTATGTTTTATTATCAAAGCTGGGCAAATCCTACTGAGAAATTAAGATATTCTTTGTCACTTTTTGAGAAATTGAAACAATTTACATTTGTATTTTTTTTTATTTAAGATTTTATTTATTTATTTGACACAGAGAGGTAGGGATCACAAGTAGGCAGAGAGGCAGGCAGATAGAGAGGGGGAAGCAGGCTCCCTTCAGAGCAGAGAGCCCAGTGTGGGCTCCATCCTAGACCCTGGGATCATGACCTGAGCTGAAGACAGAGGCTTTAACCCACTGAGCCACCCAGGCACCCCTGTATCTTTTTTTTTTTTTTAAGATTTTATTTATTTATTTGACACAGAGAGAGAGAGCGCCCAAGTAGGCAGAGCAGCAGACAGAGGGAGAAGCAGGCTTTCCACTGAGCTCAGAGCCCTATGCAGGGCTTGATCCCAGGACCCTGGGGACCCTGGGATCTTGACCTGAGCTGAAGGCAGCAGCTTAACCAACTGACCCTGAGCCACCCAGGTGCCCCTACATTCATATCTTTAACTCATTACCTGCTGGTTGTTTTCCTAGCATCTTATAATTTTGAGTTTATGTTTAACTTGACAAAACTCAGTTGATGTTTACCCATTATGGAAATAACAGTCTAAGATTTAATATGCATTTCTGAGTCACTAATATTGCTAGTGACTACCTTTAGCCATAAACTCAAGATCCTCGGACTCACAAAGTTTGGAAAGATTAACTTGGCTTCAGATAAAATATTCATTTTCAGATGAAGTATTTTGGTAGCAAAAAGCATTTGTATTTAAAAAGAATATTTACATATACTTTGCATCTACATTTACATTCATATGCATACCAATTAGTGTGCTGGAAATTTAATGTTTGAGGTATTTGAATTTCTTCTTTTCTAACTCTATATAATTACATCATTTAGTGGGTTAGAAATGATATGGAGATTATAAAAATATACAACCATGCATATGGCTCTTGATTTAGGGTAACCATGAAGGAAGGCTTACAGTCTCTTGTAAAGAAGTTGTACTTCTCAGTTTCCTAACTCTGTAACATCAGTCTTTTTAAGTAAGAAGGTTAAAAAAAAAATGAGAATAAAAAGAAGAATTTGTTGTCCTTAAAAATTGCTTTTAATGAAGCCACTTGAGTCACTCCAGTACCAGGAGTGGTTTATTATATGCAAGAGAATACTAAAATGTAATACCTGAAAATGAACTTTATAAAAAATAAAAAGTAACAGGCACATATATATCTGTTGACCAGAGTATGGGTAAAAATGTTCTAAAGACTCAGAAAATGAAATGTTTCTAGATGTGTAATGAGAACAGTACAAACTTCAAAAGATTATTACTTTCACTTCATTTTTATTTTTCCGTTTTGTGTGGATCGTATCCACAATCTCACATTATTGGCCCAGTTGTTGAGGTATGCAGTTATATGCAGTTAACAATGTAACATCATCAGAAAAAAGCTTGGAATATACTATTTCTAACGGTGACTACCTATTGAATACGTGAAGCAAAAGACCCAAGATGATGGTGACAGGCGTCTCTGAGCCACTCCTTCTTTTTTCGTTGTTTAATAAAACAAGGAAAAGTCTATCACATCTATAATTGACCCTTCTGTTTTTGCCTGAAGAGCTCAAATAAATTGCTTCTGAGTCTAAGGAATTTAAGAATTCCCCCAAGGCTTTGAACTTGGCAGTAATTTTATAGAAACTTAGAATCATGTTGTTATATCTAGAAAGTTTCTCTACATTTCAGAGGATTGTAGATGTGAATATAAAAAATGTTGTATAGAATTTGTTGTCCTGTTACACATGACATACACATAAAATTGGCCATTTTGCCACTTTCAAGAGAATAATTCTGTGACACTAAGTATAGTCACGTTATTGTGCAACTGTCCCATTATCCATCTCCAGAACTTTTTTGTCATCCCAAACTGAAATTCTTTACCTATCAAATAGTAATCCCCTCTTCGCAGCCCCCCACAACCCCTGGTAGCATGCTGCCTTTTGTTTCTATTAAACATTCTAGGTACCTCATATAAGTGGGTCATACAATATTTGTCCTTTTGTGTCTGGCATATTTTACTTAGTGTAAGTTTTCCTTTTTTTTTTTAAGATTTTACTTATTTGTCAGAGAGAGAGAGTGTGTGAGCACAAGCAGGGGGAGGGGCAAAGGGAGAGGGAGAAGCAGGCTCCCCTCTGAGATTATGCCTGGAGCTGAAGGCAGACACTTAACTGACTGAGTTACTCAGGCATCCCACTGGCATTAGTTTTCAAGGCTCCTGCATATTATAGTCTGTATCAGAATTTCCTTTTCTTCTAAGGCTGAGTAATAGTATGGATATACCACATTTTGTTTATCCATCTACCCATCGATGGATATTTGGGTTGTTTCTACCTTTTGTAGTGCTTTCTTATTTGAATACTTTCTATCTTCCTTGCCTATCACATCACCTAGCACGTTGTATGCCCATACTGAGTACCTGTTGAGTGAATAAATGAACGTGACAAAAATTCGAACATTTTCCACCTTGAGCAATTTAGTCCTAAAGGTATATTGTCTGTAGAAAAATAGATGCCTTTGGTTTGGCATTTTTAGAAGGAGAACAGAACGAGACACTTTACGATTTGCTAGGCATGGGATGCTACCATGTGCCATTTCAGATCCTCTTGGCTCCATCCCCACTCTTGGTCTCTCCTGTGACTTCCTGTCTTGCAGACGTCTAGCCAGCTTCACACAGGGGCAGACTTGGCCCTGGCTGAGCAGCCTGCTTTCCCAGACCTGCATTGACGTTGTAGTGCAGGACGCCCGCAGAAACCCTCTCCACAGTCGTTCATGTGCAACTTAAAATTGTGAGGAACTTAATGATCATGGGGCATTTGTGATTGGTGAGGAAGAGGGGCAAGTGAATAAATCTTTGCCTTTCTCATCGCTAGGTTGGCATATCATAGTTGACTACCGAGAGTTACTAAGACTTGACTTTTTGGTAGATGGAGGTGAGTTGTTGATGGTGAAGCATTTTCTGGTAGGGTCTAGCATAGTGTCCTTGGCGGAATTTCAGAAATGAGTGCCACATCAAACATTCGAAAAGATGTGGGAGAGGTGGTTTCATTCCACATTCCTGTCCAGTTGACCTGCATGGCCCCTGAAAGGAAAGGAACGCAAAACTGGGTGAATCTTGGAAGCAGCAAGCAATCCGCTGTACACTTAACCAAGGGTTTGACCCAACTACAGCTGTTATGGAAGATGTGGTCTCTAAACTAGGACAAATCAACACCATTTTTGACACTTGGTATGGAGATACTGACCTGGCAAAAGCGTTTTTTTCCTCAAATGCCATTAGCGAAAGGAACTAAAAGCTGGGGTTTTGTTTGTTTTGGTTTTTGTTTGTTTGTTGCTTCTTTTTTACTTGAGAATGCACAGCGCATGCATTCACTCCCTCATTCCGAGCCGACTTAACACTTCTGCCTTTTGTCAAAATATAGTTGGCAGGGACCTTGATGGTCTTAACATTCCTCAGACTCTCACACTGGTGTCCTGCATCCATGACACATGTTGGATTGGATGAGCAGAAAGCAGCAAGTATTAGAGATTCCCTAATAAGAAAGACCAGGTTGGCACCCTCAGTACACTGACTAGAAATCTTAGGTCACCCAGTTCCTTAGACATATCTTCTACTTTACTCATTACTCTAGGTGACAGTTCTGCTGATCTTTCTGCCATGCTGTAACAAGAACTCCTCTCAGTTTCCAATAATTCTCTCCTCACTTCTTTCTAAGCCCTTCCTGGCAGTCACCCAAAGCTGCCTTTTAACTGTCTTTGCAGTGAACCTTTGACTTTTACTAACATTTCCCTTACTGTCCTTCCAGCTTCATCCAGCGCCGCTCCAGTATACTCCTCCCATATTTTAGATTTTTGCTGTGGCAATACACCTCTTCCAGGTTCTAGTCTGTAAGGTAACTATTGCTACAAAACAAATTGCCTGAAAATGGTGATTATAACCAATAAACATTTATTGTCTCACCATTGCCGTGTGCTAGAAATTTGGAAGCAGTTTAGCTGGATAGTACTAAGTCTAGGTCTTTCGTGAGGCTACCGTTAAGACATTGGCCAGCCCTGCGGTCTTCTGACAGCTTGGCCTCTGCTGATGGATCTGCTTCTAAGGCATTTATGGCTTCAACTCACATGGCTGTTGGCAGGACAGCACAGTTCTTTTATAAAATGCTGCTCAGCTGTCCACCTGCTATCATAGCTGCCTTCTCCCAGAATTAATCAAAAGAAGGCAAGTTAAAAGCCATAATATCTTTTTTTGACCTAGACTTGTACATCATCTACCAGTATTCCTGCAATATGTTTGTGGTTCCACAAGTCAGCCCTATGCAGTATTAGAGGGGATGGTAGAAGGCATGAATACCAAGAAGCAGGGATCATTGGGGCTATCTTTGGAGGCTGGCTCCCACAGCCCCTTTGCATTCTGAAAGCAGCCTATATCATAGTTGGGAATTCCGCCACAGTCTATTTAATGTTTGGGGACGGCCAGTTTTGAATGGATCTTACAGTAGAGACCTCTGTACCACAGGTCCAGGCTGTGGTACAAGCTGCTAAGCTTAGCTTAGCATAATGGCCCAGAAGAGCTGATGTTATTAGTCTGATTTCTGATAGAATGACAGTGTGGAATCTCTGGCTAGCCCTAATTGGAGAATTGCAGCATAGATACCTAAGGTTCGGGAGTAAGACCATGCTTTCTACAGAGAGCTACCTTCTGGAGAAAAAAAAAAAAGGTACATAACACACACACCCAGATCCTGGCTCGCTGTTGTGTCCTAGTAGACGTTGTGTGTTGGACACCAGTTGACTCCAACTGAAGTTGTCCATCCTGAGCTGGCTGTCATGAAACTCATCACATAAACTGGTTGGGTGTGCATAGTAGAAACCCCATGTACAACAGAAATGAAGTATTTGGGATCAGGCCCATATGGATCCAGAAGACTGAGTAAATTATATAAACATGTTGCCTAGGCTTCCCTTACAGCTACCTCTTCTATATGGACTTCTCTGTGGAATCACTTCTAAGATAAATGACTTGCATACAAGCTTTTGTTTCACATTCCAGTTTTGGGATAATCTAAGACAAGACAGTAGGCTTTTAAATTTGATTGACTATATGAAGACTTTGCTTACTATTTATATCAGACTTCTCTGAGATGAAGTAAGAAATTTAAGAGATGGGATCCCTTATCTCCAAAAAGCCTTATTGACTTAGCTCCCTTGGAGCCCTTCAGCTTAAACTTTGAATATACACATTGTCCAAAGGTAGCTGAATTTAAGACAATTGTAACCAGACATCTATAGTTCAGTATTTTAGAAGGTTTTATGCATTTCACATTTTTGAGGTTATCATTTTATAGCTCGCATTGCCATGCTTTGATATCAGTGATAAGGCAGAACCTATTTCTTTTTCTTCTTTTTTTGGTGTGGTGGCAGCAAAACCTATTTCACACAATGAGAGCATATACTCTGAGTAAATTTGATGTTGCTACCTTCAATCCATTCTCTCTAAAGCAAGGTGTGAATGACTACATTAATGACTTGGCATAGCTTCAAGGCTGTTGAGTTTACATATTTGTTGTGATTAACAATTTCTATCCCCATATTGTAAATATTTTGTTGCCAATTACATGTGTAACAGAATGTAACACAAATCTCAAGGTTGCTTTGTTATTTTGGGGAAGTGGGGAGTGGAGTTAAATATTGTTTTGTAGGGGCGCCTGGGTGGCTCAGTGGGTTAAAGCCTCTGCCTTTGGCTCAGGTCATGATCCCAGGGTTCTGGGATCAAGCCCACATTGGGCTCTCTGCTCAGTGGGAAGCCTGCTTCCCCCTCTCTCTCTGACTGCCTCTCTGCCTACTTGTGATCTCTGTCTGTCAAATAAATAAATAAAATCTTTAAAAAAATATTGTTTTATAGAGTGGCAGTGCAACAGAGCAAATCTCTTTAATTTTGATATATAATAATGCTGTTGGTGTAACATCTTGTGTCGCAGTGGAAGCTCTAACAAATTTTATAAGCTTGGAAGGGAAATACTGACTTTGAAGTTTATCATCCTCAAGAATACTTTTCTCTAAAAAATTAGTTTGGGCATCTCAATATTTGAATGTGATATTGTTCAAAAATTAGGGACTTTTCATTATGGCAACATGAATTCCCTATCTGGATTGTTCACATTTAGCTAACTTTTCTTTTTTGGAATGTTTACCTGTCCTATTATAACACAGTAGAAATAATTTGGGACATTTAGGGCTTTATATTTTTCTCTAGTCTTATGAGATTGAGCCTACTATATAGTACAACAAACTCTTCATATCTAACACAATGTGAAAATCAAAAGAGATCATATATGTGCAAATACACTGTATACTGTACAAATAAACTATAGCAATAAAATGAAGTATGGCAATAAAATTAAATATAGCATTAAAATCTAGGGATGCAGTATTGAAGCAGTTCTCATTTCCATGTTTTGATGTTAGTGAGTACCTTAAAATAATAGTTTTGAGTATTCTTGCTAAAATTACCTGACTATGGAGAAAATAGAATGTTCAGTAGTTTGCCTTTAAGCATACTAAAAAAAAAATTCCTAATGGATGATATATATATATATATATATATATATATATATATTTATATATATATATATATAATATATATAATGAATCTATAAAGAGAATGAAACTTTTGGGTGCCTGGGTGGCTCAGTGGGTTAAGCCCCTGCCTTTGGCTCAGGTCATGATCTCAGGGGTCCTGGGATGGAGTCCCGCATCGGGTTCTCTGCTTGGTGGGGAGCCTGCTTCCCTCTCTCTCTCTCTCTCTCTGCCTGCCTCTTTGCCTACTTGTGATCTCTCTCTCTGTCAAATAAATAAATAAATAAAATCTTTAAAAAAAAAGAGAGAGAATGAAACTTTTATCAAATTTTATGAATAATATTTATATCTCTGTACTTGAAGATACTTCTCAGCCTAACCCACTGAGCTACCCAGGTGCCCAAAGATACTTCTCAGCCTAAAAGCAATGGAAGAAACATAAGATTGTGTTAGTGAAAAGCTTGCATACTAAAAATACAGAAAACATTGTAAACAAAAACATATGAAAGAGAACAATACTACATTTTTGAAGGGCATAGAAGATGTTAATGTCATCAACAAAATGTATCAAGATCAAAAGAAAAGTCCACGATACCACTGCAAAATAAACTAATTGAATGAGTCACAGAAGAGAGAAAAATTATGTTTAAGGTCATATGTGAAAAGAATTCAATTAAAACAACAATGGATTTGTATTTGTTAAAGTACCCAAAAAAAAAAAAAACAGTAGCAGTGCTGATAAGGGTGTTGTGATGGGATTTAGATTTCCGCAGGTTTCTCTGAAAAATCAATTGGGCAACATGTATTTGAAAACCTTAAAATTCTCAGTACCCTTTGACCCAGTTATCTACTTTAATGGAGTCTAGCCTAAAGAAACCATCACTGATGCATGCAGACTTAAAAATACTAAGTCACATAAAAATGAGAGTCTTTTTGTGGGAGGAAAAAGCATTTCACAACTTTATCACGAATACTCATCATAATATTGATAACTTATTCTGTGTTTCATGTAGAGTTACAAGACGATGAAAGTTAATGACGTGGTTTTTACTGTATTTTACAAATGAAGGAAACCAGGATCCAAAGAGGCAAGTAATTTTCTTGAGAGAGATCAAACATGATAGGGGCTGAATATAGATTACTATATTTGGCAACTGTAAAATCAGCTGTCCTATCACTGATTCCTCATTCATTGTCTCATCAGATTTAAAGAGCTTGTTCTAATTTTGTACATTTAATTTTATATTCTTATATAATTTCTTATTAAAATTTAATTACTTATTGAAGATGAAAGCTCAGCTTGACTTCACACTGATCTCTTCTTATCCACCAAACTGATTTGTCATTTGAGAGTTATATTTTAAATTAAAATTAAATGAAATTAAATTAAAACTCAAGTCAAAGAAGCTATGAGCTCTCTTTTTGTTTTCCTTTAAAAAGAAAATTTTCACCTCTTTTAGGTCAGCAAATTCTTAAAAAAATTAAACTGTTTCTGTGCTCATAATCTATACAAAGGGGTCTCCTAGGCAGAATGCATATTTATAATTAAATCAAATAGTATGATATTGAGGGGCGCCTGGGTGGCTCAGTGGGTTAAGCCACTGCCTTCGGCTCAGGTCATGATCTCAGAGTCCTGGGATCGAGCCCCGCACCGGGCTCTCTGCTCTCTAGGGGAGCCTGCTTCCTCCTCTCTCTCTGCCTGCCTCTCTGCCTGCTTGTGATCTCTCTGTCAAATAAATAAATAAAATCTTTAAAAAAAAAAAAAATAGTATGATATTGAATGGCACAGTATGCCAGGAATTTGGATTACCAATCTATGAAACTATGAAACTATTTCAAGACACTTAAGTCCATGTGTTTACTTCTATCCACAGTGAAAAGTCTTTGAAATGAACAAATGAGTACAAAATAAGCAGAATTGTGTTTCTATGCTGAAAAGGGGGAAGGATATCAATTGTCCAAAAGCTGTGAGATCTTTCTGGAAACTACAGGACTCAGAGGATTAGATTTGAAGGACATTATCTTTAGAGTTTAAAGAGTCAAAGGATGGAACCTCTGAGGAAATAAGAACATAAGATTCCTCCAGTTGAAGTCCAAATGTGGCAAAACTGTAGTCTGTAGACTTCCCTGTATCAGGGAAAAGAAATACACTCATTAATTGCTGGTGAGAAGGTAAATGGATACATTTGGTAGGCATTTCTGCAATAATAGATGTATCAAAAACTTGCACATTTGCAAAACTTTGAATTGCCTGACTGGTACCTGATTGCAACAATAGATGTTCACCGTAACATTCTTTATAGTGTTTGAAACAATTGGAAAAAAGACCTGAATTTCCACAAATAGAATATGTTAGATAAATCACAGTAAACTGGTAAAACATACTGTGCAACCATAGTGTAAATGTGTAAATATGAGGAACAAGCAAGATTAATTAGTAAGTTCAGTCTGTGTGTGTGTGTGTGTGTGTGTGTGTGTGTGTGTATCTGAGGCCTCCCTCACATCTATTGAAATGGAATTATTTGTATAACATATAGTGAAGTAAAAGCGCAGAATATAAAATAACTTATAGCAAGAGCCCAGTTTATTTAAATAGATCTTTAATTGCCTAGTAAGATAGTAGCAAATGTATGACTAGTTACCTCTACTTCATGGAATTTATGAGAAATTATCTTTACTATTAGCAGTAATTACCAAGTTTTTCTATACTGACCTGCTTGAGTAAAAACAAATAGAATTTTTAAAAATTCTGTGAATTGTGAACATCCATGACCTTGAATCCAGTATGTCACTAAGCTGGGCGTGCGTTTCTTGATCTTGGTAAACTAGGGCATGCTGTTCCATCACCAAATCCGGAAGGGAAAATATACTATCTCATTTGAAGGATGCAAACATATTTAGTCAAACAAGAAACTGCCTCATTTGAGAGTTTTATAGCAAACAAGGGCAGAAAGTAGTTTGCATAATTTTCTCATGCTCCTTTTATAATGTTTATCTTTTATAAGGCTCTTTGGAACAGTTGCTCGGCCACCTGTCAATAATGTGTCCTTTTATAGACTCAACCTTTTATTGCTCTCATGCCCTTGATATATAGTAGTTTTAGAAGTAGTATTGAATATGGTGGGCCAAACACTGATTTTAACTTTAAAAGGCCATCTTTTGTAGACTAAAATAGAGGGTTTTGAATGACATGAAAACAATAAACATGTCATAAAATCCTGTTTAGGGACACCTGGGTGGCTCAGTGGGTTAAGCATCAGATTCTTGATTTTGGCTCATGCCATGGTCTGAGGGTCCTGAGGTTGAGCCCCATTTCCACTCAATCCTCAGTGAGGAGTCTCCTTCTCTCCTCTACCCCTCCCCCTGCTTGTAGGGGACACTCTCTCTCTCTCTCAAATCTTTTTTAAAAAAGATTTTGTTTTTTTGACAGACAGTGGGAGAGAAAGAGAGAGCACAAGAGGTGGGAGGGTCAGAGGGAGAAGCAAACTGTCTGCTGAGCGGGGTGCCTGATGCAGGATTCCATCCTGGGACTCTGGGATCATGATCTGAGCCAAAGATAGACACTTAACCTACTGAACCACCCATGCACCCCTAAAAGAAGTGAATTTTTTTAAAAATGTGAAATAAAATAAAATCCCAGAGCACCTGGGTGGCTCAGTTGGTAAGCGTCTGCCTTTGGATCAGGTCATGATCCCGGGGTTCCAAGATGGAGTCATGCCTTGTGCTCCCTACTCAGCGGGGAGCCTGCTTCTCCCTCTGCCTGTGGCTCCCCCTGCTTGTGCTCTCTCTCTTGCACTCGCTCTCTCTGTCAAATAAATAAATAAAATCTTTAAAAATAAAACCTACTTAGCAGGAATAAAAATAAATTCATTGTTTTATCAACATTTTTGGAAAGTTAGTTAACAATTTTATTTAAAGCACTATCCTATGAAAAACTAAGCCAAGTAGCATTCATTTAAATTTGTTTTTACAGAACATAATTCTGCATCAGTTTCAAGTGAAAATATTTGTATTGTGAGTCTATCAATTACGTAAATATTTTGGGCATGCAAACAGTTGCTTTAACTTTTTTTTAGTGGAATACGATATCTAGTATTTCTCAATTTACATAAAATCTCTCAAGCTAAGTGTTCTACATATATTTATTGACCTACATCCTAGCAGTGTTTTGCAGGATACTGAAAACAAATCCTACAAATCTGTATGCAGGAATGCATTTCCATTCATAAAGGGATATTATCCAAGACCTTAAGTAGCAAGCTACCTATCCTTTGTTTTGTGCAATTATGTTCCAAGTTCCCTTTATATAATCATGAGCAAGAACAATAAACGAAGTAAGAGAAATTCTTTTCTTGTTAAAAAGCATACATCCTTAGACACACACACACACACACACACACACACACACACACCACCTTTCCAACACCACCCCTTCCCACTCCTAGTAATTTGAGATGCGGAGCTAAAATTTAACATTCATGCCAAGGCATAGGAGTTAAATATCACATTTTCATATTGTGCTTGGGAGAGGACTTCATAGTTTGCTTGATAGAGTTTGCACATTGTGCTTTCAAATTGCACTTTGAAACATTTGTTTTCTTTGAAACATGGTAGCTAATTGGGCTAACAATTCTTAGCTGTCAAGAGCAGTTTGAGATGTATCCCCTTTGTGTTCAATGGGTGATTATTTTAAGAATGCTCAGAGGATAGAAGTAGACAGCCCTTTATCAGGTGTACAATGGTAAAGATCTGCTTTTTTTTTTTTCAAGAGGTCTGTTAATTGGACACAAATGCAATACCCAAGGTGCAGTAAAAAGATAAGACAGCAGTTAAAGTCTGCAAAGTGAGGTTTTTTTTAGGTTCAATTGTGATTATATTGCCACCTCTACTTTCACTGGTGCCTTCATGCATTTTATTTTGCCTTACCTAGTGAGTATTTTTGTCCATCTCCATGGAATTTTCTTGGGATGTCTTATCTTCTGGTTCTCATTGTAAATATACTTGAAATAAAATAAACACAACTGTGTTATCTATGAATAGCTGGTTAATAGGGAATCTATGATAATATTTTTGGAATGGAATAGAATTGTATTTGTACTTAGAATGTATGTTTTTACTAGTTATCAAAACTTCAGAAATGCATGCTCATTGTCACTATATATGAAATAGTATAGAAGTTTTCTTGAACTCAGTTTCTTTTTCTACTGGCATTGACATCAATTATCTAATGTTTTGAATATTAAGATCTACAAATTAAATTTTCTCTTTTCTGAGCAGAATAGTTGCTGAGGGGCTCCTGGGTGGCTCAGTGGGTTAAGCCTCTGCCTTCAGCTCAGGTCATGATCTCAGGGTCCTGGGATCGAGCCCCGCATCGGGCTTTCTGCTCAGCAGGGAGCCTGCTTCTCCCCCTCTCTCTGCCTGCCTCTCTACCTGCTTGTGATCTGTCTGTCAAATAAATAAATAAAATCTTTAAAAAAAGGATAGTTGGTGAAGTTCATTCAAAAGCCAGCCATGAAAATTAAGACAGGATCAAACAGGTTGCAGAAGACAGGCAAAGTTCTGTACATCAGGGGCCAGAAAGTCAGTCTAATATGATAGGCATACAGTTATTCAATCAGTTAGTTGAAATTGTGATAAATATAATGTGAGAAACAAAAGGATATTCTGAGAATGTATAAAATGGGACCTCTCTCTAATTTGGTGTCAGTAAACCATGAGTTTTCAAGTAACCATCATCACTTTTATTTTTCAATAAACTTAGATATAAGCCTAGAGTTTTGGCTAAAGCTTGGTTTATAAGAGCTTAATATCTTTATCACTTCTTTTCTAGGGTAATTTTCAAACTTAATAGTTATGTAGTGTTAAGTTCCTCATAGTTGTGGGGGATTGGTTTTGGTATGTGTCTTTTCCTTACTCAGCAATAACAGGCAGACTTGAAATAATTTGACACATTGTTTCTAAGATTTCTGTAATAAAATATTAGTTTTCATCAATTAGTTAAAATATACCCATTAACAGTAGTACCTAACTCTGTGTTAAAAGTCCAATAAAATATTTTTTTTTTTAATTTTATTTTTTAATTTTATTTTTCATAAACATATAATATCTTTTTATCCCCAGGGGTACAGGTCTGTGAATCGCCAGGTTTACACACTTCACAGCACTCACCATAGCACATACCCTCCCCAATGTCCATAATCCCACCCCCCCCAATAAAATATTTTAAGTGCCAATTTATAACTGTTGTAATTTTTTGTTGTTTTTAGTTTGAGGATAAAACCCTAGCTTCATGTGTCATTGATATTAGCCATTCTGACAGGTGTGAGATGGTATCTCATTGTAGTTTCGATCTGCATTTCCCTGATGCTGAATGATGTTGAGCATCTTTTCATGTGTCTGTTGGCCAACTGGATGTCTTCTTTGGAGAAAATTGTGTTCATTTCTTTGGCCCATTTTTTGACTGGATTATTCATTTTTGGGGTGTTGAGTTTTTTAAGTTCTTTATATATTTTGGATACTAACCCTTTATAAGGTATGTCATTTGCATAACTCTTCTCCCATTTTGTAGGTTACCTTTTACTTTTGGTGATTATTTCCTTCGCTGTACAGAAGCTTTTTATCTTGATGAACTCCCAATAGTTTATCTTTGCTTTCCTTCCCTTTGCCTCGGGAGACCTCTCTAGTAATAAGTTGCTATGGCCATTGTCAAAGAGGTTACTCTCTGTGTTCTCCTCTAGGACTTTTATGGTTTCAAGTCTCACATTTAGGTCTTAATCCTTTTTGAGTTTATTTTTGTGTGTGGTGTAAGAAAATGGTACAGTTTTGTTCTTTTGTCTGGTTTTCCCAACACTGTTTGTCAAAGACTGGTTCTCCACCCCCCTCCAATTGGATATTCTTCCCTACTTTGTCGAAGATTAACTGACCATATAATTGTGGGTTCGTTTCTAAGCTTTCTGTTCTGTTCCAGTGATCTATATGTCTGTTTTTGTGCCTGTACCATGTTGTTTTTATCACTACAGCTGTGGAATATAACTTGAAGTCTGGAATTGTGATGCCTCCAACTTTGCTTTGCTTTTTCAAACTTTTTCAACTTTGCTTTGCTTTGTCTATTTAGGGCCATTTGTGGTTCCATACAAATTTTAGGATTATTTGCTCTAGCTCTGTGAGGAATGCTGGCAGTATTTTGATAGGGATTATATTAAATATGCAGATTGTTTTGGGTAGTAAAGACATTTTAACAATATTTGTTCTTCAAAGTCATGTGCATGGAATGCCTTTCCATTTCTTTATGTCATCTTCAATTTCTTTCATCAATGTTTTACACTTTTCAGAATACAGGTCTTTCACCTATTTGGTTACGTTGATGCCTAGGTATCTTGTGTTTTTCGGTACAATTGTAAATGGATTGATTCCTTAATTTCTTTTTCTGCTGCTTCATTATTGATGTATAGAAATTTCTATATGTTGATTCGTACCCTGCAACTTTACTGAGTTCATGTATCAGTTCTAGTGGTTTTTTGGTGGAGTCTTTTGGGTTTTCTCTATGGGGTATTCTGTCATTTGCAGATAGGGAATGTTTGATGTCGTCCTTGCTGATTTGGATGACTTTCATTTCTTTTTGTTGTTTGACTGCTGTGGCTACGACTTCCAGAGCTATGTTAAGTAGCAGTGGTGAGAGTGGACATCACTGCCTTATTCCTGACTGTAGAGAAAAGGCTCTCAGTTTTTCCCCATTGAGGATGACACTAGCTATGTTATTTCCTATATGGCCTTTATTTTGTTGAGGTATGTTCCCTCTAATCTTACTTCAAGGATGTGGAGTAAGGGGAGCTCTCTTGCACTGTTGGTGGGAATGCACATTGGTATAGCCACTCTGGAAAACAGTGTAGAGGTTCCTCAAGAAGTTAAAAATGGAACTACGCTGCAAAGCAGCAATTGAATTACTAGGTATTTGCCCAACGAATACAAAAATACCAATTTGAAGGGATACACGAACCCCACTGTGTATAGCAGCGTTATCTACAGTAGCCAGTTTATGCCGAGAGCCCAAATGGCCATTGTCTGATGAATGGGTGAAGATGTGGTGTATATCTACAATGTAATACTATTTAGCCATAAAAAAGAATGAAATCTTGCCATTGGCAGCAACATGGATAGAGCTAGAGAATATTATGCTAAGTGAAATAAGTCAGAAAAGGACAAATACCATATGATTTCACTCATATGTGGAATTAAGAAACAAAACAAATGAGCATAGGGAAAAGGAGAGAGAGAGAGGCAAACCAAGAAACAGATTCTTAACTCTAGAGAACAAACTGATGCTTACCACAGAGGGGGTGGGTGGGGGGATGGGTTAAATAGGTGATAAGGATTAAGGAGTATACTGAGTGTACTTGTTGTGATGATCACCGAGTGTTATATGTAAGTATTGAATCACTAAATTGCACTCCTGAAACTAATATTACACTCTATGTTAACTAACTGGAATTTAAATAAAAACTTTTAAAAAGCCTAGTTTCTTAATAGTCCTAATCTGATTCATTAGTCTGCTCTCATAATTAGTATCAAATACTGGAAAAAGAATAAAATATTAATGAGTTCTCCTGAATTGCATCTGGGATTTAGACTCTGAGTTATTTCAAGACACTTGTATTTTGAAATTTAGACCTAATGGCATTTAGCTTGCTGCTAACTTGATGATCCAATGTAAATGTACCTTTATATTCTGTGCGTGGGAGAGTGGGAAATGAAGATTATGGTTTTGTTTAAGCACAGTAGCCATGGGCTACAGAGTACTTAAGACTCTGCTGTCCTAAGTCTGGAGACTCGTATGTGCACAGTCTCCATGCCCAGGGGGCCACTCGGTTAGCCTGCTGCTGACATGGATTCGATGCTTACAAGGCGGGGATCCTGTGTTTTCACTGCTGCTGATTTCTGATGTCCTTTATGAGCAAGGGTTCTCTATTTAAAATTAATGAAGAAAAGACCCAAAAGGACCCAAAATGAACTTGTCCCAGCGGTTACCTTATATAGACTCTCTGACACACTTCTCCTTTTGCAAAAATACTGAGTGCAGATCATTACTTTCCAACACTCGTGTGCAGAGACCTACTTTATAACACTTCAGGGAAGTTAATGTACTAGATCTTGAAATGCCTTTTTGGAAAGTGAAGTAACTTATGGCTTTCTTCCAGTGGCACTGTTGACTCTTGTCTCATTTTCAGGTCCGTGGGGCCGGTGCATGGGAGATGAATGCGGGCCAGGAGGCATTCAGACCCGGGCCGTGTGGTGTGCTCACATGGAAGGCTGGACGACGTTACATACAAACTGTAAGCTGGCCGAGAGACCCAGTAACCAGCAGATCTGTTTCAAAGTGTGTGACTGGCACAAAGAGTTGTATGACTGGAGCCTGGGACCCTGGAATCAGTGTCAGCCTGTGATTTCCAAAAGCCTAGAGAAACCCCTTGAGTGCATTAAGGGGGAGGAAGGCATTCAGGTGAGAGAGATAACGTGCATCCAGAAAGAGAAGGGCATTCCTGCAGAGGATATCATTTGTGAGTACTTTGAGCCCAAACCTCTCCTGGAACAGGCCTGCCTCATCCCCTGCCAGCAAGACTGCATCGTGTCAGAGTTTTCTGCCTGGTCTGAGTGCTCCAAGACGTGCGGCAGTGGGCTCCAGCACCGGACACGTCACGTGGTAGCACCCCCCCAGTTTGGAGGTTCTGGCTGCCCAAACTTGACAGAGTTTCAGGTGTGCCAGTCCAGCCCCTGTGAAGAGGAAGAGAACATGTACAGCTTGCATGTGGGTCCCTGGAGCTCATGCTCGATGCCCCACTCAAGACAAGTGAGACAAGCACGGAGACGTGGAAAGAATAAAGAACGGGAAAAGGACCGAGGCAAAGGAGTGAAGGATCCAGAAGCCCGTGAACTTATTAAGAAAAAGAGAAACAGAAATAGACAGAACCGGCAAGAGAACAAATACTGGGACATCCAGATTGGATATCAGACCAGAGAGGTTATGTGCACTAACAAGACGGGGAAAGCTGCTGATTTGAGGTAACGTTTTATAGCCATTTAACTGGGGTATCTCTCTGTCGAGGTGTGGGCTACAGAGTACTTAAGACTCTGCTGTCCTAAGTCCGGAGACTCATACGTGCGTAGTCTAGAATGAGCTACCCCCAAGTGTAACGTGATCTACTTTAAGACACTTAAGCTTTCGTGGGTTTCCTGACCTCGTTTCTGTTCTGCTTCTGGTTAGACATTGTACTCCTAGAGTTCATTTAAATGTTCCTGTCAAAGATCTATAGCATGAGCTCTTCTCCATGAGAGGGTACTACTTCTTTAGGTCAGTCGTGCTGTTTCCACCTACAATGGGGGAAAAAGAAAACCTACTTAGAAGCTAGAGTTTGGGGATTTTGATGTCAGATACTTAGTTTAGTGATAATAAAGCACATCTCTCCAAGTTTATAGCATTTTCAGCGTTACCCTATAAACAAAATCTAAACAACAACCCAGGGAGCTATACCTAAGAATAATTCTCTTTCGCATTTTTATAAAATGGAATAAATCTCCCTAAAGGAAAAAAAAAGAGGGGGGGACCAGAAGAAACTAAGATAAGTAGACATTATTTAATCATGAGTAGTCTGGTTTAGAAAACATGTAATTAATTGGCTGCATGTTCTACACAGAAATAATTTGTCAAGTGATCGCTGGGTAAATAATGACTATATTATGAAAGACTTTCTCATGTGTGATTTACTTGTTGTGAAAATATTCAGTGAGGATTATTCATTGAGGATTATCTAAAGGATATGATGTTCTCTGGATATTCTAAATTTTGCTCTTGGATAAGCCAGACCATCTGGGAGTGTCTTATCTGGATCATTTGCATAATTGGTTTTTCTGAACTATTTATGCAGTTACGATTTGGACTGAACTGAGTGAAATTATGGTAACATCACTCAGAATTTTATATCATCTTTATTGTAGAAATGACATTGAAAGTGTCGTCTACTCCATCACACAGTCTGTTCTCTTGATTAAAAACACATAAGATAAATTTCACTGAAGGCCCAACCCGTGTGCTGCTGGTGAGCAGCTGGATTGCTTTCCTTATGGCCCTGGAAATGTTGAAACAGATCACATGTGCCTGTTTGGTTTGGCTCCTGGGAGCATGACTAGACTGTGTGGCAAGTAGGTTGCTTACTAACATACCCCACTGCTTCATCTTTTTTGCACCACGATTTTCCTTCACTCATTCTTGCCTAGTGATTTTGCCATCTGTGGATTTTGAAAGCTTGTTGAAAGCCTTTTTAGTGAAGAATATAGTTTAAAGAAATAAGTAAACAAATAAACAATTGATTTGTCTAGACAATAATTTCTCTCAGCATAGTGTTGCTCCAGTCACCGTTTTTAGGTTATGTGCTAGTCCCTACTCTCTTTGAACTTACACAGTTGTATTTTCTCTCAGCCACACAATAATCTGCTTTTTCTTCATTTAGTAACATCAGTCCAACTCCTTTCTTGGTCTCATCATTGGTTACTTGATCTCCTGCCTTCACCCTCCAGGTTCCCTACAACTCCTTAAGCGTTCGTGTATGTGTGTGTGTTCACCATGATTGTGTATCATGTGTGTTTTCATTTCAATCCCTGTTTTATTCTTTTCTGACTATCCTCATCCTGGTGATTTCCTCATCTCTTTTCCTCAAGTATTACAATTATATTAGTTACTTGGCTCCCACCAAGTAATTAAATGAGCCTCCAAGGCAACTTGAGTTGTCTCCTGATGTCACTGAGTTAACATGCTGTAGAGATTTAATTTAATGTTGACCACTCAATTAAAAGTGTAATTAGGATAGTACCTACCACTGCATAGAGCCATGGAGCCTAGTATTCCCATTTGGTTGTTTGAAATAAGCAAACACATTTAAAGATTTGTAGATCTTCTGTCACGTGCTTATATTCTATTCGAAATAAACCTAATATAACTTATTAGGGTATAGATTAAAATTTAAGTTGGTTGCTAATATTTCTTGCATTTAAGAATTATATATAAGAATATATATGGATAGGGGCTCCTGGGTGGCTCAGTGAGTTAAAGCCTCTGCCTTCGGCTCAGGTCATGATCCCAGGGTCCTCGGATCAAGCCCCGCATCGGGCTCTCTGCTCAGCAGGGAGCCTGCTTCCTCCTCTCTCTGCCTTCCTCTCTGCCTGCTTGTGATCTCTGTCTGTCAAATAAATAAATAAAATCTTTTAAAAAAAAGAATATATATGGATAAATACATATGATTAAGACAGTTAAAGGCTTAGCGAAGAGAGGTAAGAATCAGGTATTTCGACATAGGTGTTGCTCAAACATTGTACCATGTCAGTGAAGCTAGTGAAATAAAGAGTAAATGGTTAACACCAGCAAAGAAGAGAGCCACAGATCACAGACTTGATGATCAAATTTAGTCTTTCCCCTTATATCAGATTCAGAAGCAATTTTGTCATGTCCGTGGGTAAAAAAAAAATCATTTAATAGGGCTAAAAAACATCTGTTAGAGTGACTGAATGAATTTAGCTAAATAAACCTAAGAATCTTAGAGAAGCAGTTCACAGGCAAATAAATATAACTGTAGCAGAATTACTGTGAGAACTTCCAAGTTTCAGATGATAGATCTGGCCTGCTTTTTTGCTTTCGAACAGACTGAAATCAATAATAATAAAAAACACAAATGAAAAGTCTGTTCTTTCTTGAGAATAGGAAATAGAGTCTCAAACCACAAATGACAGAGATTTAGAGAATGTGGTGAAATTAAACCTAACCGAAGGAAGAAACTTAGGAGGTTGTTATATCTTTGCAACTTCTGCAAATGCTCAAACTCTCTGAGTAGCCTAGACGTCGTGAGGGCCAAGGCAATGATGTCTCTTTGTATGGCATGGTCTGTGTTAAAAGAAAGGGCTATTGAAGCATCTTTGAGTTTGAAAACAGATGGCATGATAGGCAAGACTGAACAAGAACCTCACTATGCCATTACTGCCAAGAAATGGATTGATGGGTTGAGGGATTAAAGTTTGATGACCAGTGGACGAGAATTCTAAATCCCTACACGTAACACGCCATGACACATAGGACTCCCCGATGAAGCAGTAAGTTTCAGCCAAACTTAGGTAGAGTATTGGCCCAGGACAAGAGTTGATATGAAAGTAATGACAAGCAGTTCTCCAAGAAACCAGAGATGGTAAAGGAAATATGGCGTTTCTGAACCAAAACCAGAAAGAAGAGCTAAGAAAATTGAATGATCTTAACTCATTAATCAAATGAGTGATTTGCCTGAGCTCCTATAAGAAATGGAGAGGAATGAGAAACAAGAAAAAGAAATGAAATTACATTAGAAGCAACAAAATGTGGAAAAATATCTTGTGAAGAGGAGTCAGTGATACAGAGAACAATTTGAGAACATCCAAGTAAATCGTTATTTTTAAAAAAATGATGGATGTGGAAACAAGCAAGGGAGATCATTATATGAAACTGATGTTCTTGAAGACAGGACCAGAAAAATTAGAATAGAAAAGGCAAATAAGAACAACAACAACAAGAACAACAAAAACCCCACAAACATGTAATAGAGGACTTTCCTGAAATTAACACTTTAACCCACAGATTGAAATGGCACATGGGTCATATTCTTCTAGAAGAGGTTGCAATCATGTCCTCATGGAAGAGGTGGTGTAGAATAATTATTATAAGGAAAGACATAGAGACCTCAGACTGAAAACCAGCGCAATACTGAAACTGTGAAACTCTAAAAGCATTAGTGTTGTTGTCAAAAATTAGACAGGACAACACATTAACTCCACTCTTGGCTAACGCTAATGTCTAAGTACTAGTTAATGTAATTGAAAAGAGAAAGAAATGAAAATTGGAAAGCAGGTAGATAACTTAAGATTTTTTCCCAATATTATGACTGTACACTGGAAAACTCAAGAGAATCATTTGAAGATAAAAACAATAAAATACCCATGGAGGGCAGTGGATGGACACAAAAATAATATCAAAACAATCAAGATATTTCCTAGATGCATAACAATTAGTTAAACATTAATGGTGGAAACAGAAGATTAAAATATTACACTTACAAAAGTTAAAAAGACCATAGACCATAAGAGACCCTTAACCATAGGGAAAAAACTGAGGGTTGCTGGAGGGGAGGTGGGGAGAGGGATGGGTAAATGGGTGATGGGCATTAAGGAGGGCACTTGATGTAATGAGCATTGGGTGTTGTGTGCAACTGATGAATCACTAAATTCTACCCCTGAAAGTAATAAAACACTATATGTTAACTAACTTGAATTTAAATAAAAAAATTTTTTTAAAGATTTTATTTATTTGACAGATAGAGATCACAAGCAGGCAGAGAGGCAGGCAGAGAGAGAGGAGGAAGCAGGCTCCCTGCTGAGCAGAGAGCCCGATGTGGGGCTCGATCCCAGGACCCTGGGATCATGACCTGAGCTGAAGGCAGAGGCCCAACCCACTGAACCACCCAGGCGCCCCGAATTTAAATAAAATTTTTAAAATATTTTTTAAAAAACTAAAAAAGACACAAAGAAATCTATAGATACACCTAACTATAGAAGTTCTGCACAGAACACCACACTTAGAAACATAAAAATGATGTATGCCTGTACCAGTTGTCCCACTATTGTTACTATAAAATTTATAAGGGAAAAATAAGCATATCAGAAGGACCACAAAATTTTTGAAAAATAAAAATAGAAAGCACTAATGTCCCAAGATAAATGTATTTTATTCTATAAAAATAGTAATAACAAATTCATGTTCTTACATGAATAATCAGATCAAGCGGAATGGGGTCTAGAAATAAGATCTGCAAAATCCTATAAAATGTTGCCTATGGTGAAGGAACATTTCCAGTTTGGAGAGAAATTAATTAATTTGCTTTTTCGGGGGGCAGTTGCTTTGCCATGTAAGGGAATGAGAAGATATAGACATCTATATAACTGTATCTGTATCTATATATCTATATCTATCTATCTATCTATCTATCTATCTATCTATCTCTAATTGTATGCCTTTGACACTTGTTATACCAAAGCAAAGCCCAGGTGTATATTCAATACTTAAATTTTGTTTCTATAATATTAAAAGAAAAGATAAAATTTTTTTAAAACCTTAAATAAGGACCCTTTAGGGTACAGAATGCAGAGATCATGTAGTAATTATATTTTTGAAAAGTAAATTTTGCTCAAGAAAAATATGAGTGAAGTTAAAACCCAAGTTAGCAAACTGAGAAAAAATATTTGAGCATATAATTGGCAAAGAGCTAATTTTCTTAATACATAAGCACTCATAATATTGAGAAAAAGGTCAAAACCTAATTCAAAATAAACAGAGGATCAAGAAAAATGAAAAGGTAAGTCACAGACTGGTAGAAAATATTTGTGATAAAGGAGTGGCATTCAAAATAAACAAAGAACTCTTAAAACTCAACAATAAGAAAACAACCTGCTTAGAACGATAAAGGACTGGAATCTAAAATATACAAGGACTGGTATCCAAAATATACTGAAAACTTTAAAAACTCCATGATAAAAAAAAAAAGCCTGATTTTTAATTGCACCAAAGACCTTCACACCTCACCAAAGAAGATCTACAAATGGCAAATAAGCATATGAAAAGATACTTTATATCATAGGTCATCAGGGAAATACACATTAAAACAACAGAGAGATACTATTACACACCTGTTAGAGTTACCAAAATCTAAAACACTGCCAACACTGAATGCTGGGGAGAATGAAACAACAGGAATGCTGATTCATTGCTGGTGGGAATGCAGAGTAAGGTTATGGGCGTTTTGTAAGCTAGCTTGGCAGTTTCTTACAACACTAAACGCACTGCTTACCATATGATCACTTGTGCTCAGTGATATTTACCTAAAGGAACTGAAAACTTATATCCACACAAATATCCACACAGAGACGTTTACATAACAGCTTTATTCCTAATTGCCAAAACTTGAAGGCAACCAAGAGGTCCTTCAGAAGATGAATCAATAAACTGTAGCACATTCAGATAATGGAATATTATTCAGTGTTAAAAAAAGAGTGACCTATCAAGCCATGGAAAGATATGGAAGAAATTAAATGCTAAGTGGAAGAAAAGGCTACATCCTGTATGATTCCAACTATATGGCATCTGGAAAAGGCAAAACCCTGGAGCCAGTGAAAAGAATAGCAGTGTTGACAGGGCTTAGGTAGTGGGAGAAATGAACAGAGGGAACACAAAGAATTTTTTTTAGGGCAATGAAACGACTCTGTATGTTATTGTGATAGATATATGCCCTTATACTTTTGCTCAGACCCATAGAATTTCAAATGTCAAGAGTTAACTGTGGTATCAACTAAGGTCTCTGAGTAATGATGATGTATTAACGTAGGTCCCATTCTGGTGAGTGACGTTGATGATCGGGAGGCTCTGAATATACAAAGGTAGGAGTTTTATAGGAACTCTCTGTACTTTGCCCTCAGTTTTGCTGTGAACCTATAACTGCTCTAAAAATTAAAATCGATTAAAGTCAGCAAAGGATAGTTTCAGGTCACGGAAAATATGCTAATCCTCAATCATAATTAAATACAAAAAAGTTTAATCCCATTTTCACCTATCAGATTAGTAAATAAAAATGTTTAATAATGTGTCAGGGATCACTAAGCCAGCCTCCAGTTTTGATAATTCACGAGAAGGACTCACAGGATTCAGCATATAGTTACAGTTATGGCTGAGATTCATCACAGTGAAAGGATATAAAGCAAAAGCATAAAGAAACATGTGTAGCCAGAGAAGTCTGGAGGAAACGGTATGAGGTTCCCCTGGCAATTTGGAGCTTCCAGGGTACTCACCAGGTGGAAATTCATAGCCTAGACTTAATCCCTCCAATGAAGAGTTGCAGCAAATTGTGCAATGCATTATCTGCTAGGGTAGTTTATTAGAGTCTCAGGGTCCCAAACTTTTATTGGGGGAGAGGGTTGATCACATAGGAACCCTATGCCTAGGGTTTTGTATATGCCTAGCATATGCAAAAATCCCAAACTCCCAGAAGGAAAGCAAATATTCACTGTACACCACATTGTTTATACAAACAAATTAAGCATAATGAACTGCTTTATCATTTAGAGCAGTTTTCTCATTTAGAGAACATATTTTTAAAATATTTTATTTATTTGACAGACAGAGATCACAAGAAGGCAGAGAGGCAGGCAGAGAGAGAGGAGGAAGAGACTCCCTACTGAGCAGAGAGCCCGATGCGGGGCTCGATCCCAGGACCCTGAGATCATGACCTGAGCCGAAGGCAGAGGCTTAACCCACTGAGCCACCCAGGCGCCCCTAGAGAACGTTTTTTAGCAGTTGTAGAGAACTGTTTGCCCGTTAAGTTCCCAGATGCTGTCAAGGGCCAACCCTGTAAGCAGGTCCTTCTAAGGATCGAAGTCTGAGACTCGGTATTTTACTAATAATAGTATTTAATATTGGCGCGCCTGGGTGGCTCAGTGGGTTAAAGCCTCTCCCTTAGGCTCGGGTCATGATCTCAGGGTCCTGGGATCGAGCCCCGCATCGGGCTCTCTGCTCAGCTTGGGCTCTCTGCTCAGCGGGGAGCCTGCTTCCCCCTCTCTGTCTGCCTACCTCTGCCTACTTGTGATCTCTCTCTCTGTGTCAAATAAATAAATAAAATCTTTTAAAAAAGTAATAGTATTTAATATTAAAGAATTGAAAGCAGACATATTCTTGGGGGGGGCAAAAATTAATACAACCTATTTGAAAAATAATTTTGCAATATGTATCAAAATTTTAAAAGGACATTACCTTTGTTAGTGATACTATGAATTTCTTCTAGATGATATGTACAGCTCTCACAGTAGCATGATTTAATATAGCAAAACAATCTGAATTCCACCAATAAAAGGATTAGTTAAATCACGGTGCTTCCCTGTATGGAATGTGTAGTTATTAGCCAGTGAAGTATGTATCAGGGCTTTTATAACAAAGTACCATTGAATAGTGACTTAAAAACAACAGTTATTTATTTCTCATTGTCCCAAAGGCTTAGACGTCCAAGATCAAGGCGCCAGCAGATTCACTGTCTGCTGAAAACTCTATTCTGTGTTGTAGACTTCTGGCTTTTCCTTGTACCCTCGCATGGCACAGAGTAGGAGAGAGCTCTCTGGGGTCCCTTTATGAGGGTACTAATCCATACACGAGGGCTTACCTTGTGACCTGATCACCCCTCAAAGGCTCTACCTCCTCATACTATCACATTAGGGGTTCAGATTTCAAAATATGAATTTTGGGGGGGACACCCACGTTCAGCCCAATGCAGTAATCGATTTCTAAACAAACATGAAAGAGTAAAGGCAGTTTTATTCCACTGTCTTGCCCTCACCAGAAATGCCATTAAAAGAAGCACGACTATGTATGGTTTAAAAAAAAAAAAAAAAAAAAAAAGAGGAAAGGGTAAGAAATCTAGGACTTGAGGCATGAAAGAGATTCCTTTAAAGTAATTGGGATACAATCCTGAAAGGCTCATTCAAGGGTCTTTTCATTAGATTATCCCCATCGGGGGTGGGTGGGAAGAGAACACAGACATACAATGGGAAATGTGGAAGAAGGTCCCTTAAGAGCCAGTTCCTCACCCCAGAATCACAGGGGAAGTGTAGCTGGAGAGTAATTCAGCCAGAATGTAACTTCCCAGGTCTCCTGACTGAGAGAAGCTGTCAAAGGTGAGGTGAAGAAGAAGGGGGTAGAGGAGGCAGACGTCTCTAAATTGCAACAGCATAAGCCTGAGATTTAATGCTTTACTATGAGCCTCCCTCACCTCTGGAAAGTTTAGCTGTCCCAGATCACCTCTTCCTGAAATGAAGTCCTGAATCTGCATATCAAAGACATAACATGTTTCAGGAAGAACTATAAAATCTGCTATAAATAATGCAAGAAACATTTAGTGAAAGTCATGCCTACTTTGGAAAGTATCTTCCATTTGAATATGCCTTGTTTTGTTGTGTTGCTTAACAAAGGCAATTAATTGTAACTATAAATCCAGTGGAAACACTGCCAGGAAGTATGGGAAATTCCACTTGGTACATTCCTGAGGGAGTAAGACAGAAATTGGGATCTAAAACAGATTTCTGTTGGCTAAGCCAAAACAAAAACAAACAGAAAAAACCCACATCTACCCATGCAGTTTCTAGATAACTCAATAAAGCAGACATTTATTTTAGGCACAAATATATAAGGGCAAAAAATAACTAGGTCTCATAAATACAGTCAACTGACCTTTGACAAAAGAACAAAGACAATATAATATTGCAAGGAGAATTTCTTCCACAAACAGTGCTGAAATAAGTGAGTACATGCACATACACAAGTCTAGACACAGACCTAAGTAACCTTCAAAAAATGAACTCAAAATACATCATAGACCTAATGCAAAAGGCAAAACTACCATAAAACTTATAGAAGGTAACATAAGAGAAAATGTAGATGACCTTGGGCATGATGATACCTTTTTAGATACAACACAAAAGATGATCTGTGAAAGAAATAATTGATAAATTGTGCTTCATTAAAATTAAACGCTTTCTGCTTTGCAAAAGACAATGTCAAGAGAATGACAAGCCACAGACTGAGAATATATTTGCAGAAGACTCATCTGATAAAAGACTGTTATCCAAAATACACAACTCTTAGAACAATAAGAAAACAACCTGATTAAAAAGTGGTCAAGGACCGTAACCTCACCACAGACAAAATTCAGCTGCTAAATAAGCATATGAAGAAATGCTCCACATTATAGGTCATCAGGGAAATACATATTAAAACAATGCGATAGCACAACACACCTGGTAGAATAGCAAAAATCCAGATCACTGGCAATACCAAAATCGGTGAGGTTGTGAAGCCACAAGAATGAATATTGCTGGTGAGAATGCAAAATGGTACAGCCACTTCGGAAGCCAGTTTGGAGGCTTCTTATAAAACCAAATATACTTCCATATCATCCAGCAATTACACCCTACACATTTACCCAAAGGAACTGAAAACTTACATCCACCCAATATCTACACAGTGTTACCAGGTGTTAGGAGAGAGAAATGAATAGGGGTGCATGGATGGCTTTTAGGGGAGTAAAAACAGTCTGAAGGATATTATCATGATGGATATATGTATGGTGGATACCATATATATACCATGATGGATATATATAATGTAAAGCATAGATTTTGATTGCTTACGGTGTTTAAGTATAGCTGCATCCTCGGCGAAAAATGTACCTTTCAAATGAGTGATGTGAAATGGGGAAGTTATGCAAGTGGGACAGAGAGTGTGTGGGAAATCTCTATACCTTCCTCTTAATTTTCTTGTAAATCTAAAACTGTTCTTAAAAAAAAATAAACTCTCATAAGGCAACTGGCTAAGATATGAAGAGGAGAATAATCTAGTATCCCAAGAAAAATGGGCACATTGGAGTGTTTTTCTATCATTTTGTTATCAATTATGTCTTTTCTTCTTAAGTCTTTCTATAAATTCATTCTTAGTACTTCAGATAGTAGTGAGTAATGCTCGGGAGGCTCTCTGCATTTTTTTTTTCTAAACTCATACTTTTCTGGCATACCCTTTCATCTTCAAAATTTTATCTGTTAAGATAAAATTGTATTTCCTCTCGACACATTCTCTTTGTGCCTAACTCCTAGTTTACTTTAGAATACTAGCTATCAACTACTCCGTCCTTCCCTTTAAGGTGAACATAAAGCTACTGCCTTTATAATAGTAAAATAAATAAATAAAACGATACAACCCCTAAAAACCTGGCTGATTCAACAAGAGAATTTAAGTAATAGATAATTAAGAGAAATAAGTAATAAAATAGGAAAACCTTTATATCCATGGCTTCATGAGGTTGAACAAGAAATTTAAACTTTATTCTCATGAATAAATATGTGTAAAGCGAGTCAGTGATGAGCAGGGGAAGGAGGGAGTCAAAAAATCTCTGAAAGCCTTACACGTTTTGTGATTCCTAAGAACTCTGAACCAAAACCATACCTAGAATTGTGGATATGAAATCCCATGTATCTTTCTTGGCAGAAATTTAGTTAATTTTGACATGTTCTAGAAATCTGGTCAAATGGAAACATCAGAACGAATATAGAACAGGACAGCTCTCAGTCTTGAAAGTAATGGCACAGTATTTTTTCCAAGCATGTACTGCGGAGTTCCCAGGGCCTGTTCCCACAGGACAACCCAGGGAATCACTGAACTTGCAAATCTTAATTCTAACCTTACCAAAAAGAAGGGAGTAAATTGCCCACTATTTAAAGTAATACTGATTACTTTTAGGTTATTCAGAATCCATTTATAAAATTACTACTTCTCTTGTATAAATAACAGGCTTTTAGATTAAAAAAAATTCTGTAACATTGAAAGTGTTGATTTGCCTGCCACAGGCTCACCATCATTTTTCATAAGCTCACCCCAGCTTCCTGCTGGCCACGGCTGGCTGAAGAAATAGAGTCCATGTGCCCACCTTCTTTTGTAGATGTATATAGCTATCGGAGGTTTATGGCTTTGCTCATCTCAAAATGTAGAGCTGACTGGGCACTGATAATACATTTGTGCTTAGAGAGCCACTCAGCCCTTCTAGATGCTGCTGTGTGCCTTCTAGATGTGCTGTGTCTAGATGAGGCTCGTCCCAGAGCAGTACCTTAATAAAGCTTCCTGCTTCTCTTCTTTCTGGTTGGATCCTACCCATAGGAGGCAGCAACAGGCTATAAGAAAGTGGGAAGAGAGGAGTTGAGTATATTTTCCTGTCTTTTTGGGTCAACTGGTGACTGAGTTCTTCTCACAAAAGGCTACGGCCCCTCTCGAGCAGCTCTGCCCTGCAGCTCTAGGTCTGTATCACGTTTTGGTAAAATCTTTTTCCTTGGTCCCTTACCACTTTGGGGTGATAATCTTCCCATACTTGCTAGCCCCAGGGTGCTCCACCATCTGTCGGTAATTTCTCTGAACACCCATACTTTTGTTAATAATCCTTTTATTAAACTCTTCTCATTTAACCCTTGTGACTTTGCAATCTGTTTTCTGCTGACCCTGATGGATATAACAGCTATACTAGAGTACAATGTCAAGAGTCAGAGAATGACTTCTATGTCTGTCACTGATATTATGTATTAACAATTTAATTATGCATTTCTTTAGTTATTTACTTTTCTGCTCAACAAAGTACAAGACATCAAGACTTTCTGGGTACTGGAATATATAGATTGAAAGAATATAAAAGCAGAGACCCTAATCTCAAGGACCTATACTTTGCTATGGAAAGAGTGACACAAAAAAGCAATAAAATATTACATGTGCGATCTTATGTCTATAGAGAGGTTTTGTACAAGTGATAACCTAGGCAAGTTCTTCCTGGAAGGAGGCTGACAGGATCAGAAATGGCCTCATGGAGGAAATGCTGCTAAGTTTAAGGATCAGTAGGTATGCCTAAGAGAGGGGAGGATAATGGAAGAGAAATACAGGAACAGCAAGAACAAAGGCCCTGAGGTTTGCCTCAGTAGTGATTCATTGAGTGATGGTGTGATATACACAGATCATTCACACATTGAGAGATTTTCCTGTAAGGAATGAGAAGCTAGATGTAGCTAAGAAAAGCCAGGCCAATCTTGGAGGTCCAGCTTAAATGTCTTATGGGTTGGCCATTTCCACAGTTATTAGAAACAGTGCTTTCAGTACACTCCTATATAGGTAACATTTATTTATAAATTCCTGCATGGTTAAAAAAGTATGTATAGTACTAAAAATCATAATAATTAAAACTAAATATAAGAAAAAGAAATAAAGAAACAATACTAATATTTTGCTAATCATTATGGCTTTGCATTATCTTTACCTAAAATCTTAAGGGAAACCATGAAAAGTTGCATTATTAGCAGTAGTGATTTTTAGTCTAATATACACTTTTTATAAATACATATTTTATATAAATATATTTTATATATAAGTTTATATGATATACTAATACAAAATATGAACATATTTATAAATATATGTAGCTTCATATATAAATAAAATATACTTTTTATATTGATCAGTGGAGTTTCATGAATAGGATTACCTTGTTATATGCATATTATAATTAACCAATAAACAGTGATTAACTAGGCAGTTACTACATGTCCAACATTGGCCAGGTACACAATTAACTTTGCACTTAAATAAAACATAATTTTTATATGGAAATATTTTGAAAAGATCACCGTATATAAAATAAAGCAGGTATTATTATTCCTGTATTATAGATGGCAAAGTTGAGCATCAGAGGTTTTAAGTAACTTGTCCGGGTTACCCAAGACAAGACCCAAAGCAGAGGGCAGCAAAGTAGACTTGAGCAGCATGGCCTGGCTGTTGTGTACGCGAGCCCCGTGTGCTGTCCTGCATGCCTTGGCAGAAGGCGGTTCACACGAGACCATTTCTAGTAAGAAGCTTAGGCTCAGTCTCAACAGATAGAGACATATTTCAGAACTTGAGGTACATCCATTTTTGAAATAGGCTTCTTGAAACCTTTTGTTTTAGGGGAGACTACTTCTTTGGATCTGATCCGATTATCATTTCAAACACCCCCCCCACCTTTTTATAATAAGGCTGATTCATGGCAGACATGTCAGTCTTCCCTTTTCTTCCCTTTTAATTTTTTTTTTTTTTTTTTTTTGCATGTTCCCAGGAAGTGCCCCATTTAGATTACAAAGCATAATCGTGGTGGGGAGAAGCAAAGCATACAGTTCCCTGGAATCAGTAAAAAGGGAGCACATATATTTTCATGCTCCTACCAGAAGTGTTCCCATTCATTTCACAATAGTAGAGCAATGGGACTGTAGGAGCAGATGCCAATAACTCTGTATACAGTCTCACTAAACCAGCATTACAATCCGAGATGCTGCTCTCGTCAAAATTTTATAAAGCAGAGAAAGCTTGTCTTCTGCACTTTATTCAGCATCCCATACTGACTGCCTGACATTTTTCTATTCACACTTGGGTTTATGCACGCCTCCCATTCTGATCTGTTTACCTATGGTAGTACCTAAGTTTATTTATATTTCCTGTTGCTCTTTGCCTCAACCTAATTTCATTCCTTGAATAGAAGGTTTCTTTTCAGTGCTGCACTTAAAACAACAAAACTGATTGTTTATATTAGGGCAGGCCTCACATTTCATTAAAAACTACATTTTGTTGTATTTGGAAAGTTTTCTCGAAAGTTATGGTATCTACTATGTCAGGAAATATTGTGTGTGTGTGTGTGTGTGTGTATGTATATATATACGTATATAACCTATCTAACAATAGTAGGTGATTGCTACCTAAGCTACTTCATCTAAGATGGACACAATATTAGCCATTCTATCTCCCACTCAACTAAGACAATTTCTGGCTACCATCAGTTCCCAGTAAATGTTTGTTCAAGTATGAAACGTGAGTCTTTCCATTTTAGAAATTGAACCTTTTGGTGAATAACGGAGGCCACTGGGAAAGTGGACACTTAAACAGGTTATGAAGAATGCAAGTGAAACACGCTAGGACAGATAAATCCTATTCACCTAAGAGAATATAGGATATAGATATTAGTTCCATTCACGAGACAAAGTTGAAAATGTATTTTACTATTACTGTGCCTGGTTAACACTAAACAGTAGTTATTAGGTAGTTAAATAAAATACATTTTCTATACAAAAATCATAAAATGTGTAATTTTTGTTAAGGTTTTATTTATTTATTTGACAGAGATCACAAGTAGGCAGAGAGGCAGGCAGAGAGAGAAAGGGGGAAGCAGGCTCCCTGCTGAGCAGAGAGCCCGATCCGGGGCTTGATCCCAGGACCATGAGATCATGACCTGAGCCGAAGGCAGAGGCTTAACCCACTGAACCACCCAAGTGCCCCTAAAATGTGTAATTTTTTAAGGAGAAATCACATCTATCTTCCTTGATATCGTAAATGCACTCCAGTAGTTTCTGAGCATTCGTCTGTTTAGTTTAACCTTTGGTACATTTATAAACATCTTTATTTACGTTGTCCCTTACTCCTGTTTTTATGTCTTGAAGCCACTATACTGTTTCGTCACAACTATCAAGTAACTGCCACCAAAGATGGCAAACTAAAGGCTACTATTGTCAATGTTTACCTATAAACTTCTAACACATTCTCTTGAATATCCTATCACTCTGACCACCAGAGTCACTTCCTACATCCTAAGGCACATTGGTCTGTCTCATCGTGCCTGGGCTCTCTTCACCTCTCTTGTAGTTCTCTGTCTCACCCACAGGAGTATTTTTGGTTTAAATGATGGCCTGCCATTCAGCAATTGAACAAAAGGAAGCTCTTAGGTAGTGTTTTAAAACTTGAAATTAGGGGCGCCTGGGTGGCTCAGTGGGTTAAGCCGCTGCCTTCGGCTCAGGTCATGATCTCAGGGTCCTGGGATCGAGTCCCGCATCGGGCTCTCTGCTCAGCAGGGAGCCTGCTTCCCCCTCTCTCTCTCTCTCTCTCTGCCTGCCTCTCTGTCTACTTGTGATCTCTGTCAAATAAATAAATAAAATCTTTAAAAAAAAAAAAACAAAAAAACTTGAAATTAAAGGAACATATTGGGGACCAGGGACCAATCGTAAGTCAAATTGTAGATACCACTGTTTAGTCTTCCTTCACATAAAGTTTAAATAGAGTCCTTCCCAATTTCCTTACCTTTCCTCTGAGCCTTATTAATATCTTCCATTTGATTGTTCTAAGTTTAACTTTCTTTCTTGGGCCTGTGTGAGAGCAGATTTCTGTGAGCTGGCACTCCCTTGAGCAGCCTGGGTACTGTTTGGGGCAGTGACCTTGCATCTCCCTAATAGCAATTGTGATCTCACCCATTGTTCTCATTTATTTGCTGGAATTCTACCACTTCTTTGTGGGTAGTACTGAGACTCCCTCTGACTGGAATATAACAAGAAGGGATTTAAATAGGAGGAAATGCTTTCAAAGGGAAAAAAGCCCACGTAGGATAAGGAATTGAATAAATTATTAATGCAGTATTTGTATAACCTAATTAAAAATATGCTCACTCATTTAGCATCTACTAATATATTGTATTAGTAATTTTGTGTGTTTTATTACCTTCTTAAAATTATTGCTTACATATTAGGCATGATTTTAACCCTCAACTCACACTTGGACTTTGCTATTTCTTTATTTGCCTAATCTTGTATCATCTTATTATAGGGTGATTACCTGCTGTTTCCCCCAAAGTGTATTTGAGAGGTATTTTCTTCCCTATTTAGAAAAAATGTGTGGTCAGTGATACTAGATTTTAAAAGTTGTGACCAGGGAAATTTTGACTAGTGGTGGCATTTATCAGGACAGCAAAAGAATTGTGAATGAACCAAGTAACTGTGCCGTGCCTCATACAAGAAGCCATTGTACTGAAAAGATCTTGGAATGTTGGTACAATCATGTACAGTGTAGTACGGTGGAAAAAACAAGCAGATTTTTGAAGAAGAAAAATCAGTTGGGACTACTGATAGCTGAGATTACATTAATTTTCTTCTTTGGTTTAAGAAAGAAAAGCTTTAAAAAAGCTGTTCGTAGCCATAAATCAGACCACTAACTGACTTATGAATATGCATGTCCTCCTTTTGGTAGGTGAATAGGAGTAGAGACGGGAAAAGACATATATTGTAAGTCAAGAATAATAACTATGAATTTCTCAGAAATTATTTTCGGCAGTATGATATTTGAATACTTTTGGATTCCATCCAAGATACGGTATACTAATACATTTTGGATATCATACAGATTTTCAAGCAGTTTTTATTAAAAATGCAGCTTTCTGGCATGTAAAATTGCTGTGTAAATTGAGAACGGCTGAGCAAAATGGGAAATTTTTTAGTGTTTTTTCAAATTTTTATTAAGTTCTTATTTTAATCCAGTATGGTTAAAGTGTTATTTTAGCTTCAGATGTATAATACAGAGATTCAACAATTCTATACATTACTTAGTGCTGATCATAACAAGTGTACTCTTTAATCCCTATCACCTGTTTCATGCTGCCCCCCTACCCCTGTAACCATCAGTTTGTTTAGAGTCTATAGTTTAGAGTCTAAAAATGCATAAAGTCTATTTTGGTGTTTGTGTCTCTCTGTCTCTCTCTCTTTTTCTTTGTTTTGTTCTGAAATTTCACATATGAGTGAAATAGTGAAATCATATGTCATTTGTCTTTCTGTGAACCACTTGTTTCATTTAGCATTATAATGTCTGGTTCTATCCATGTTGTTGCAAATGGCAAGGTATCATTCTTCTTTATGACTGAATAATATTCCCCCCTTCTGTGTGTGTGTGTGTGTGTGTGTGTGTGTGTGTACCACATATTCTTTATCCATTTATTGATTGACACTTTGGCTGCTTCCATAATTTCGCTATGATAAATAATATTACTATAGACATAAGTGTGCATATATCTTTTCAAATTAGCGTTTTTTAATTCTTTGGTTAAATACCCAGTAATAGAATTACTATATCATATAGTACTTCTATTTTTAATTGTTTTGAGGAAACTCCATCCTGTTTTTCACAGTGGCTGCACTAGTTTGCATTCCCATCAATAAGTCAAGAGGGTTCCCTTTTCTCCACATCCTTGCCAACACTTGTCATTTCTTATGTTTTTTGTTTTACTTATTTATTTTTATTTTTATTTGAGAGAGAAAGAGAGAGAGCAGAAGCAGGGGAGCAGCAGCAAGAGAGGGAGTAGTAGACTCCCCGCTGTGCAGGGAGCCCGATGTAGGACTCCATCCCAGGACCCTAGGATCACAACCCGAGCCGAAGGCAGACGCCTAACTGACTGAGCCACCCAAGCACCCCTCTTGTGTTTTTTATTTTACCCATTCTGATTGGTGTGAGGTGATATCTCATTGTAGTTTTGCTTAGCATTTCCCTGATGATGAATTATATTGAGCATCTTTTCATGAGTCTGTTGGCCATCTGGATGTCTTTGGAAAAGTGTCCATTCATGTCTTCTGCCCATTTTTTAATTGGAATTTGGGAGGTGTTGAGTCTTAAAAGTTTCTTATATATTTTGGATACTAACCCTTTATCAACTATGTCATTGGCAAATATCCTCTCTCATCCAGTATGTTGTTTTTAGTTTTGTTAGTTGTTTCCTTACTGTTCAGAAGCTTTTTGTTTTGATGTAGTCCCAATAGTTAATTTTCACTTTCTTTTTTTTTTTTTTAATTAACATATAATGTCTTATTTATCCCGGGGTACAGGTCCGTGAATTGTCAAGCTTACATACTTCACAGCAGTCACCATAGTACATATCCTCCCCAATGTCCATAACCCAACCACCCTATCCCTATCCCTATCCCGCAGCAACCCTCAGTTTTGGGGGGGTTTTTTTGTGAGATTAAAAGTCTCATGGTTTGTCTCCCTCCCAATCCCATCTTGTTTCATTATTTCATTCCCTATCCCCCACCCCCCAGCAACCCTCATTTTTTTTTTTGTGAGATTAAGAGCCTCTTATGGTTTGTCTCCCTCCCAACTTCCCTCTCTCTCTCTCTCTCTCTGCCTGCCTCTCTGTCTACTTGTGATCTCTGTCAAATAAATAAATAAAATCTTTAAAAAAAAAAAAACAAAAAAACTTGAAATTAAAGGAACATATTGGGGACCAGGGACCAATCGTAAGTCAAATTGTAGATACCACTGTTTAGTCTTCCTTCACATAAAGTTTAAATAGAGTCCTTCCCAATTTCCTTACCTTTCCTCTGAGCCTTATTAATATCTTCCATTTGATTGTTCTAAGTTTAACTTTCTTTCTTGGGCCTGTGTGAGAGCAGATTTCTGTGAGCTGGCACTCCCTTGAGCAGCCTGGGTACTGTTTGGGGCAGTGACCTTGCATCTCCCTAATAGCAATTGTGATCTCACCCATTGTTCTCATTTATTTGCTGGAATTCTACCACTTCTTTGTGGGTAGTACTGAGACTCCCTCTGACTGGAATATAACAAGAAGGGATTTAAATAGGAGGAAATGCTTTCAAAGGGAAAAAAGCCCACGTAGGATAAGGAATTGAATAAATTATTAATGCAGTATTTGTATAACCTAATTAAAAATATGCTCACTCATTTAGCATCTACTAATATATTGTATTAGTAATTTTGTGTGTTTTATTACCTTCTTAAAATTATTGCTTACATATTAGGCATGATTTTAACCCTCAACTCACACTTGGACTTTGCTATTTCTTTATTTGCCTAATCTTGTATCATCTTATTATAGGGTGATTACCTGCTGTTTCCCCCAAAGTGTATTTGAGAGGTATTTTCTTCCCTATTTAGAAAAAATGTGTGGTCAGTGATACTAGATTTTAAAAGTTGTGACCAGGGAAATTTTGACTAGTGGTGGCATTTATCAGGACAGCAAAAGAATTGTGAATGAACCAAGTAACTGTGCCGTGCCTCATACAAGAAGCCATTGTACTGAAAAGATCTTGGAATGTTGGTACAATCATGTACAGTGTAGTACGGTGGAAAAAACAAGCAGATTTTTGAAGAAGAAAAATCAGTTGGGACTACTGATAGCTGAGATTACATTAATTTTCTTCTTTGGTTTAAGAAAGAAAAGCTTTAAAAAAGCTGTTCGTAGCCATAAATCAGACCACTAACTGACTTATGAATATGCATGTCCTCCTTTTGGTAGGTGAATAGGAGTAGAGACGGGAAAAGACATATATTGTAAGTCAAGAATAATAACTATGAATTTCTCAGAAATTATTTTCGGCAGTATGATATTTGAATACTTTTGGATTCCATCCAAGATACGGTATACTAATACATTTTGGATATCATACAGATTTTCAAGCAGTTTTTATTAAAAATGCAGCTTTCTGGCATGTAAAATTGCTGTGTAAATTGAGAACGGCTGAGCAAAATGGGAAATTTTTTAGTGTTTTTTCAAATTTTTATTAAGTTCTTATTTTAATCCAGTATGGTTAAAGTGTTATTTTAGCTTCAGATGTATAATACAGAGATTCAACAATTCTATACATTACTTAGTGCTGATCATAACAAGTGTACTCTTTAATCCCTATCACCTGTTTCATGCTGCCCCCCTACCCCTGTAACCATCAGTTTGTTTAGAGTCTATAGTTTAGAGTCTAAAAATGCATAAAGTCTATTTTGGTGTTTGTGTCTCTCTGTCTCTCTCTCTTTTTCTTTGTTTTGTTCTGAAATTTCACATATGAGTGAAATAGTGAAATCATATGTCATTTGTCTTTCTGTGAACCACTTGTTTCATTTAGCATTATAATGTCTGGTTCTATCCATGTTGTTGCAAATGGCAAGGTATCATTCTTCTTTATGACTGAATAATATTCCCCCCTTCTGTGTGTGTGTGTGTGTGTGTGTGTGTGTGTGTACCACATATTCTTTATCCATTTATTGATTGACACTTTGGCTGCTTCCATAATTTCGCTATGATAAATAATATTACTATAGACATAAGTGTGCATATATCTTTTCAAATTAGCGTTTTTTAATTCTTTGGTTAAATACCCAGTAATAGAATTACTATATCATATAGTACTTCTATTTTTAATTGTTTTGAGGAAACTCCATCCTGTTTTTCACAGTGGCTGCACTAGTTTGCATTCCCATCAATAAGTCAAGAGGGTTCCCTTTTCTCCACATCCTTGCCAACACTTGTCATTTCTTATGTTTTTTGTTTTACTTATTTATTTTTATTTTTATTTGAGAGAGAAAGAGAGAGAGCAGAAGCAGGGGAGCAGCAGCAAGAGAGGGAGTAGTAGACTCCCCGCTGTGCAGGGAGCCCGATGTAGGACTCCATCCCAGGACCCTAGGATCACAACCCGAGCCGAAGGCAGACGCCTAACTGACTGAGCCACCCAAGCACCCCTCTTGTGTTTTTTATTTTACCCATTCTGATTGGTGTGAGGTGATATCTCATTGTAGTTTTGCTTAGCATTTCCCTGATGATGAATTATATTGAGCATCTTTTCATGAGTCTGTTGGCCATCTGGATGTCTTTGGAAAAGTGTCCATTCATGTCTTCTGCCCATTTTTTAATTGGAATTTGGGAGGTGTTGAGTCTTAAAAGTTTCTTATATATTTTGGATACTAACCCTTTATCAACTATGTCATTGGCAAATATCCTCTCTCATCCAGTATGTTGTTTTTAGTTTTGTTAGTTGTTTCCTTACTGTTCAGAAGCTTTTTGTTTTGATGTAGTCCCAATAGTTAATTTTCACTTTCTTTTTTTTTTTTTTAATTAACATATAATGTCTTATTTATCCCGGGGTACAGGTCCGTGAATTGTCAAGCTTACATACTTCACAGCAGTCACCATAGTACATATCCTCCCCAATGTCCATAACCCAACCACCCTATCCCTATCCCTATCCCGCAGCAACCCTCAGTTTTGGGGGGGTTTTTTTGTGAGATTAAAAGTCTCATGGTTTGTCTCCCTCCCAATCCCATCTTGTTTCATTATTTCATTCCCTATCCCCCACCCCCCAGCAACCCTCATTTTTTTTTTTGTGAGATTAAGAGCCTCTTATGGTTTGTCTCCCTCCCAATCCCATCTTGTTTCATTTTTTCCTTCCCTACCCCCCAATCCCCCCACGTTGCCTCTCAAATTCCTCAATCAGGGAGATCAAATGATAATTTTCTTTCTCTGATTGACTTATTTCACTCAGCATAATACCCTCTAGTTCCATCCACATTGTTGCAAATGGCAAGATTTCATTTCTTTGATGGCTGCATAGTATTCCATTGTATATATATACCACATCTTCGTTATCCATTCATCTGTTGATGGATATCTATGTTCTTTCCGTAGTTTGGCTATTGTGGACATTGCTGCTATAAACATTCGGGTGCACATGCCCCTTCAGATCACTACATTTGTATCTTTAGAGTAAATACCCAGTAGTGCAATTGCTGGGTCGTAGGGTAGCTCTATTTTCAACTTTTTGAGGAACCTCCTTGCTGTTTTCCAGAGTGGCTGCTCTAGCTTGCATTCCCACCAACAGTGTAGGAGGGTTCCCCTTTCTCCGCAACCTCTCCAACATCTCTCATTTCCTGACTTGTTAATTTTAGCCATTCTGACTGGTGTGAGGTGATATCTCATTGTAGTTTTGATTTGTATTTCCCTGCTGCCCAGTGATGTGGAGCATTTTTTCATGTGTCTGTTGGCCATCCGGATGTCTTCATTGCAGAAATGTCTGTTCATGTCCTCTGCCCATTTCTTGATTGGATTATTTGTTCTTTGGGTGTTGAGTTTGCTAAGTTCTTTATAGATTTTGGATACTAGCCCTTTATCTGATATGTCATTTGCAAATATCTTCTCCCATTCTGTCAGCTGACTTTTGGTTTTATTGACTGTTTCCTTTGCTGTGCAAAAGCTTTTGATCTTGGTGAAGTCCCAATACATCATTTTTGCCCTTGCTTCCCTTGCCTTTGGCGATGTTTCTAGGAAGAAATTGCTGTGGCTGAAGTCAAAGAGGTTGCTGCCTATGTTCTGCTCAAGGATTTTGATGGATTCCTGTCTCACATAGAGGTCTTTCATCCATCTTGAGTCTATTTTTGTGTGTGGTGTAAGGAAATGGTCCAGTTTCATTCTTCTGCATGTGGCTGCCCAATGTTCCCAACACCATTTGTTGAAGAGACTGTCTTTTTCCCTCTGGACATTCTTTCCTGATTTGTCAAAGATTAGTTGACCATAGGCTTGAGAGTCCATTTCTGGGCTCTCTATTTTGTTCCATTGATGTGTGTATCTGTTTTTGTGCCAGTACCATACTGTCTTGATGATGACAGCTTTGTAATAGGGCTTGAAGTCTAGAATTGTGATAGCACCAACTTTGGCTTTCTTTTTCCACATTCCTCTGGCTATTCAGGGTCTTTACTGGTTCCATATAAATTTTAGGATTATTTGTTCCATTTCTTTTTTTTTTTAAGATTTTATTTATTTATTTGACAGAGAGATCACAAGTAGGCAGAGAGGCAGGCAGAGAGAGAGAGAGGGAAGGAAACAGGCTCCCTGCTGAACAGAGAGCTCGATGCGGGACTTGATCCCAGGACCCTGGGATCACAACCTGAGCCTAAGGCAGGGGCTTAACCCACTGAACCACCCAGGCACCCCTATTTGTTCCATTTCTATGAAAAAAAATTGATGGTATTGTGATAGGGATTTCATTAAATGTGTAGATTGCTTTAGGTATCATAGACATTTTCATGATATTTGTTGTTCCAATCCATGAGCATGGAATGTTTTTCCATTTCTTTGTGTCTTCCTCAATTTCTTTCATGAGTACTTTATAGTTTTCTGAGTACAGATTCTTTGCCTCTTTGGTTAGGTTTATTCCTAGATATCTTATGGTTTTGGGTGCCATTGTAAATAGGATTGACTCCTTAATTTTTCATTTTTCTGTCTTGCTGTTGTATAGAAATGCAACTGATTTCTGTGCATTGCTTTTATATCCTGACACTTTACTGAATTCCTGTATGAATTCTAGCAGTTCTGGAGTGGTGTCTTTTGGGTTTTCCACATAAAGTATCATATTATCTACAAAGAGTGATAGTTTGACTTCTTTGCTGATTCGGATGCCTTTTATTTCTTTTTGTTGTCTGATTGCTGAGGCTAGGACTTCTAGTACTGTGTTGAATAGCAGTGGTAGTGGACAGCCCTGCCATGCTCCTGACCTTAGGGGAAAAGCTCTCAGTTTTTCCCCATTGAGAATGATATTCACTGTGGGTTTTTCATAGATGGCTTTGATGAAACTGAGGTATGTACCCTTTATCCCTACACTTTGAAGAGTTTTGATCGAGAAAGGATGCTGTACTTTGTCAAATGCTTTTTCAGCATCTATTGAGAGTATCATGTGGTTCTTGTTCTTTTATTAATGTATTGTATCAGATTGATTGATATGCAGATGTTGAACCAACCTTGCTGTCCAGGAATAAATCCCACTTGGTTGTGGTAAATAATCCTTTTAATGTACTGTGGGATCCTATTGGCTCGTATTTTGTTGAGAATTTTCACATCTGTGTTCATCAAAGATATTGGTCTGTAATTCTCTTTTTTGATGGGGTCTTTGGTTTGGGGAGCAAGGTAATGCTGTCATCATAAAATGAGTTTGGAAGTTTTCCTTCCATTTCTATTTTTTGAAACAGTTTCAGGAGAATAGGTATTAATTCTTCTTTAAATGTTTGGTAGAATTCCCCTGGGAAGCTGTCTGGCCCTGAGCTCTTGTTTGTTGGGAGATTTTTGATGATTGCTTCAATCTCCTTACTGGTTATGGGTCTGTTTAGGTTTTCTAGTTCTTCCTGGTTCAGTTTTGGTAGTTTATATGTCTCTAGAAATGTATCCATTTCTTCCAGATTGTCAAATTTGCTGGCATGTAGTTGCTCATAATATGTTCTTACAATTGTTTGTATTTCTTTGATGTTGGTTTTGATCTCTCCTTTTACATTTATGACTTTATTTATTTGGGTCCATTCTATTTTCTTTTTGATAAGTCTGGCCAGGGGTTTATCAATTCATTAATTATTTCAAAGAACCAACTCCTAGTTTTGTGATTTGTTCTACTGTTTTTTTGGTTTCTATTTCATTGGTTTCTGATCTGATCTTTATGATTTCTCTTCTCCTGCTGGGTTTAGGCTTTCTTTGTTGTTCTTTCTCCAGCTCCTTTAGTTGTAGGGTTATGTTGTGTACTTGAGACCTTTCTTGTTTCTTGAAAAAGGCTTGTATCGCTACATACTTTCCTCTCAGGACTGCCTTTGCTGTGTCCCACGGATTTTGAACCATTGTGTTTTCATTATCATTTGTTTCCATGAATTTTTTCAATTCTTCTTTAATTTCCTGGTTGACCCATTCATTCTTTAGTAGGATGCTCTTTAGCCTCCATGTATTTGGGTTCTTTCCAAATTTCCTCTTGTGATTGAGTTCTAGCTTCAGAGCATTGTGGTCTGAAAATATGCAGGGAATGATCCCAATCTTTTGGTAGAGACCTGATTTAGGGACCAAGGATGTGATCTATTCTGGAGAGTGTTCCATGTGCACTAGAGAAGAAAGTGTATTCTGTTGCTTTGGTATGGAATGTTCTGAATATATCTGTTATGTCCATCTGGCCCTTTGTGTCATTTAAGACCTTTATCTCCTTGTTGATCTTTTGCTTGGATGATCTGTCCATTTCAGTGAGGAGGGTGTTAACGTCCCCTACTATTATTGTATTATTGTCAATGTGTCTCTTTGATTTTGTTATCAATTGATTTATATAGTTGGCTGCTCCCATGTTAGGGGCATAGATATTTAAAATTGTTAGATCTTCTTGTTGGACACACTCTTTGATTATGATATAGTGTCCTTCCTCATCTCTTATTATAGTCTTTGGCTTAAAATCTAATTGATCTAATATAAGGATTGCCACCCCAGCTTTCTTTGGATGCCTATTAACATTGTAAATTATTTTCCACTCCCTCATTTTAAATCTGGAGGTGTCTTTGGGTCTAAAATGAGTTTCTTGTGGACAGCATATTGATGGGTGTTGTTTTTTTTATCCATTTTGATACCCTGTATCTTTTGACTGGGGCATTTAGCCCATTTATATTCAGGTTAACTATTGAACGATATGAATTTAGAGCCATTGTATTGCCTGTAAGGTGACTGTTACTTTATATTGTCTCTGTTCCTTTCTGGTCTGTTATTTTTAGGCTCTCTCTTTGCTTAGAGGACCCCTTTCATTAATATTTCCTGTAGGGATGGTTTGGTATTTACAAATTCTTTTAGTTTTTGTTTGTCCTGGAAGCTTTTTATCTCTCCTCCTATTTTCAATGATAGCCTAGCTGGATATAGTATTTTTGGCTGCATGTTTTTCTCATTGAGTTCTCTGAATATATCATGCCAGTTCTTTCTGGCCTGCCAGGTCTCTGTGGATAAGTCTGCTGCCAACCTAATATATTTACCATCGTATGTTACAGGCTTCTTGTCCCAAGCTGCTTTCAGGATTTTCTCTTTGTCATTAAGACTTGTAAGTTTTACTATTAGATGATGGGGTGTGGACCTATTTTTATTGATTTTTGAGGGGGTTTCTCTGTGCCTCCTGGATTTTGATACTTGTTCCCTTTGCTATATTAGGGAAATTCTCTACTATAATTCACTCCAGTATTCCTTCTGCCCTCCTCTGTCTTTCTTCTTCTTCTGGAATCCAAGTTATTCTATTGTTGTTTCATGTTATGGTATCACTTATCTCTCTAGTTCTCCTGCTTGTCTCTGTTTTGCTCAGCTTCTTTATTCTCTGTCATTTGGTCTTCTATATCATTGATTCTCTCTTCTGCCTCATTTATCCTAGCAGTAAGAGCCTCGATTTTTTATTGTACCTCATTAATAGCTTTTTTGATTTCAGCTTGGTTAGATTTTAGGTTTTTTTATTTGTCCAGAAAGGCCTTTTATTTCTCCAGACAGGGTTTCTGTAATATCTTCCATGCCTTTTTCAAGCCCAGCTAGCACATTGAAAATTGTCATTCTGAACTCTAGATCTGACATATTACCAATGTCTGTATTGATTAGGTACCTAGCCTTTGTATTGCCTCTTGTTCTTTTTTTTTTTTTTTTTTTTTTTGTGGTGAGTTTATCAGCCTTGTCATTTTATCCAGATACTAATATATGAATGAGAGAATAAAATACTAAAAGGGTGGCAAAGACCCCAGAAAAATGTAAGCTAACCAAGTCAGAAGAGACTCCAAATCAGGGGGAGAAGAAAGGGGGTAAAAAGAAGTTTAAAAGAAATTAAATAGGGGCACCTTGGTGGCTCAGTGGGTTAAAGCCTCTGCCTTCAGCTCAGGTCATGATCCCAGGGTCCTGGGATCAAGCCCTACATTAGGCCCTCTGCTCTCTAGGGAGCCTGTTTCCCTTCCTCCTCTCTCTTTGCCTGCCTCTCTGCCAATTCGTGATCTCTCTCTCTGTCAAAAAAAATTATATATATATATACATAAATACATAAAGATATATATATTAGTTATGTATTAGACTGGTGAATAGAACAAAGCCACCCTCTTAATTTTGGGTGTATTTTGGTCTCAGAAGAAACTACCTCCCAAAATTTTAAGGAAAGAAAAACTTATATACATACAAAAATAAGGGTAAACACGATGAAGGGATGTAATATGACTGTAAAGATGAAAATTTTTTAAAAATTCTAAAAAAGGAATTGATAAGTTTGTTGGAAAAAGAAGAAAAAGATAGTGGAGATAATTTGCTTAGTCTGGAGACTAGAACAAAGCCCTGTGCTAGATTTAGGGTATATTTTGATCTATTAGAAGAAATTGTATCCCAACAATTTTTAGAAGAAAAACCCGTGTATGTGTAGAAAAAATAAAGTTGGATACATGAAGGATAAAATATGACTATAATAATGAAGGTTTTAAAAGATTTTTTTAGAAAGGTATTGTTAAGATGAACTAGTTAAAAAAACATTAAGGAGGAAAGAGGAAATGTTAAAAATATTAGAATAAGAACAAAATAAAATTAAAAAAACTTAATTAACTTTGCAAGACTAAAGAATCGTGGGGAGAAAGCCATGAATTCCATGCTTTACTTTCCCCTCCTCTGAAATTCCCTTGTTCTCCTTGATTAGTGAGCTTGGTCTTAGCTGGGTGTTCTTCGTGATCTTCTGGGGGAGGGGCCTATTGCCTTGATTCTCAAATGTTTTTGCCCGAAGCAGAATTGCGCCACCCTTGCCAGGGGCTGGGCTAAGAAATCTGCTCGGGTTTGCTCTCAGGAGCTTTTGTTCCCTGAATGCTTTCCATAGAGCTCTGGAGGACGGGAATTAAAATGGCGGCCTCCCAGTCTCTGGCCCAGAGGAGCCAAGAGCTCGGAGCCCCACTCCTCAGTGCACCTTCAGAGAAAAGCAGTCAGTCACTCCCATCTCTCTGTCTCCGGCCACACTATGAGCTCACCCAGCCTGTGACTGAGCATTTCTGTCCCTGGCACACACCCCCAGCTGGAGTCTGCAACCCCTGCAGATTCCTGCTGCACTGCTCTTCCGGCAGAGGAGGGTGGGTTTCCCCGCATCTGCCACTGTGGGGTCCCTCCTCAAAGAGAAGTGGCCCCATTGTGCTGTGGATCACAGTTAAGGCAACCCCAAGCTGAGAGCTCACTCCTTGGCTCTGTCTCTGTAGTCAGCTTCCCCACTCTGATACCTCTGAGCTCTGCTATACTCAGGCACCCCCGATCCTTCTGTGACTCCATGAGACCTGAGACCACACTGTCCCCATGAGGGCTCCAACTCAGCTTAGCCTCTGGAGTGATGTCCCTCAGTGGAGTAGACTTCTAAAAGTTCAGATTTTGTGCTTCGTTGCTCCACCACTTGCCCGAAGCTGGCCCCTCCCCCCACAGTCTATCTTCCTGTTGCTTCGGATTAACTTATCCTCACGTCCTACCTTTTAGAAAGTGGTCAATATTCTGTTTCTAGAATTGCTGCTGCTTCTTCTCTTTGATCTCCAGTTGGGTTTGTAGGTGTTTGGAATGGTTTGATAACTATCTATCTGAATTCCTGCAACCTGATGTCATCTCAGTCTGCTACTCCTCCGTCATCTTGACTTCTCTCAAAACCCCAGTAGTTAATTTTTACTTTTGCTTCCCTTGCCTTAAGAGACATATCTAGAAAAATGTTGCTATGGCTAATGTCAGAAAAATTACTACTTCTCCTCTCTTCCAGGAGTTTTATGGTTTCAGGTCTCACAATAGGTCTTTAATCTATTTTGAGTTTGTTTTTGTGTATGGTGTAAGGAAGTAGTCTGGTTTAAGTCTTTTGCATAGGTTTCCAAGTTTCCCAGTGTTATTTATTGAAGAGACAGTCTTTTTACCACTGTGTATTCTTACCTCTTTATCAAGATTAATTGTCCATATAATCATAAGTTATATACAGCTTTGTTGTATAACTTGAAATCTGAAATTGTGTTACCTCCAGCTTTGATTTTCTTTTTCAAGATTGCTTTGGGTATTTGGGGTCTTTTGTAGTTCCATACAAATTTTTAAATTATTTGTTCTGGTTCTGTGAAAAATGCTGTTGTATTTTGAGAGAGATTACATTAAATCTAAGACTGCTTTCAGTAGTATGGATATTTTAACAGTGTTTTTTTTTCAGTCATCATCATGGAATATCTTTCCTTTCGTTTGTGTCATCTTCAATTCCTTTCATCAGTGTTTTATAATTTTCAGAGTAAAGGTCTTTTGGCTCCTTGGTTAAGTTTATTCCTAGGTACTTTATTATTTTGGTGTAACTATAAATGGAATTGCTTACTAATTTCTCTTCATTTTTAAGTGTATAGAAATGCAGCGGATCTCTGTACATTGATTTTGTATCCTGCAACCTTACTGAATTTGCTTATCAGTTCTAGTAGTTTTTTTGGTAGGATCTTTAAGGTTTTCTAGATTTAACAACATGTTATCTGCAAATAGTGGAAGTTTTACTACTTTTACCAGTTTGGATGCCTTTTATTCCCTTTTCTGCCTGATTGATTTATCCAGAACTTCTAGTGCTTATGTTGAATTACAGTGGTGAGTGGACATTGTTATCTTGTTCCTGATCTTAGCAGTAAAGGTTTCAGTTCTTCATTATTGAGGATAATGTCAGCTGTAGATTTTTTACATATGGCTTTTATTACATTGAGGTATGTTCCCTCTAGAACTACTTTGTTAAGGTTTTTTGTTTTTTGTTTTGTTTTGTTTTTTATCGTGAATGAATGTTATACTTTGTCAGATGCTTTTTTTGCATCTATTGAAATAATCATATGGCTTTTATCCTTTCTCTTATTGATGTGGTATATCCAATTGACTGATTTGCAAATATTGAACCACCCTTGAGTCCCAGGAATAAATCTCACTTGATTGTGGTGAATGATTTTTAAGTGGATTGTTGGATTCAGTGTGCTAATATTTTGGTGGGGATTTTTGCATCTATGTTCATCTGAAATATTGGACTATATTTTTGGGTTTTTTGGTAGTGTCTTTGACTAGTTTTGGTATTAGGATAATGCAGACCCCTATAGGATAAATTTGGAAGTTTTCCTTTCTCTTCTATTTTTTCAAATAGTTTGAGAAGAATGGGTATTCATACTTTCTTAAAGGTTTGGTAGAATTCACCTGTGAAGCCATTTGGTCCTGGACTCTGTTTGTTGGGAGTTTTTTGATTACCAATTCAATTTCATTGTCAGTAATTGGCTTGTTCAAATTTTTATTTCTTTGTGGTTCAGTTTTGGGAGGTTGTATGTTCCCTGGAATTCATCCATTTCTTCTAGGTTGTCCAATTTGTTGGCATATAAGTTTTCATAATATTTTGTAATGTTTTGCATTTCTCTGGTGTCAGTTGTGATTTCTTCTCTTTCATTTCTGATTTTTTTTTTAAAGATTTTATTTATTTATTTGACAGAGAGAGATCACAAGCAGGCAGAGAGGCAGGTAGAGAGAGAGGAGGAAGCAGGCTCCCCGCTGAGCAGAGAGCCCCCTATGCGGGGCTCGATCCCAGGACCCTGAGATCATGACCTGAGCCGAAGGCAGCAGCTTAACCCACCGAGCCACCCAGGCGCCCCTCATTTCTGATTTTGTTTAGAGTCTTTTTTTTTTTTTTAAGTGGGTCTGGCTTAAAGGCTTACTAATTTTGTTGATCTTTTCAAAGAACCAGCTCCTGGTTTCAGTGATCTGTTCTATTGTTTGTTTCATTTCTATATACTTTATTTCTGCTCTCATCTTTACTATTTTCTTCTTTCTACCAGTTTTGGGTTTCTTTTTCTCACTTCCTTAGGTGTAAGGTTGAGTTGTTTGAAATTTTTGCTTCTTAGGGTAAACTTCCCTCTTAGAACTTCCCTCTTTTGCTGCATCCCAGAGATTTTGGACCATTGTATTTTCACTTTCATTTGTGCCCATGTATTTTTTGATGTCCTCTTTGATTTCTTGGTTGACTCATTCTTTGTTTGGCAACGTGTTATTTAACCTCCAGGTATTTCTACTCTTTCCAGATTTTTTCTTGTGGTTGATCTCTAATTTCATAGCATTGTGGTCAGAAAAGATGCATGGTATGACTTCAGTCTTTTTGTATTTGTTGAGACTTGTTTTTTGGCCTAGTGTGTGACCTATTGTGGGCAATTTTCCATATGCACATAAAAAATATGTATTCTCCTGATTGAGGATGTAATGTTCTGAACATACTAAATCCATTTGGTCCAGAGTGTCATTCAAAGCTAGTTGAATTTCCTTGTTGATTTTCTGTTTGGAGGATCTGTTCATTGATATAAGTGGGTGTTAAAGTCCCCTGCTATTATTCTGTTACTATCAATTACTTTCTTTTTATTTGTTATTAACTACTTGAAGTATTTGAGGGTTCCTACATTGGGTACAAAAGTATTTATAATATTTAAACTATTATTATATGTTCTTGTTGTATTGACCTTTGAATGATGATACAGTATCTTTCTTCGTCTCTTGTACAGTCTTTGTTTTAAAGTCTATTTTCTCCAATGTAAGTATTGCTACCTTGGCTTTCTTTTGACATGATTAATGCTTCTCTATCCCTTCACTTTCAATCTGCAGGTGTCTTTAGGTCTGAAGTGAATCTCTTGTAGGCAGCATATAGATGGGTCTTGTTTTTTTATCCATTCTGTCACCCTGTGTTTTTGGTTGGAGCATTTAGTCCATTTGTATTCAAAGTAATTATTGATAGGTATGTATTTATTGCTATTTTTTTCTTGTTTAATGGTTGTTTTTGCAGTTTTTCTCTTACTCTCTTCTTTCATGATTAGTTAGTGATATACTTGTGTTCTTTCTTCTTTAACTTGTGCATATGTATTACTGGATTTTGATTTGTCATTACCATTCAGTTTGTATATAACACCTTTTGTATATAGACTTCTATATTAGGTTGCTGGTCACTTAAGTTTGGACCTGTTCTTTACTTCTCCCCTCCACCCATTTTAGGTATATCATATCATATTTAACATTTTTTTTAAGATTTTATTTATTTTTTTGACAGAGAGAAAGACACAGCAAGAGAGGGAACACAAGCGGGGGAGTGAGAGAGGGAGAAGCAGGCTTCCCACTGAGCAGGGAGCCTGATGCAGGGCTCAATCCCAGGACCCTGGGATCATGACCTGAGCTGAAGGGAGATGCTTAATGACTAAGCCACCAAGGCATCCCTTCATATATAACATTCCTTTATTTTGTGAGTCCCTTGACTGATTTTTACAGATATATTTACTTTTGGTAATTTTGTGCTTCCTACTTTTTTTTTTTTTTAACTCTCATTTATGGTCTTTCCTTTCCTCTCAGAGTCCCCTTTAACATGTAGGGCTGGTTTAGTGGTCATGAATTCACTTAACTTCTGTGTGTCTTGGAAATTCTTTGTCTCCCCATTCTATTTGGTAGCCTTGGTGAATAGAGTATTTTTGACTGCAGATTTTTTTTTCTCCCTTAACATTTTGAATATATCATTCTACTTCTTTCTGGTCTACAAAGTTTCTGCTGAAAATTCAGTTGATAACCTCATGGGATTTCCCCTGTTGTGTAACTGCTTTCTTTTCTCTTGCCACTTTAAAAATTCCTTTATCACTACTTTTTGACATCTTAATTACTATGTGTCTTGGTATGGACCTCCCTGGTTGATTTTGTTGGGGGGATATCTGTGTCTCCTGTATCTGGATTTCTGTTTCCTTTCCTGGATTTGGGAAGAATTCAGCTATTATTTTGTCAAATAAATTTTCTTATACCTTTTCTTTCTCTTCTCCTTTTGGGATCCCTATAATGTGAATGTTATTTCACTTGATGGTGTTGCTGATTTCCCTAAGTCTATTCTCATTTTGCACATTTTTTCCCTCTCACCTCAGCTTGTTTACTTTCTATACTTCTTTCCTCCAGGTTGCTGATTTGTTCTTCTGTTTCATCTTGTCTGTTATTTATTCCATCTAGTGTGTTTTTAACTTCCTTTATTATATTTTTCATCTCTGACTGGTTCTTTTTTTTTTTTTTAAGATTTTATTTATGAGAGAGAGAGAGAAAGTGCACAAGCATGGATAGCAGCAAGGGGAAGGAGAAGCAGACTCCCTGCTGAGCAAGGAGCCCAATGTAGGACTTGATCCTGGGACCCTGGGATCATGACATGAACAAAAAGCAGATGCTTAAACAACTGAGTCACCCAGGCATCCCTCCTCCTCCTCCTCTTCTTCTTCTTCTTCTTCTTCTTCTAAATCTCATTGTTAAGTGTCTCACTGATGTCCTCCACTCTTTTCTCAAGTTCAGTGAGTACTTTTATGATCATTGCTTATATTTTTTATTATATATATATATATATATAATTTTATAATTATTACTTTAAATTCTCCACCAGACATGTTGCTTATCTCCATTTCACTTAGGTCTCTTGTCCTTTTCTTTGATTTGGGACACATTCCTCTGTCTCCTCATTTTGTCTAATTCTCTAGTTTGTTCCTGTATGTTAGGAAAGATAGCTACATCCTCTGCAATTGAAAGTAATGAATGGCCTTATGAACAAGAGGTCCTGTAGTGCCCTGCTCTGTAGTGTCCTGTGTTCACCTGAACCTGGCACTTCAGGGATGTCTCCTGTGTGTGATGTGTATGCTCTGCTGTTGTGTCTGAGCTACCTTTTCCTTCAGTCCAATCACCTGCAATGGCTCTCTTTGCCTGGGCAGTGTTTGCTTCTTCTAATATTAGTGGGCCATTCTGGGGATACTTGAATTGAGTCAGACCAGGCATTTGCCAGAGATGCTGTGACACCAAACTGCAGGACACTTTCCCTTTGTTGTCCCCTTTAGTCAGTCTGGTTATCTGCCTCCAGCCCATTGCTGGGACCCCCATATAACTGGTATGTGTGTGATTATCTTTTCTTCTCTCTGGGGCAAGAGCCACTTTAGAGTACTGCTGGCCACCGTAAGGGCTGTTTGCGTACTGTTGGGCCTCTAGCATCACCCTGTATGGGCTCTGGCCAAGAGCGTATTGGAAAGGGTGGATCTGTGGAAACAGCACAGAGGGTGGGCAGGGTGGTGAGGCAGCAGTGCTATCCAGCTCTGTGCATGCCTCCTTCTCTATGGAAGGGGCCCTGCAGTGCTGTGACTGAGGCAGGCTGTCAGGAGGGATGGATTGGCAAGCTAGGATGGTGGTGCTGGCAAGTTACGTAATAAGTCCTGCAGGTAGCCCTGTGTTTATGCTGGGGGACCAGGGCAGAAGATGGAGCCTGTCAATTCCTTTGTTCCTGAAAGAGTTCCCCAGAGATTTCTGTCCCCTTGGCTGTGCTCTGAGATAGGTAGATAACTCCTTCTCATATACCCCAGGGGCCTTTCACACTGCTGCTTATGGACTGTTTGTTGTGCTCTCTCTTTAAGGGTGGGGACTCATTTTCCTTCACCTTCCAGGATCTCCCAGCTCTGAATCTGCTGATTTTTTAAAATTCCAGACTTTATGTCGTGGTGGTTATAAGAACTTGGGAAATTCAGCCCTTCTGGTTTTCAAAGGCAGATGTTACGGGGATTCATCTTCTTCAGGGTAATGGTCTGTGTGTCTCCCCTCTCCTCAGCAGCCGCATCTTTTCCTTTTGCAGATAGTCCTGTGAGTTCCCCTAATTCCTGACTGTGTCTCTGCCCTTCCTACCCTCTACATTTACTTGCGGAATTTATTCCGCCAGTCTTTGGGTCATTTTCTGGTTTTTTGCACTAACAAGAGTGTTATCGAAGTTTATCTGTGGGGTGGAGGTGAGCCTAGTGTCCTCTTTCTCCACCATCTTCCCTGGAAGAGGGATTTTCATTACTAGAAAGGGATAGTTTTAAAATAGTTAGATGGTAAAGATCATTGAAAACAAAAGGAGAAAAGAACACAAACTTTATCTTACTATTAGGTTCTTTAAAAATCTTTCAAAAGGACAGTTATATTCCTCAGGTAGAAAAAAAATCAATGTATATTTGATTTTACAATCAAAATAAACACTTTTTTTTTGCCTCTATGTACCTTTAATATACTAGGATGACACCAGTGTTAAGAAGTGTTTATTCTCGGGGCGCCTGGGTGGCTCAGTGGGTTAAACCGCTGCCTTCGGCTCAGGTCATGATCTCAGGGTCCTGGGATCGAGTCCCGCATCGGGTTCTCTGCTCAGCAGGGAGCCTGCTTCTCTCTCTCTCTCTCTCTGCCTGCCTCTCTATCTACTTGTGATCTCTCTCTGTCAAATAAATAAAATAAAATCTTAAAAAAAAAAAAAAGAAGTGTTTATTCTCTATATACATTTCACTGTGAATATGTCTTTCTGCTAAGCTCATAGAATCTTGGATTCTACTCATACTAGTCAGGGAAGGTCTTTTAAATTACAGAAACATCCAAAATATCATTAATAGGATATTATTCTTAAATATATCCTACTAAGCACAAAACAAAATTCTCTTTGTGTCAAAGTTTACTATTTTTGTTGTTGTTGTTGTTTTTTTTGAGAGAGAGAGAGCATGTGAGCCAGGTGGGAGGAGCAGAGGGAGAGACTCTTAAGCAGGCTCAATGCTCAGTGGAGAGCTAGACTCAGGGCTCAATCTCACAACACTTGAGATCATGACCTGAGTAGAAATCAGGAGTCAGGTGACTAACCAACTGAGCCACCCAGGTATCCCAAAAGTTTACTATTGTGATAAGGATATTTAAAAATAATTTTTGCATGATTTATGACATGCAATAAAACCAGTACAAATATGTGACAACCAACATCATTAAATATTTTGATGTTCAAATGCATCATAGAGAGTTTCCTGAAGAATTAGTGCATCATAGATTTTTTTTGCAAAATCATTTATTACCAGCATTTCTTAATTGTTTCATCCTTATTTCCTGACTTGTAAGATACTGCATTTGAAATAAAGGTGGATTCAGAGAGAGTTTATTTATGTTTTTGTATCTTTAAATATCAGAGGCTTATGTCTACAACCACCCCTCCATGACAGAATTCTGTGTCTTACTTCAGAAAAATGTAGGGTTTTCTGTGTAATAAAGGAGATTAACCAAAGAAAGGAAAGTGAGATAAACCAAATCTGTGATTAAAAATAAAAATATGGAAAAAAGATTACGTTGGAAATTATGAAGAAACTATCATTAAAAAGATGTCATATATGGGTCATATAAGATTTATAAGATACCTTGGCAGAAAGAAAGGAAAGAGTAGAAAGGAGCTAAAAAATGGAAGAGTTGAAATGAATTGAAATTAGTTTTAATTGCATTTGTTGTGGTTTGGCTAGTACAGCATTGAGCAAAACGCATAATGGATCATGTCATGTAATGTTAATTTTGATAACTGTAAATCAGGCGAGGGAACACTATGAAATCATCATGAATGATGCATATGCTCTGCTGTGTCATCTTAATTTTAGACTTGCAAATTTGATTTCTGAAGCTGTTTGCATTTGAACAACCAAAGCAAAGTGTCGTGAAATAAATCAATTTGAAAAGAAAACATTTCCTAACGTGATTTGTAGAGCTCCTTGGTAAGAGCGCACTGGTGACATATTTTTGCGTAGTTTCATTTTACCACCTACTTTCATTATGAAGCTGACAGTGTGGAGCCCAGGGGAGTCAGAGGAACAAATAAAGCTGAGACTGTGTAGGAAGTGGGGGCACTTGTCCTATTTTGTTGCTGTGAACATCGCTGAACAGTCCATAGTGAGCTTTTATTGCTTGCCAGGGACATTTTCTGGGAATGGCTGATGGAAAAGTTGAACAAACAGTAATAATGGAAAAGATCTAGGTCTGTCTCCTTGGGCCTAAATGAAGTGCTTCGGTTTTGCTAGATTAATTTGCCTTTGATAATAAGCACAGGTTCTATCATTTGTGTTCAGTGTTTTGTCAACTGGACTGTGAACTACTCCTTGAGAATATCTCTCAGATCCTTATCCCCTGTCCTTCTGCTGTGAGAGGACTTTGAGGAGGTGCCCAGCACTCGATGCTGCCAAAAGATGAGGCGGGTTTTGTCGTTAACACCTAGTAAAATATGGCACCTGAAACTGCCCCTGTTGTTTTGCACTGATCATTCTTTACAAATGACCACATTGACAGTGTCAGTTTTTAAAGTGACGATTTCAGTTATATCTTTATATGGATAATCTCTTTATAAATATTGTATTTATTATTTCATTTGTACACAAATGTGTGATGGTTCTTGTATAGGTAAATTAATCTGGGACAATAACCTTCAATGCCATAGGTCTACCACCAACTTGAAAAAAAATCTAGTGAATTTTGTACAGCAACTTCTTAAATGGCAAGATGAATAAAAATATTTTAGACTCCTAAAAATAATTGCTAAAACAAAAAACTAATAGTAGAATATACTTCAACAAAAGAAAATGATTATTGAACGTTCATTGGAATTACAACTTTAGAGCATTTGAAGGAGAAGAAAGGTATAAAGTAAAAACAGAATTATTAATTACTTAGATGACTAGTTTTTAATTAAGGAAAATCATCACACAAGTGATCAGGTATTTGTCAACCCCTTGGTTTGCCATTACCAACTTAGTCTCTGACCTGAGAGAGGAGTATATAACCACAGACTGGAGTCTTTTTCTAGGTCAGAGATGAGCCGTGCTTGGTGGGGACAGTTCTTTCAGCATTTTCCACTTACACAAAGGTGGAAATTAGGAGAGATAGGCGCAAAAAGAATAATTATGAAATAGACACATTATTCTAGGAAGGCAGCAGATTTAAATATCAGTTACACAATCAGAAAATTGTAAGTATTTAAACTGACTCAGATATTAGGATCACTTGATACTTTTATTTCTGTGTGTCTCTCTCCATGTTTCCTATCTTCCTAAAAGTACAAAAAGGAAAGAAACAGTCCTTGATTTAGCTGCCTATTTTAAATTAAAAGCTTAGATAAAATCATAAATCATATCAAAATCTATCTCTGAAAAACCATTGTTTGTAACTAGTTATGGCGGCAAAGATCATAAGTGATTCAACTGTTTGTTGTACTATTTTTTATAGTCATCAGTATTATAAAATTACACTGAAATTGGTATCTGAAAGCTTTGAAAATCTAGTGTATTTCAGTAACAATAAATGAAACCAGTTTATTTTTTCAGTATTTCTTGATCATATTTCTGTGGTCTTGGTCCTCTAGTTTACATGTAAATATTGCATAATATAATTATTTAAAAATATTTTATTCTTCATACACAGTGGGAATATATTTATTTTACTGTTTATATAAATAATAATATCGTTTTTTTAAAAGATTTTATTTATTTATTTGACAGACAGAGATCACAAGTAGGAAGAGAGGCAGGCAGAGAGAGGGGGGAAGCGGTCTCCCCGCTGAGCAGAGAGCCCGATGCGGGGCTCGATCCCAGGACCCTGAGATCATGACCCGAGCCGAAGGCAGAGGCTTAACCCACTGAGCCACCCAGGCACCCCTAAATAATAATATCTTTAAACTGAGAGCACAATGTTAAAATATAAAGCAAAGGGAAAACCTACTTAGAATCCAGCCACCCTGAAGTAACCACTATGAATATTTGGGTGGCTGTGTATCATATTATATATCTGTAATGTATCATACAATTTAAATATGTTGGGTTGTGTCATGCATGCTGAATTTGCTACCCCCTTTTTTGCATCATATTAATACATCAAGCGCATCTTCTTTCCCTGTGGGGTATATTATATTAACAAGCTGTATTCATATAAGCCTACACATATTGATTATAATTATGCGTGCATACAACTAACTTACTTTGCTCATTGTTTTTTAATGGATCATATTGTACATACTTCATTTAATAAATAAAACCCTGTGGAGGCCTTTCCAGTTTATAAGGAATAACTCTAATCCATTTTTCTTTAGTTCTTAAATTCCCTGCTGATGGAGATTAACTTTATTTCTGGTTTATGACTACCAGGAACCAACCATGATGCAGAATCCTATCTTATATATATGTCTATGTGAATTGGTATTTTTGTTTTCATAGCACATATTCCCAGGTATGGGATTGCTGGGTCAAATTTAATTTTGAAGGATTTTTCTAGGTGCTCTCTGAAGAGGTGCTAACTCCTAACATTCCCATTACCAGTGTTGAGGAGTACCCTTTTTCTTTTATTCCTCTGAACAAAAGCTCTTGTCACCAATCTTCTGCAAACTGAAGTTATATGACATTGTTACTTGATTTTTCATTTCCCTGGGTAACAAACCTGAGCATTTTATCGTTTGTATATGGATTTTTGAGTTTCTGCTGTCGTGCATCTATATATAAAATGAACAGAATACATGTTCATTTCTCTTCTGTTTGTGTTTCGCTTATCAATTTGTAATAGATTGTGTTCCAGTAATTCAGTCTTTGTAATATTCATTTTAGATGTTACACATTTATCAATCTACTGACTAGCACAAGTTCTGAGTTTTTAAAACATCAAGTGTCTTTTTTTCTACTTCTGCATGTTACTTTGAGGTTAAGGTGACCTTCCTAGTCATAGATCACATAGTCTCCTAGATCTTTTTAAAAGATTTATATTGTGTTGTTTTAATTCTAAATTTACATCTTCTCTTTCTGGACTTTAGCTTGTATACATACAAGATAGGGCTTTAGTTTTATGTTTGTTTATTTGTTTTAATTTAGTTTGTCCATCTGCTAAATAGGTTTTAAATAGGTCATATCTTCCTCATCTATCGAGCTATCAATATCTCACGTTTTTTTAGAATCTGATTCTGGATTCTCTATACTATATGACTGATTTTTTTTTAATCTTTTTCTATGTGATACCATTTGGACTTCTCTAAAATGAATGTATAATACATTTGAAATAGCAAATACTCCACTTTCTGCTCTCTTTTCACGGTTTTCTCGCTATTCTAATACTGAAGTTTTTAAATCTAATTCTAAGATGAACCATGTAATTTTACTGGAATAATTTATATCTGAATATAACTATGAAATACTATGAAGACTTACTGTAGTTTTCTGTTTCTTCTACTCTCATGTGTCATGCTTTTAAATAATATATTGGAATTTTTATATAGATTCTGGATATTTCTTGCTGCAGTTGTTCCTATTTTGTAGGTGATATTTTTTTCTTGCTAACATAGAATTTTTTTTAACCTTTCTATGTCTGGGTGCATTTACAAGGGTAAAGCTATTTGATTTGTATATATTTAGCTTACATCCATCTACATTGCCAATTTTTTTTTATTCCAAAAGTGTTTTATTGAAGTCTCTTGAATTTTCTGATTACATAATAATAGGATTAACAGAAGAAATTTCTCTCTCATCTTTTCCAGTATTTATGTCAATTATTTCATTTGCTTTATATTTTTAGTTGGATGAACTAAGCAGTTGCAACTAGGACAATAATCAGTACAAATGTTGTTCTTAGGGGATGTATTTAAGTTTATGAAATAATTATTTCTAGTTATTAGTACAGAAGAAAATATCTTACCAATATTGAGTCACTTAACAGGTAGCATTTGAGTTCTCTTTTACCTTTAGAAGTTCTACAAATAGTTCAAAAACCTTGAATTTATTTTATGTTTTGTTTTGTTTTTGTTTTTGTTTTTTAAGATTTTATTTATTTATTTGACAGAGAGAGATCACAAGTAGGCAGAGAGGCAGTCAGAGGGGGAGGGAGAAGCAGGCTCCTCGCGGAGCAGAGAACCCGATGTGGGGCTCGATCCCAGGACTCTGGGATCATGACCTGAGCCGAAGGCAGAGGCTTTAACCCACTGAGCCACCCAGGCGCCCCTATTCTATGTTTTAATCCAAGATTGATCTGTCATAAAAATAAATAAAGATGAGAGGCTTTAGAACATTGAGCATTATGGAATTTACTCACATTGAAACCTGTTTAAGGAAGTACAAAGTGTTAGTAGAGTTTCTGTTAAATCCCACTGGAGCTCAAGAGCTGGCAATGAGATCTGTGGTCTTCAAATGCAGTAATATGTGTTCTTTCTCTATGATTGCTAATTGAAGAGAGACTCTTGATAATGGCAATTTTCAATTAACTCTAGATCTCTTAAATAGCCTATTACTTAAAGAAGAATCATTTAAGCATTGAAACAAAACATTGTGGTTAATTTTCTTTTATCCTAGTTCACTTCCTAATTAGACCAGACATTACCATTCAACGAAAGGTATTTAATGTAACAACAAAGAAATTGGTGATTGTTGATAATCTGTGATAAATAGAATGCTAAATAGTGTGAAGTATTGGTGTAGTTTGTCAACAATAAAAATGCTAGAAATTTGTATATTTACTCAGGACTATGCTAGTATTCATATATAGTGATTATAATGTCTACTTCAGATAAGGACTTGGAGGTGATTTACAGTAAAAAAGCTAAGTGAATGAATGAATGAGTGAATGAATGATCTATGTGTATTAACATGCATTAATGCAATTAGTGAAAGAAGAGGGGAGGGAAGATTTCAGATGAAGTTTTGGAATCACATTGGAAGTTGGTGACAGTGACTGAAAACAGAAGTTAGATTGAGATACCTTAACAGCTAATAGAAGAAAAAGAAACATGGTTTTTTTTTTTTAAATATGTCTGTGTGCACATATGTATGCCTGTGTGTGTTGTGCATACTCTGGTTTCTTCTGTCAGTTGCTGGCAAATATTGAGAGCACATGTGCATACAGTCTTTCTATAAAGTAATTTAAGAGGCATCAAAGTACTATGGATCAGATAGAAAATTTGTTTGGGCGAGAGGAAGTCTTGAGCTCATGGAATGTCTTGTTTACATATAGCTGCATAAAATTCTCATAGTTATTTTGCAAAGCACTATTATAGCATCACTGTGAAATTCTAAAATTATTGCTTATGTTATTTATTCAGCAACTTTTCCCCAAGTCTCCTTGAAGAATAAGATGGTAATTACCTTTAAAAAATTAAATCAATGGGTAACTTTAGAAAATAAAAATCAATAATTTGTGAGAATTCATAGCCCTCTCCTTTTCTTTTTACTATTTAAAGCTTTTCCCTTTGCCTTATTTTTTACCTCTGAGGGAAATAGGAAAAAAGCTGCAGGAGAGTGTTCTCTCAAGAAAAGCAAGTTAGGGGCACCTGGGTGGCTCAGTGGGTTAAGCCTCTGCCTTTGGCTCAGGTCATGATCTCAGGGTCCTGGGATCGAGCCCCACATCAGGATCTCTGCTCAGCAGGGAGCCTGCTTCCTCCTCTCTCTGCCTGCCTCTCTGCCTACTTGTGATCTCTCTCTGTCAAATAAATAAAATAAAATAAAATAAAGAAAAGAAAGTTAGAGCAACAAAAGAACTAGACTTTTGTGGGGTCTGTGGGTTGTGGGGAAACAAAATATTGGAGAGAGCTGTAAGTGGTTTGCCCAAGTAAGGCACAAGTATGTACTAGGAACCAAGAGGGAAAGGTTGAAAGAACTGAGAGTGAGCCCTTTCCTGGGCTTTAAGTGAGTAAGAGAATGAGCAACTTCATCAGTGCTGATAGAAACCACATTTTCTGGACTCCCTTTAATGTGTGAGAAAAAGTGAGAAAAGACTGAAATTTCAACTTTGGCGATGCTTCTTAACTAACACATCATTCTTGGATGAGATAAAGCAGTGCTCTCCAAAATTTACTTCTGCTTCTCGAGATAGCCTTGGATCACAGTTGTCAGACCATATTGTTATGATAGGACGTGTTTCTTACTGGTGTTCCTGCATGTGTCCCGATGAGTTGATTTTATTGTATGTCTAACTTAGCGAGAGGAGAGAGGTGAAATCATAACACCATGCTGAACTGAATTCTAGGACCATTTTTGTGATGCTGCATTTACCTCTTAAAAGCAGGGAAATTGAGAACTGTGATGACTTCAAGAAGGAAGGAGTAGCAAATGTGTCAAAAGTTACCGAGATTAGCAGTGTGCTTATATTGGTGCAGAGAAACATAAAAAAAAAAGGGGGGGGGGATTAAGTTTTTTTTTAATTGTAGTGTATTACAAAGGAAGTATCACATCAGTGGATAAAGGAAATTTTATTCAACAAATAGTACTGTGACATAAGTAATATGTAAGAATTTAGTGACAGAATTGTTTTTTAAAATACTAATACTAGTATTGACAACAAAGTAAATACTGGTGAGATGTTTTTTAAATGTTAAATAATAGAGGAAAATAGAAGAAAATATAAACAAGTATCTAATTTGTAGATGGACTTCCTCCATTAAGGTAATTAAAGTAATGGAGAAAATCACAGACTTCAAAATTATATAATACAGTGGATGAAATACACTATGCAAGGCCAGACAAATCTGGATTAAATCAATGTTCTTCCATTCATTTCCGACAGACTACATTTACTGTAATTGCATATTACAGTTAGAACTGTTAACTAAGAGATAGCCAAAAGAAATATATATACTTTTGTACTAAAAAGGAGATAAAACTAAAGAATTGAAAATTAATAATTACAAATAATAGAAAATGAGTACATTATATATGGAAATATATAGTGTGGTACTTGGCTAAAGTAATAATTGCAGACTTAAGTGAATTTATTAGATAACCAGTGTACAGGTCAGTTTTCTTATCTGCCAATAACAAAAGACCAAACAGAGAGCAGGAAATTAAAAGCAGAAAGGAGTTTATCACTGGCAATAGGGAGAGTGCAGAATTCCTGGGAGGGCCAGAGAAGCAAGCTTGATACCATATAGTTGGAAGAAGTATGGGAGAATGACCCAGGCCCACCGGAGGACAGCTCTAGCAGTGGCCCCCTGCCTCTACTCACTGTTCACTACTCCACATCCCTAAAGCGAGAATCCCTAGCCTACCTTTAGGTTCCCAGAAATATATATTTTGGCTCTGGGAAGAATAGCACTATATATTTGCTGCTGGTTCAGATAAAACCTCCCAACTTCACCAACTATTATTTCCCTGATGGCACCTGAGCTAAAACTTCTTTTGACTCTTCTGTCTTTCATAGGGCCAATTACTGCTAGGTGGTGAGGTATGTGTTAAGACTAGTAGACTTCATTATGGTCATTCCATTGTCTTCATTCATTTCCTGCAAAACAAGCTTCCTGGGCAGAAGCAGAAGGCTGCCATGACTAAGCATAAGGCATCCAGTAAATCTCTAGAAGGTGGTGTTGGCAGGAGCACAGTGAACAAGGGAGGCAAATCTGTAGCCAAAAGAATTGTCTATACCAGTGAGATCAAACTGTCCCCTCTTCCAGGTTAAAGTCTTAATCTCTCTCCAATCACAGATTCTCCCAATATGGTGCCATCCCAGGGCTCAGGGGTGTTCACTGCCAGTGCTAGAATAGACACTTAGAATGGTAGCATCCAGTTAACTTGGTGAAGGGAAGTACATGCTTTGAATTCATCCAAACCCTCATCTTTGCCAGCCTGTCTACCTTTTCCATGAATAAGCGCTGAGGAGACTGGAGGAAGAAAATGGCTGACATTCAAAGGGGCAGTGTTCAGGTATAAAGGAAAAGCATGACTTTGCACAAAAATCTGAGACCTTCCGTTGTGGTTTCCATGACTGTTGGTTCTACTGAGCATTAACAGCCTAGTTCCGAGCTACTGGTGCAAAAGCCTGAATGAACTGGCAGTGCTTGGTTTGTCTTGGTTTGGGCCTCACTCAAGACTGCCAAATTTATTTGGTTTCCTAGTAAATGCATCAGATCCAAAGAGCTGAGTGTTATGTATGTTTCCTCTGTAGTCCAAGGAGTTCCACCAAACGTGGTGCCTTTTCCTTTGTGTAAGGAGAAGCAGGGTCCAGCAATTAGCCTTTCACTTTGGAGGTCATCTGCCCAAGGTTTTGAACCCTCAGAAAACTCACTGTGGTGGAATCCTCTGAATTTATGTCTCTGATGTTTCCCACTTCTAATGCTCGATGTTTTATCAGGGACTCTCAGGGACTTGCTACTCCCTGATTGCAAAGCATTGATGAGCATGTGTCATCCATACAGATGGTCTATGGTGTGATGATATTACCAAAATCCTTGCGTAAAAATCTGTGGCAACCCTAAGGTAAAATGGTGAAACTGTCCTGTTCTCCTTACCATGTGAAAGCAAAGAGGAAATATAAGAAGCCAGTTAATTTGTACAAAGTTGTTCATTCTCACTCAGAGAAGTACAAAGTAAGACACCAATGAGTTAATCACTTATCACCCGTTCAGTCTTATTTATTTATTTATTTATTTATTTATTTATTTATTTTTAAGATTTTATTTATTTAACAGACAGATCACAAGTAGGCGGGGGGGGGGGACAGGCTCCCCGCTGAGCAGAGAGCCCGATATGGGGCTCTATCCCAGGACCCCAAGATCATGACCTGAGCTGAAGGCAGAGGCTTTAACCCACTGAGCCACCCAGGTGCCCCATCTGTTCAGTTTTAAAGACTGTATATGAAAATTATATAATATCAAGTTTGGGTTAGGATTTGATGAAATGGGACTCATACACTGCTAATCAGCATATAAATTAAGATTGTATAATGTAGTATTTGATAATACTACCAAAGTGTTCTATTACAATCATTTCTGATACTTTAATGATAGATTGCATACATGTATTTACATGAGCGTGAACGTATGTTTAAGGACGCTTATGTTTGCAAGTATGCAGTGTATCTCTAAAAAACACACATGTGATTCTAAAGTAAATATACATAAATACTGAGGCGCCTGGGTGGCTCAGTGGGTTAAAGCTTCTGCCTTCAGCTCAGGTCATGACCTCGGGGTTCTGGGATCGAGCCCCACGTTGGGCTCTCTGCTCAGCAGGGAGCCTGCTTCCTCCTCTCTCTCTCTCTCTCTCTCTCTGCCTGCCTCTCTGCCTACTTGTGATCTCTGTCTGTCAAATAAATAAAAATCTTAAAACATATATATACATAAATACTTTTTGACAGTTTTCAATTCTCAAAAACACTTAACATATATAAAAAAGAGTCGAAGTACTTAGAAAGAAGGATTTATCCGTGAGGTTACTTCTTTGAAAAGAGGAGCTACTCTTTTTACCTCATACCTAAAAAGAGGCTTTTCCTTGAGACCTCTCCATTTCCTGGGGTCTGGTAATCTAGTTAGGTTGGGCTGACTGACTAGTTTAGAGTGAGGGTGCTAAGAGAATATTCCTGTGCCCTCGGGGGCATTTGGGGTAAATCCTAAACTCTTTGAGGTAACTGTGGCAAAGGCTGCATTCTACAGCCTCCACGAAGACCGTGCTACAGAGAGGGAGAACAGCTTGGGGTCCTCTTGAATGCTGCTTATTAGTAAAGCCACCTGGAGGGGCATGGAACCCCAGCAGCAAGAATCTAGTACCTTTCCCTTCAGCCGTTCAGGATATGATAGCTTGGGACTGGGGTGCTGTCGTGAAGGACTCAGAGTTTCTCAGCAGGCTCTAAGATGGCAGCACGTATAAAAGTAGTGGGCTAGTGACAGCAATTCTACAAATTCAGCAAATTGCTTCTCAGTTTTGGGTCACAGTTACCTTACCTATAAAAATCGAAAGATCAGTTGGGGATATCATCCTGGGTTTATATATAGATATAAAGCACACACACACAAATATCTATGTACACTTTTATTATGTATTATTACTATTATTATGATACCTTTATGAAACTTATGGCTGGTCTTAGCGATGCATCCTGGATTAACCTACCACCTTCAACACCCTCCTTTGTTTTTGTATATTGCTTTGAGTCAGGAAATTTAAAGCCCAATAAATTATGTTATAATTTTATTAAATCTATAAATTTATTGCATTTGATTACAAATACAGTATGCATAACAGCTTTTCTGAACAAATAATGAGATATAATGCCTAGCAAACCATTAAATCAATAATGATGGTTATTATTAATATTAATGAAATTGATCATGAATATTTATTACCTTGTAAACATTTAATGTGCAGTAATTATTTTTATAAGTAATATAATAGGTCTCCTGCCTGAGTACAGAGTTATCCATTAATATTAGAATTAATATACTCTGAAGACTAGGCTTATTAATCAGTTATCTTAGAATATGTAGCACAATAAAATAACATTGTAGTCAATCCTCCCTTCCCAAAATGAAAATCTATATATTTAAAAGTGCCATCTGCATGTAGTTAATGCATTGCCTTTCTCCTCTAAAATAAAAATTGGATTCATTTCTTTTATTACACATTAAATGTTGATTTAGTTAGATCTTCCCTAATGCTTAAAATAGACTTGCAATTAAAAAAACCCTTGCATTTTAACTGAAAAATATCTTTCCAAATTCTTATAGTGATGACAAATACTTACAATTGAAATTGAAACATGAGATTCTTTCACTTTGGTTATTAGAGGCCAGATCAGACTTCAATTTACAACTTGAAACCTTCTATGTATTATAACACATCAAATAGGTATTTAAACAGGGAATATGCCTTCTCCTTTTTATTAATCTCTCTTAAGCATCCTCTTCCCTGTAACTTTAATTCAACAAAAGAGATTTCTACCACTACAGAGAAATAACTTTGAGATTATAACATACATATATTGGAACATGGTGAAAAAAAATGATGAGATAAAAATGAAGCCAACAGTAGGTACTTTTCCATTAAGTTGAACAAATATTCTAGCAGGAATTCCCATATACTTACAATGACTTTTCATTTTTCCTGTTTATTGCAATTTATCTAAAGATGTTGATTTTTAAGTCCTATTTCTGAATGCCTTGGTTTTTTCCCTGAGCCTTTGGGAGCCTTTGGGAATGCATTATGGAATGGCAAATAGAATTATCTTCTTTTAAATGATTTAGCTTTCCCATTTCTCTCAGTGTTGAAAGAACTGAGCAAACTATGTTCTTCATCGTACAGACTGCATATTTAAAGCATTTATTAAAGATTTTTGAGTAGTGGGTAGGATGTTGTTTTTTTTTGTTGTTTTTTTTTTAAGATTTTATTTATTTATCTGACAGAGATCACAAGTAGGCAGAGAGGCAGGCAGAGAGAGAGGAGGAAGCAGGCTCCCTGCTGAGCAGAGAGCCCGATGCGGGGCTCGATCCCAGGACCCTGAGATCATGACCTGAGCTGAAGGCAGCGGCTTAACCCACTGAGCCACCCAGGCGCCCCGGGTAGGATGTTTTAAAGTACTATTTCTCAAGAACTTTTTATATCTTCCAGTGTAAAACCTCTTCTCTAGTTTTAGTACTTTTAAAATACCCATTATTACCTACACCCACTGCGTTGACAATGATTTCTTCTGTTTGGTTATCTGCATCATGTGGTTCATGAATTGAGTGGATGTCACTATTTCTTCCCCAGCACTGAGGCAAAATAAACAAATGAATAAATAAAATAAAGCTGCATTTAAGGAATTTAAGGAAACTAAAGTTCAGTACAGCAGACTATAGTATCACACACCCAGAAATTAGAGGTGAACCAGACGGAAGTCATCAAATGTCCATTTCTTTGTCAGCAGAGAGAACAGTTTTAGGATGACTTGAGGTAGCTTCCAGAGAGGAAAGTTAATACGGAAGTTAGATTCAAATATGTAACTATATTGGCCTCATCTTTGCCATCATCTTCATACCTCACATTTGTAGGAATTAACTATTTTCAAGTAGTTTTCGTGTCTGTTACTCCGATGATTCTCACAACTGTCCTGCCAAATAGAAAAGCCAAATGCTGCTATCTCTACTTTAGAGACTTGGGGAAAATCACGGATTTGCTCAAGATCATGTTATAAAGAAGGACAAGATGGCAGGTCTTTCCACTCTGTCCAGGCCGAATTCTCTTTTTTTCTTTCACTAGGTAAAAAGAGAAAAATAAATTGGAACCAGACACCTAATTGAGCAAAACTTAACATTGGCCCAAATATTTTAAAAAAGAAGAAGAAGAAAAGAAAAGACTAAATAGGCATGTCTGGATGAACAGGGGGTGAGGGTCCAAGGGTACCTGTCACTAAAATCCCTTTAGCCTCCTTCCCTAAGGCCACACTGCCCTGTCCTAATGGATGTTCTCTTAGACCCTGCTTCCAGTCTCCCAGACCTCATCTCTTTTTATTTTTAAGATTTTATTTATTTATCTGACAGAGATCACAAGTAGGCAGAGAGGCTGGCAGAGAGAGAGAGGAGGAAGCAGGCTCCCCGCTGAGCAGAGAGCCCAATGCGGGGCTCGATCCCAGGACCCTGGGATCATGACCTGGGCCAAAGGCAGAGGCTTAACCTACTGAGCCACCCAGGCAACCCGACCTCATCTCTTTTTAGGCAGCTCTTTGCACGCCAGGCTACAATATTTATAATCCTTCCCCTATGTGAAGCAGAATTCCTGCTGCTGAACTGATCAGTTCACCCTCTCAATCCTGATGGTCCACTGTTCCTAGGGAGCAGCTCTGTCTCTTTGTCACAGGAATTATTATTCACATAAGTCTCCTCAATTCTAGATGTATCATTTGTTAATTTAAGTTCATTGTTCTAAATTTTCTGCTGCTAAATTCAGTATAATAAAAATGTCATGGGCTTGAGCTGGTCTTTGAAAGATTAAGATAGCCAAAAGAAATGAGAAAGAAACAGAAGCTGTGAAGAGTTGGGTGCATGGAATCAGCACCCCACATTTTCATATCCTTGAGAAGGTGATAGAGATGGTATGAAGAACCTTGAAAGTCTGGGGAATGGTTCCCACTGAATGACGTGAGCTCTAAGCCAGCCATTGTGAGTTCTTGAACAGGTCATAAATTAGATAAATAAAAATTTGTCAGGAAAGTCATTCTGATAGGGCAGTGCAGGACAGTTAATACAGGAGAAAAAGACAAATGGCAGCTCAGCCTCCTGCTCCTGTCACCAACTGTACTCAGCTCAGCATTGTACAAGCGGAAATGGAGAGCAGAGCTGATTGAAAGGAGGCTCTGCATAAGGATTTTGCGATAACTTGCTGCTAAATTGGCAGGGGTGGGGTTGACAATGAATCAGAAGGAATGGGAAATGCAGCAAGCCAGTTTGAGGGGGAAATGTTGAATTTCCTTTGGGGGCTGTTGGATTTGAGGGAAATAGAAATGTGTCCACAGTCATTTTAGTTGGAAGTCATGCTTATGGATGTTTGTCTAAAAGTAGAAATTCAGAGAAAAGAGGAAGAGAGCAGGGAAATATTCTAGAATTGGCGATCAAAAGCAGGAACAGTTGGCATTCTTTTAGAATAATTGCATTGGTTTTCTTACATTTCTATCAATTATGAATTACATTTTATGATTAAGTGCTATACTAGTTTCAGTAATCACTGGGACCACGAGATTATCGAAGCAATGGAGAAATGGAGAATTGGGCGGGTTAGGTGAATGTTTATGGGATTTTTGTAACTTAGTCAACATAGAAAAATTTTCCAGGGGTACCTGGGTGGCTCACTTAAGCATCTGCCTTTGGCTCAGTTTATGATCCCAGGATTCTGGATTGATTCCTGTGTCCTTGTCGGGCTCTCTGCTTAGCAGAGGGTCTGCTTCTCCCTCTTCTTCTCCCTCTGCCCCTCCTCCCTGCTTGTGCATTCTCACTCATGCTCTTGACCTCTCAAAAAATTAAATAAAATCTTTTAAAAAAATCTTTTTTTCAGTCATTTTCACTGCCCCAAAGCTTTCTTGCCTTTAACTTCTGCCCCTTAACTTGGATATATTTAACCTGAGTTCTCTCTTCCATTTGTCATGAAAATTATGACAGTTAACATTTGAATTGGTACTCGATAACTCTTTCAAATAATTCATATGGAATATTGTGATGTATAAGAAAAATATATATTTGCTCTTCATCTGCATTTCCTGGCTCACAGATCCCAAAACACTTGGAATTTCATAAATATTGAGAATGAGAAAGGTGTCTTTTTTTATGTTAATGAGGTGACTTTGGGAAAGCCCCTAGAGAAGAAGGCTGATTGCTATTGGAGCCAACCCTGTGATTAGAGGGTCAGGACTTTCAGTCCCACCTCCCTGCTTCCTAGGAGGGGAGGGGGCATGCCATTAGATCATTGGCCGTTGCTAATGGCCAGTGATTTAATCAGTTGTACCTATGTAATGAAATCTCCACAAAAACCCTAAGGGGTGGGGTTTGGAGAGCTTCCAGGCTGGTGAACATGTGGATTTGCTGGGGGGATGAGGGTGGTGGGCCTAGGAGGGACATGGAAGCTCTGTGCCCCTTTTCCATGCCTTTTCCTCTGCAGCTCTTCCATCTGGCTATTCCTGAGTTCTGTCCTTTTATAATAAACTGTTAATCTAGGAAGTAAAATGTTTCTCCCAAGTTCTGCCAAACCCAAGAGGTGGCTCTTGGGAACTTCTGGTCTACAGCTTGTTGGTCAGAAGCACAGATGACAACCGGGGCTTGGAACTGGCATGGGAAGGTGCTGGGGACATTCACGGGCAACAGAACCAGGTAGCTAATGTTGGCATGGAACTGAATTCTCAGATGCCTTGCTCATGTCCAGGAACGAACGGCTCATTGGTACTCCTCGGAAACCCTCGATTCCACACATTGCAGTTGGGTGCAGAACCCACAATAATACCTAAAATACCTGCCTGGTTATGTTTTCTTCCTCTTTTTGTTTAGTTTGAGTTTTAAAAAACAGAGGCAAATACCCCTTCATGTTAAAGAACAACTTTGATGAGAAGAATTGCCAAAATCAATCCTGCCCCGTAATGCCATTATAGAAGTCTGGTGGATGGTTCTTACCCTGCCTCATCCATCGATGTAGAGTTTTCACTTGCGATGGCTTTGGGATCGTGCCATGAAGCGGCACTGTGGTTCGCCACCTGGAACAGAGCGGGTGATGAGGAAGCAGCTGCATGGAAGCCTTCGATGTGTGAGAGGATGGAAAATATATGTACTGGCCCTTCCAGGGAGGCCTGGTTGCTGTAGCAGTTTATCCCATTACTAAATATGTGCTGCGCTGACAGCCTCACATTCAGCTGCTGACCAGCAGCGTGGCCCTCAGCTTTAATAGGGAGCATATGATCACTCCAGCTGGCAGGTGACACCGTTTGGCAACATTCCCCAGCAGCTCAACAAAAGACTTTCAAACATCAAAGCAAGGGGAAAGACCTCTGCCTTTATAAGGAAAGTGGTTTGACTGTGCATGCATTTTTGCTTCCATGAGAATTATTGCTTCTAGCTTGCCGCCTTCTGTAAAGGAAAGGACACCCTGAGAGAATGAAATTAGCTCAGAAAATTTGCAAACTCTTCATTCAAATTGATAAATAAATGGTAAATTACGGGAAATTTAGTTTCGTGTTTAAAAAAGGAATGCAGCTTGAATATAGTTAAAGACGGGAGAAGTGTTTTTTTTTTAAAGATTCAGTCTGAAAACACAAGCCGGTAAGAATTTAGATTGGTTAAGCTATGAAAACTTAAGAGTCTCAAATTTTATTGAAGAAAGAGACCTAAGAGGTCTTTCAGGAAAATGCAATTTCACTACATGGGAAATTTGTGAAGCAGAGTAATCTCTACCTGATCAGGCAGGCCACTTGAAAGGAGCAATTCAGGAATATCTTGGGTCTCTTAATTATGAGCGACAGCATCATTTTCTGTCTTGCTGCAAACTGGGGACCCAGAAAACCTGGGCATTCCTCTTGGTCCATTCATTTTTTTTTTTTCATTGAAAAAGCAAACGATAGATTAATAGGAAAAATAAATATATCTGCACATTCTGTTCTTCATCTCTGAATATAATTTTAAGATTAAATCTGTTTGTATGTAAGCATAACGATGGGACTATAGGCGTGACTGCCAGTTGGCTGATGGCTATCTTAGCACATGTGAGAAATGCGTCTAGCTCAGAAAGCATGTCCTTTTTTCCTCAGGTACTCAGTAGAGTTACAGTAATACTCTGTAAGTGGTTTAAGCCCCATCAGTCTTAATATTTTTGTGGCCAGCATTGGAATAAACACTTTCATTCTTGGGGGGAAAACAAACTAATAAAATTAAGATACCCTGGGGGTGCCTGGGTGGTTCAGTGGGTTGGGCCTCTGCCTTCTGCTCAGGTCGTGATCTCAGGGTCCTGGGATCGAGACCCACTTCAATCTCTCTGCTCAGTGGGGAACCTGCTCCCTCTCCCCTTCCTCTGCCTGCCTCTCCGCCTGCTTGTGATCTCTCTCTCTCTCAAATAAATAAATGAAATCTTAAAAAAAAAAATTAAGATACTCTGTTACAGTATACAAACCTACACATATGATTTCCTTTATACAAAGTGATATTCGAATCTACTGTGAACACCAAATTGTAATTTTTCATATTACAAAATTTGGAGATGCTTGTTAATATTACAAGACTATAGGGTAAAATCTTTTATATAGAAAATTCTCCTGTAACGTGAATAGTGTTATTTAATGCATTTGCATCTTTACAGGAAGAAAACATGTTCTTTAATTCAATAAAAATTTTATAAGTGCTTATAGATTGATTCTACAAAAACTAAAAAAGATAGAGTACTGTGAATCGTATTTACAGATAATATGTTCTTAAGTGCCAGAATGATTTATGTTTCTGAAAAGTCCCATGAGCTCATCACATTGTCCAGGCCTCATGGAGAAGTAGGAATTGGGCAGGGTTCAGGGGCTGCCGGACATGGGCTGTCTCATCCGTCATCCCATCCCACTCCCCCATTTCGGTGCTTTTCCAGCTTTCTACAGCAAAGCATCAGATGTTGGTTGCTGGTTTTCATTTTTGTTGTTGCTTCATTTCTTACTGATCAAATCACACAGTTCTATTGTATATGTTTAGGATATAGATAGCTCATGCCATATGCTTCTCTCCGTGGAAGTCTGCATTAACAAAACTGGGCTATATACCCTGGTCATCGAATTGCATCCGGACATCACGTGCTTGGGTCTTGCAAACTTCAAGATGTTTTAAAAATGCTTCGGTACTTTGCACTCCTGGGCTTAGCTCCTTGCATCCCCTTGACAGACAGTTGCCCTCATCTGTGGACCGTGTTTTGAATAGAGCTGTTCTTATAGGATTTTCTGTGCTACAGAGGCAGAAAAGTGTATTGTATTTTTTGAAGTTGCTTGGAGCCTGGATGTGATTTAGATTCCAATAATGAGCTAGAGCTGGGCTTGGAATTGGAGCTGAGATCCTTAGGAAGAGAGAGAAGTATCCATTTCATGAGGGAGTTTGTGCCAGAAAAGTGGCTTCCTGAAGCCACAAAAGCAGCTTTCTGGATTAGAGAAATAGCCATGTGATTCTGAGGGCTAGAATTTGTCCTGAAGGGCTTGGCATAGATGCCTTCTCCTCCAGCCTATCCAATTATTTTACAAACCATCTCCTATCTGGTAATATATCTTACTGTGTGAGCTACTCAGTTTCTGTTACCTAAGAAGGACTAATACTGATAAAGATTTATTTGCCAACAATAAATATGGAGTGGCTTATGTTTTTGGAGTGGTTGGGAGTTACCTTGAGACCAGTGTTCTCACATTTTATTGTGCTAATAAAACAGCAGAGAATGTTGTTAAAATATTGACTCTGATTCCAGAGTGCAGCCCAGGGACCTGAGATTCCGCATATCTAATAAGCTCCCAGTTAATTATAACGGTTAGTCCACAGACCTAACATTGAGTAGCAAAACTCTAGATTACTCTAAGCCTTCAAGAACAATTTCCATCTCCTGGGCCCCAGACTGCAAATGTTAGGCTGAAACATGATGATGAGAAGCCATTCTGACCACTTTATTACTTTCCCTGGATTAAGAAACAAAGTGCCATGGTGACATCCAACTATAACTTTTTCTTTTTTTCTCTGTCCTTGTGTTTTTTTCCCTTATTAGGAACAGAAGGAGAAAAAGGTTGTTTTTTATTTGTTTGTTTTTATTTATCAGGAGAGAAGGAGAGAGTGGGGTGCCTGGGTGGCTTAGTGGTTAAGCATCTGCCTTCAGCTCAGGTCATGATCCCAGGGTCCCAGGATCAAGCCCTGCATCAGGCTCCCTGCTCAGTGGGGAGTCTGCTTCTCCCTCCCCCTCTCCCCCACCTTTTACCCCATTCATGCTCTCTCTCTCAAATAAATGAATAAAATCTTTAAAAAGAGTGAGAGAAAGCAAGAAAGTAGAAGATTAAAAGAGGATTTAAACAAAGAGGCTTCAAAGGGGGGTTATAAGGTGCCATCTTTTTGCCTCACCAATGTATTGAGCCTACCTATTTATAAGGGACATTCTTACTAAGAGCTTATGATGCCATGCTTTCAGTCTCTAATTTTATCTGTTTCCCATGAAAAGGAACTATTTTCCCAATGTGCTGTTCAGGGTGGAGGGTGCTTCAGACCCTATTTGGAGAATTCCTGAGCGTGAGGGACGTGCTATAAAGATTTGGAGAGAGTTTGCTTCAGAGAAGCAAAGAAAATGGGAGATGGGATTCCAAATAGCAAATCATATAGACAAAAGTGAGTAGAAGAACTGAGCCACGAGAAGGGTGGCAGTGAGGTTTCGTGAGGAGAGCAGGCAGAGCTGCCAGCTACTGGGGAGCAGGACCGAAAGTTAATTCTGGCTAAGTGACAAGCTGAAGGAGGGCAGTGGAAAAAGTGACAGCTTATGGAGAGCTTCATTACCAGAAAGGAAAGTTGGGACTAGCTCCCAAGAAAATGAGGGTGTTTAGAAGTTTCTATTTAAGAAGCTAAAGAATGATAATGGTATTTTAAGAGATGAATGAGACTACCTTTAGAAAGAAAGTATTTTTTCACAGATGTGATGATCATTAAATGGACTACAGAAATAATTCTAGGAAGAAAGAGATTTGAACTCAGTTACATTCTTTCTGTGTGTGTACCTTGAATAACTCAAATTATCGAAAATGAAAGTTATAATTTATCAGTTTTAATCTTGACCTGAAATTAAAAATGTTAAAGATGTGGATAATCAGAGCTTAAAAGTAACTGTCAAAAGTATCTGTGCTCTGTTGTATCTTAGTGAAGTCTCTTTGAAGATAGGTATTGAACTCTGCTCTCCACTTTTTCTTTTTCTTTTTTTTTTCAATATATATCTAATTACTTTCTATCTGATATAAGGTGTACTATGTAACATCTGCTTCGTTCTCAAAGCCAAGCTGTTTTTCCATTAAAGTCCTGGGAATCTGGGCTATTCTGAATGTACCATGTAAAGGAAAAGGAAACTGTCACAGTGACCATCTCATCTTCTGCCAGGCCACCCTTGCAACAGCATAGCCCATGCTTTGGAATTTCTGACAGGGGCATGTTCTCCAGAAAACCATAATGAACCAAAATGTGTAGTTCCCCTAAGCTCTTAGAGTCAACTTTCTGCATGGCCAGAATAAAGGAGAGATTGGTACAGGATGGCAGCTGAATAATTTAGTGACCTTAGGTCATTTGGTGACCCTATTTAGTCTCACTAACAATCACAAAATGGGCTTACCAAGGCCTAAAATGTACCCCAGTGTGTGAACCTTTAGACGCTCCTGTTGCCTTGGTTTTCAACTCTGATGTGCGTATGATTATTGAAAGTATACGATCCATCCAGAGCTTTCAACTAAAGTTGACTTTTAATTCTGGACCTCCCCACTGAACGTTAGCCTGTTGGATATGTCATGGATATGTCCACATCAAATCAAGACATTAATGTTAGACTCATTTATCAGCTGCCAGAAACTTGCTTCTCATTCCATGCTCTCCATTTCAAAGAAATGCAATGTTGCTCACGAGATTGCCAAAGTTAAAAAAGTCCAAGTTATTTAATGACTCCTCCTTCTCTTTTAACCTTTCAACTATCCATCAGGTTGCATGGTTCTAACACCTCTTTTCTTACAGTTGGTAACTCCTTTTAATTCCAATTGCAATCACCTTGGCACCTTCATAGACCTCGTAAGTGGAAAGATTTAGTTGGAATCCTAGTTCTGTTATTTGCTAGACTTAGAGTCGATATTTATTTATTTATTTATTTATTTATTTTTTTTTAAGATTTTATTTATTTATTTGACAGAGAGAAATCACAAGCAGGCAGAGAGGCAGGCAGAGAGAGAGGAGGAAGCAGGCTCCCCGCTGAGCAGAAAGCCCGATGCGGGGCCTGAACCCAGGACCTGGGATCATGACCTGAGCCGAAGGCAGCGGCCTAACCCACTGAGCCACCCAGGCGCCCCTAGAGTCGATATTTAGATTGCATTTCCTTATCTTAAACAAACAAACAAACAAACAAATGACCTTCCACCTTACAGAGTAGTTATGAGGATTACAATGAGATATTCTAGGTAAAACTCAACACAGAACATGGCTCATAGTAGACATTCATTGGAAGTTAATCTCATGTTCATGTTCATGCCTTTCGTCTTGAGCATTGCCTGGCACATAGTAAGCATTCAAATATGTTTCTATTCATATGTGCATCATATTATGTCAGTGACATCATAATAACCATCGTCAAAGTCTCCCTGCCTCCAATCTTGTGTCCTAATATTCCACCCTCTACCTCACCATCACATCTCGTGATTTATCTCATCTAATTCTTGTAGGATCTCAGTACAAATCTTGGGAGATCTCATGTACATCTCATGAGATCTCCATCCCAATCTTGAGAGAAACAAATATCGTTTTGTCCTTTTTGCTGCACAGAAGGTGCTTTTCTGGATTGACATAATTGCCCTTGATCTGACCTATGCTTCAGTTCCACTCCTATTTCTACTGTACAACACAAACTCCTTACATTGAGGTCAAGGAAAAATCTGTGTTTTCCCCAACCTGTCTTTATCTTAATCTGACAAATTCTAGTACATTGTTTAACATTCACCACAGTGACCTCCTACTTCATATAATCTTCTGTGCCTCCCCCAGCAGAATTATATGCTTGCCACCTAATTACTCTACTCTTGACTTTGTGTACCCAAAGCCCGATATCAAGTAGAGGTAACACATTTGTTGAAATAATTGTTGGGGTATTGGAAAATCATAAGAAAGAAAATAGATTGATGGATAAATAATACATATGTCACATATTAATATAACAATACTGTTTTTGTGTCTATGCCACTAATTCTCATATGTAGGACCTGCTCTGAAAATTAACATTTATCAAGGAAATATATTTGTTTTGGCTTTTCCATAATCACTAATTCCTCCTTAGGACAAGCAGCCCATTTGAAAGTGCATGGATGGTACAAATCCTGGGGCAGTGAAATAACAATACTAGTGGATTGACAATTAGCCAGTAACTTTGGCTTTGGCCTCAGCTAAAGAATTTGTCCTAATATACCAAGAGTTATGCGTTAAATTCTGACAAGTAGGGAAGACTGGTTGAGAAAATGGGCTCTGATTTTTAAAAACCCAAGTTCAAATTCCAATCTAGTACTAACTAGCTATATGATCTTGAACATGTTCCCTGACCTTTTGGAGACTCCTTCCCTATAAAATGGAAATAATAATGGCACATATATAAAAGGATTATTGGGGGTCTCAAATGAGATTTTAAACCTAGTTGCATATACACAAGACTAGCCTAGGCCACATTTGGCATTGAGTCTGCCTAGAAGTATATAGAATAGGAACTTGGCATGATAGTATTTTCAGATGTTCATCATCTGGTAGGAACCCTCATAGAAATCCATGCAGCACAGTTCAACTGGAAGAAAAGTTCTACATCAGACCTAAAAGCTGCCCTGACTTAAAAATCTCATGGTCCACAGAGACTGGTATCTCTTGAAGCAACCTATGGTCACAGCCTGCAAGGTCCCCATAAAAACAAGCCCCACAAGTTGCCACATTCAGGGGAGCCCAAAGATGTGGCTGTTTACCAGGTATTTGTAGCTTCCCCAGTGCAGGTGGAGTATATCCAAAGGGGCCATTTTTTCACAGTACGATGTAGTAACACAGTTGACTTTCCGACTTTTATCAGATATCCAGGGTAACTAACTAGAGGTAATTAACTAGAGGTAACGTGATAGTCACATTCTCTACAAAAGATTAAAAGGAATTGCCAATTCTTCTGCCTGTACTTGGAACATGAACTTAGAAAGTATTACACTGAGGATAATGTATGCATGTTTATATGAAGACAGTCTCATGAAAGATAAGAAATGTATCTAAGAGGAAATTAAATATGGAAAATTTTGTAAAGAGAGCCACTGTGGAGTTAATGATTTGGTCATTATTTTTCCTGATTTTTGTGAATGAACTCATAAGTGTTAGAATGAAAACTGACTCATTACAGAGGAAGTTTTGCTCTGTAGTTAGTGTTGTACCTAATATATTATTAATGCTCAATATATGCCATTTGAGTAAAAATTGGGTTTTGATCCTTTCTTCTAAGAAGAACAGGGTTGACTCACAGGGCCCCTTTACCACAATTCTTGGATGATTCTTCTTCCCAGACCTCTCAACTCAGACAAATTGACTTTTATGCTTTGAGCTCTAATTGTCTCCTAGGAATGCAATTTTCCTACACATGTCAGTAGAATTAAGAAGATTGAATGTGAGTTGTTGCATTAGAATGGACCTGCCTCTCGTATGGTTAATTACCATAGTTAAATATAGCACCTGAATGACAAGACAGAATTATCAGTGCCTTCTCCCACTGGAACAGATGGCTCTATCATGGCGACAGGCTGCCTGTGTCTTGTAAACATGCACTACTGGTTATTCAGAATGGGCAGGAGTTCAACTGAGTATCAACACAAGGCCATCCAATTCCAGGAAAACCGCTCAAAGTGCATATGCCCATAGTCATTGACATTCATAACATCATCTTCGTATATATATATGTTTCAGTTTAGAATCCAACATCCCTCTAATTCAAGTAGGAGTAGAGAGATAAAAGTTTGAACATAAATACTTTACTGATAAGTAAATGTGGGAGATCTGTTACTGAGAGGGTATTCTTTAAATCATGAATAGACATATTTCTAATGTCTCTGATGTATTTGAGATACCTATATGTATATTGTATATTAAAGTGTGAACTAGAAAAGTTGATCTATTTGAATAACCATACATTATCATAGTAAGTGGCAGCTGAAGTTTCAAATGGTATTAAAAATAATGTTAAACTTATATTTTCTATTTAAAACAGTATTGTATTAAGTTAGCCAGGCATGTTTATTTAAATCACTCAACAATGAAAAGTACATGTTAACGGCTCTTGGTTTCACATTTTCTAAATTAAAACAAATCTGGAATGAGTGAAATGAACAATACGGTGAACTTACTTTCAGTTAATTTTGCTTCGACCCTTTATTTTCTATTTCCTATGAATAGTTTAACAACTCTTGCAAAATAGAAGGAAATGCAAATGTTAGCTTTGAGTCTAACTGCTTTTACACATCATAAATGTTGATATATTTTCAATGAAATTGGAATTGTATCTCCAAGTAGAAATAAAAATGTCCAAGCTTATTTTACTCTAGAGCATAGAAGACAAAGTTCATAACTGCTTATTAGTCTGTGATGAGAATACCAATGTTCTTTTGCAGCTTCTGCCAGCAAGAGAACCTGCCAATGACCTTCCAGTCCTGTGTGATCACCAAAGAGTGCCAGGTGTCAGAGTGGTCAGAATGGAGTCCCTGCTCAAAAACGTGCTATGACACGGCATCCCCCAAAGGCACTCGTGTCAGGACGCGGATCATTAGGCAGTTTCCTGTTGGCAACGAGAAAGAGTGTCCAGAACTTGAAGAAAAAGAACCCTGTGCGTCTCAAGGAGATGCAGTTGTCCCGTGTGCCACGTGAGTACATAAGGACTGCGGCTTCCTTTGCCGTGACATCTCCCCAAACTGCGTGTCTCCCCACATTCGCTTACCCAGCTGACACTAAATGAATAGTATGTTGAGAAATAGGGATTTTACAGATTCTTCTAAGTGGGAGAAAATAAAATACTGTTTTTACAGGCACTGTCCTTATAGAATTCTGGTTTTACAGAATAAACGTGTCTTTAGTGACTTATATTTCCAAATCTCTCTGAAGTCTAGATTTTTAGCAGCAATTCTCTGTTGACATATTTCTGTAATAGAGATTGATAACTTTCTTCCGTAAAGGGGAAGATAAGATGTTAGGCTTTGGGCGGAACAGGTGTCTCTGTGGCAGTGACTCAACAGTACTTTTGGAGCCGGAGATCATATATAAACGAATGAGTGGATCTGTTCCAATGAGCCATTATTCATAAAAACAGTGGACAGGTTGGATTTGGTCCTTGGGTCATAGTTTGTCAACCCCCATTCTATAACATAAAATAAACTTTCAAACTATAGGTTCCTGTTGCTTATTAAGCAAGGCCTATTAAAATTCAGGACTACAGATAACAATCCTATCGAATAGGGTAAAATACTACACCACAGTAATGAGCCTTTAAGCTACATGAGGACAGGATTGTGCTTATTAACTTCGTTTTGTTTTGTTTTGTTTTGTTTTGTTTTGTTTTGTTTTCACCAGCATATATCACAGGGCCTGGCACACAGCAAGTGCCCAATAAATGTTTATTGAATTCCGATGAAATAAGGCCAATTCTGAAACATTTAGCTGTGTATCCTAATTCTTCTTATCCTTAAAAAAAATTTCCAAGACATTACTGTGAATTATCTTGGCAATAAATACATTTGAGCCTAGTCTGAGTATAGAATATTGATAAAACAACTTAAAGAATCTTAGTTCCTCAGAGATATGCACAAGCTTCATTGAGAGCTTTTCTGGAATATTCCAAACATTTAAAGAACTTGCATACAACGCAAACTTCACGAGCCAGTGAGGAGGAAAATTAATCCTACTACTACCACTTCAAACAATAATAACAAGTAATAGCAAAGATGATGATTTACATGAGACCTTCAGTTATGCAGCACTTTGGAATCATCTCTTCTCTCCTGATATAACAAGGGGCTGAAAACTGTAGGGAGTTCCCTTCCAAACTTCTCTGCTTATCCCACTGACCCTGTGTTCTTCTCTACGTAATAGGCTTGAGGAAGTTGTCATGATCTCCTGTGGTTTATCTCCTATGAGTTTCTTCCTTTTTTGATTCAAGCTAGGTGTTTTATTCTTTATCCTCTCAGATATTTGAACACCACTGACAAAATAAATACATATCCTGAATCTCTTTCTTCTCTCCCTTTTTGGAGGGTAGCATTTTTTTAGCATACGTGACCAATTTACATCAGGAGAAGTGTAATCCTAGGATGGCCTACATTCAGACTCCATTCTATAAAAAGTAAAATTTTTATTTTAAGTCACCTTATGAATAATTTATTTGGTTTGACATTCCTTGTCACCCCCCACCCCACCGTCTTACTCAAGACATTAATTATCCGTGTTTTCTTTTCTTTCTCTCTCTCTCTCTTTTTTTTTTTAAATTTACCTGAATGCTCGACTTCCTTTATAAACATAATGTAATGTCGGGAGTGTTGTTCCTTGATGCCCCAGTCCTGCACCTGTGTTCAGCCACTTATAAAAATGAAAGAATGGATGTGAAGGTCAGGTTGACTGTCAGGAAACTTCACAATTGACAAAGCAAAGCACCTAGGTTGGACATCTGAAGGCCCATTTAACTCTTTTGTCTAATTGAGATGAACATTAGCACCTCCATTTGTACCTGTGTTGGCTGTTAATCTGATTACTGAAGAAGCCTCTTGGGTAGAGTGACACAAAGTGCTTACATGAGCCATTTTTCTTTGTGCTTTTAGAATATCCATTTTCCTCGAGGTGGAGAAATGCCATCACTATCTTTAGTGGCATCAGGAAATAGTTCCCTGGCTATCTCCTTAAAGCACGTGTTGGGCTGACAAGCCCCCGACATTTCTTTCACATCATAATGTTGATTGGAGCTTTAATTTAGAACCACAGATCGTCTTTCCTGTGTTCCGCTGATTAGAAACGTCAGCTCTTTTCAACATTCATCAGGCACTCATCAGGGATTCTCAGTGCTACAGAAAAACATTCATTCTTGACAATAAAGAGAAAACTCAGAATTGTTATATTTTTTAATCCTAATGTACAATTATAATTTTGATCCAGTACGAAGTAGCAATTTTCATGCATTTTATTAAAGGAAAAACAAATGTTTGGGTTGGTCGTCATTTAGAATGTTTTCCATTCCCAGAGTCACTCCTCCTTTGTTTATAAGCATCCAGAAAGGGCAACCCCGAGTTCAGCTTAATTGAACATAAAATTTTATGTTTTCAGCATGATGCTCTCTTTTCATAAAATATTTATAAGTAACTTCCAGTAATTGCAATTAAAACAGGATCATCCTAAATTTAACCCCTCTTTAAGTGGAGCACTGCTGCGGATGAAAGAGAGGAAATTGAAACTGAGTCCGCATCACAGAGATGTAGTAGCCTGTGGTTGATTCGAGAGGAAAGTGTTTTTTAGATTAATCTTCTTCAGAAAAAAAAAAAAAAAATTGGAAGAGCAGAGCAAAGTTGTACTCAGTAAACATGGTTGCCACTGCCAGCTTTTACTTTTTTTAGGTACGGCTGGAGAACTACAGAGTGGACCGAGTGCCGTGTGGACCCTTTGCTCAGTCAGCAGGACAAGAGGCGGGGTAACCAGACAGCCCTCTGTGGGGGAGGGGTCCAGACACGAGAGGTATACTGCGTGCAGGCCAATGAAGACCTCCTCTCACACTTAAACACCCACAAGGACAAAGAAGGTAAACTGTCTTCTTCTTCTTAAGGACTTACTCATGGAGATTGAGCATGGAATCACCTTGCAGGAAGATAGATATAGATATAGATATAGATATACTTATAGATATTTGGAACATGAATAGTCATGATTCTAGTCACATCATGGTTGATATCCACTATGGTGAACGCTAATTTAAATTTTCATTTAAAAAAAAATTTTTCAGGGCACCTGGGTGGCTCAGTGGGTTAAGCCACTGCCTTCAGCTCAGGTCATGATCTCAGGGCCCTGGGATTGAGCCCCACATCGGGCTCTCTGCTCAGCCAGGAGCCTGCTTTCCCCTCTCTCTCTCTGCCTGCCTCTCTGCCTACTTGTGATCTCTCTCTCTGTCACATAAAAAAAAAAAAAAAAATTAAAAAAAAATTTCAATTCTGTCTCTGGTCAATTCTAATTTACTGACAAGTCTCTAAATTTTCTTACTGCAAGCTCTGAGTCAAAATTTAGCAGGCGTAATTAATTATAAAAATAGAACAAAATTTAAATATACACATAGAATTCTCATATATATTCTAAAGTCCAGAATTTCCTTGAATGTGGTGTAAAACCTGCTTGTGAAAGAACAGCCCATTTTGCTGTTTGTAATATGGTTGAAAGATAAATATATTGAAAAAATAATGATGGTATTGAGTGAAATTTTCAATGTGAATTTAAATGAAATAAATATGGAATAAGTGCAGTGTACAACTATAGTAAAAAAAAAATAACTGAAAGGCATGACATTTTTTTAAAACCCTCTGTTTAAACCCTCTGACCTGGCAGACATATCTTAGACATTTTTTTGGTCTGAATCTCAATGTGAGGACCAGACTCAGTAAGAGTGCCAAGGATAAGTGAGTGCAACATGGCCCATGCTTAAAGTATGTATTAGTATTTATAAATATTACTCTAAAATTCTAATCATTATTGGATCAAGTTTGTTTTCAGTTAGTTACTCTTAAGTGCCCACAAATAGGAATATTTTTTAAACAATGTTAGAAGCATACCTTCTTACCTTCCCTTGATTTGAAGGATAGCAGGGTTTTTATCATTAGACAGTTTAATAAATATCTATTAGTTGCCAGCAGAGTTCCAAAAATTGTGTAAGGTAGTGAGGATGGAAATATCCGTACAAATTCTGTGTCAAGAAAGTGCTCCTGGTTAGCATGAGGGCACACAAACAAATATAATACAATATGAAATGCATTATAACTTGAGTTTTAGAATAGCAGTAGGGGTATCATAGAAACAGAAACAGAGAGGAAGTGGCCTACAACTGAGTGATAACACACACATTCCATACAGTAAGTGGGTCAGGAATGCAAGAGGAAGTTTATTACAGGCAGCGGAGACAGCATGTATTAAAGCACACCATTAGGGGCTCCTGGGTGGCACATTCGTTAAGTGTCTGCCTTCAGCTCAAGTCATGATCCAAGGGTCCTGGGATCGAGCCCCACATCAGGCTCCCTGCTCAGTGGGAAGCCTGCTTCTTCTTTTCCCCCTGCTTGTGTTCCCTTTCTCGCTGCATCTCTCTCTGTCAAATAAGTAAATAGAATGTTGGATTTGGCAAGTTGTAAATAGGATGGAGTAGTACTTCCCAGCAGATATGTTTGTTGGTAAAGGAAAAAAAATAAGAATAAAACCCCCAAAATGAGAATATTCAGAGAAGCAATCTGATGGAGGACCAGAAGAGAAGGGAAAGAACCAAGAGAAATGGGTGTTTCAAAAAAATAGGAGATGACTCCTCTGCCTCCCCCCAAAATGAGCAGTACAAGTGACCAGCAGTTCATAGAAACAGACACTGAAGTTCTGCATTTGCAACTTGCAAAATTTAATAGTTTTGTAGCTGTTAACTTTACATAGCATGTCAACTCATTTAGGAATCTAGCCTCAGGATACATTTTGCTACTAATGTATCTTGAGGTTGTAAGGAAGTAGCATAAAACATGTAATGTTAGTACATTAATATTTTCTTGGCCATTTTAATGGCTACATTTTTAACACTCTTAGGTGGATTTATTATAGCAGTCCTTTCAGAGTAGTATAATTTCATTGCTAGAGGTAGATCAGATTTTAGTTTCTGAATGTCAATTATGTCCTGTGGGTTATTACTTTCAAAAGATCCTTCAGAATTCTGAATTGCAACTGGCTATTTCTTTTTTAATCATTTTGCCACAGAGTCTCCCTATCACTGTCAAAGCATGGAAGAGCACCAAAAATAAAAGTCACAGTGTAAAAGGAAAACTAAAAGAGTATCATTGTTAAGCTGTGTCTCTTGGACTAAAGCAAATGCCAAAACAAAATCCATGGATATGGAAATAATTGATATGGCAAAAATTAATGTTAACCAATAAGTATATAGGAATTTATGTCCTTTCATTTCAAATAAAAGCAAGAGTACTAGTAAGATCCATGTAGTCTTTGTAAAAACAGTTAATTCTCCCTAAAAGTTGCAGCCTTTTTTTTTTTTGTCAGAACTGAGGCTATATGAACTTCCTTCCAGAAGCACTTAACATTTCCCAACAGGAATATTATTCAATATGCCAGGATCCCAAGGGTGACATGTAAAGACTATAAATTTGTGTGAATGGAGAATAATTAGGCTGTGGGCTGTGGGGATTGTGCACATTCTGTTTTCCTTCCGTAAAAAGGAAAGAATGAAAGCTTACTTTATAAAGAGAGGAAAAGTTCTCAAAATAACTTCTTCAATCAATCCTAATAAGAAGGTACTGATCTCAAGTAATCTTGATTGTGTAACCATGAACAGCCTACCCCAAGAACAATTCATATTGTTGTTAATAAGAAGAACAAAGTCTATGCTGTTGCTTTTGTAGATTCTCACTATGTGTTCCATGAATAAATGTCTTGTTTTCACATGTAACCAAGCTATTAAAAAATACTTTAACCCAAAATAAAGTACTTTAACTCAAAATAAAATTTCCTGTTACAGAAATACTGAAAACAAGTGATAGGAAGTTCACATAAAATTCCTTTATTGTCTTGGCACATCACATTACACAGAAGAATGGTAATGACCACCTTAGTACAAGGACAGGGCCATCTTAAATCACTTTATTCATTGGTGTATTCACTACTCTTCATAGAGTCAAACCACACCATAAAAATTCTCCTCCCTGGAGCTAATATATTTAATTTCCAGAAAATCAAAATATGTATTATTAAAGTAGTCACAAAGTATAATGTATTATATTTACAACCTAGTATCCTACCTCTGTTGGTTGAATTATATCATTAGAATATTCAATAAATTGGTGATTGTGTCTATTGACAATAGGAAAAATGTATCTACTTGATATTGGAGAGTATCCGCATTTTACTCATGGACTGCTGCAGGCCGTAGGTATCCCTTCCAATCCTGACAAACTTTGTCCTACAATATTCAGGTGATCAAAATTCCCACTTCTTTAGAAGAAAAATTTGACAAGTTTCTACTGAGAAGAGTTAGTAGTAAGACCCTGGACAATTTCTGTTCAGCTGGCTGATCAGAATTCCAGCAGACTGTGAAGAATGTTCAGCTTATGATGGCATGAAAACTACCCTTATCAGAATATGACAGGAAGAAGCCTTGCCTCTGGGGAGGTTAGCAGTAGCTAGAAAGCTGATGAAAGTGTTGCTGATCATTGGATGCATGAACATGAATTGATTGTTGAAAGAGCTCAAAGTGAAATGAAAGTAGATTTTAGCTATGGTAATTCAAGAAATTCTTTCTTTTGATACAGATTGAACATGTTTCTAAATGAGGGGAACCAAGAGCATTGGTTATAAAGCACCATGAAACTTTCCGTGATACGTATTTTAGGAAAATTTGGAACATTCTTTTGTAGAAAACGTATCAAAAAATCTACACTGAAATCTGGATAAGGTGTGTGGAATTTGAGGTTATTAAGAAATACAGCCTGGATAGTGAGGCTATATATGACATAAAATAAACCAGCAGGAAGTTTGGAGGATCAGTGGAAAGATGGTTGGAAGGAAGGATGGTTGAACTGTGAATGGGTAGAGCAAGAGATGAATAAAGAATTCTTATTTTCCCATATTCTGCCAAGAAACAGGGGAATAAAATAGTCACCATCTCTAAATGGAATGCAAATTATTTATAATTATAGTCGTTTATCTATAGTTTCCATGAACTAGCCCACTTTAGTCAAAGCTATTTGGGGGGAAGAAAAAAAGGCTATGCTTATGGTGCTGTTTCCCTGTTATTTCAGAAAGTAAATATCAGAGTACGTCGAAGTCTAGTGCTGCACCTTTCCTATCCATCACTTTTGAAATAACAGGTAGGTGAGAACATTTTACATGCCATTTAAATCAGAAATGCGTATCAAAGATTCTCTGTACATTTCCTGAGATAATCCTTAAACCATCCAGGAAAGATAGAAGTTTACTTTCACTTCCTACTTTTCTAGAAATGTATCGAAGATACATTTTGAGATGGAAGTGCTTTCCTGTTTCTTGACTTTCTACAGTATCATTACATAGATGTAAATTTTAGAAAAACATAAAAAGATTTTAAAATTTGCTGGCTTAAAAATGTCAGTAGGATAACATAATTATATATACAGATATATAACATTTGGTTATGAACACTTCTGTTGAAATAAATTAATGAGAGTATGAACACTTTTCACATCATATTTCTAAGTACACCACTTTGTGCTCTCCTAATTTTAATAAGGTAAATGAAAAAGGAACTAAATCATACCATGGCTGCCTTTTGGAGACGGTCTACAAGGATGCAGTCGGATGTAAAAAGCACTGTGATACAATTACAGAATAATTAAAACATAGGATATCCCTGAAAAAGTCAGATATTTCTTGGAAATTACTTCTCAGTATATTTTGTGGGAGAGAAAGACTGTTAACTCTATCAAATTTGTGAGGAGTAGATTACAAAATAGAAAGTAAGATGACAAGAGGTGTCAGCTGCTGGGAAAGAAGCTCATAAAAACTTAACATGCTGGGAATTAGATTAAGCTGGTCAGTGGTCTACCCGCAAGGTAACTTAGAATTTTTAGTAGAGGAAGAGCTTACTAACGAGATATCAAGAAGTACTCAACCAAAGAAGCAATCAAAAGAATACATATATATATATAAATAAATAAAGTGAGACAGCTTGGAAATCATGCAGGCATAAAAAAGGTCTCATAATACCTTTGACTTAGTTGACATTTAATAAACATTTGTTGTTTGACATGTTTACTCTCCCCTTTGTAAAATGCTATAATTTTTTAAATTTGTCTAAAAATTGTTTTTTGAACATTTCAAATGCACTTAAAAAATTCTTGATTTCAGCAAGGGGTTATATTCAAGCAGACCCTTCATTCCTGAATAAACAGTTACTCACACTTCTGACTTTGAATACGGGAAACATGATCTAGTTGTTGGAGCAAATGAGGAAAGTCAAAATTCAGGCACTGTGCCTCAATTTGGCCACTCAGTTAAGAGAACATGTTTTATATATCTTATTTCTCTTTTCTAGTTACATAACAACTTAAAAACTTCTTTTGGTGAATTTTCATCTTAAGGCTATTTTCAAAAGAACCCTAGACAGATAATCAGGAAACCTTGTTTTCATTTCTGCCTGGCCTTGTGTCATTATGCGCATTATTTAACTTTATTTGCCTAAAAATACCTATTAAATGATTCCTCTGTTCCATTTCCAGTAATATGGCAGATTAGAATAGCTGAAAACCTTTCCTTACAAAACAGGATACAGTATTATTTTAAATGCTTTTAAGTGCAGAATTGAGGTCTTGATTAACCAAATGATTTCTCAAAACAAATCAAGAAGGTTGAGCTTTCCATGGTCGCCCTCAGGCAGTAACGGTACGTACAGGGGGAGGGTTACCCATTACAGGGATTTTGGGGGGATGACGCAGATAAGGGGTATGACATAAAACTTAGAGCCCCCACCCCCCAAAAACGTGAACAAGCAGAAGTACTGCTTTATTTCATCAACCTTAAAGGGTTATTGTACCAGCGAATGAGTAGAGAAACTCAGTTTACTTATAGAGGAAAAGGGCAAGGAAGCAGGTCAGCCTCAACCTCAGTGTGAACAAACCTCTCCTAAGAATTCCAACTATGGGCTTGGACTCACCACTAATTAGTTATGTTTCAAATTTATGGTACTTCCATGAGTCCAAAGACCACAAAGCTGAGAAATTAGTATAAGAAATGGCATCAGGCCAATGGTACTCCAGATTGCCTGACATAAGGAAAAGCCAAAACTCTGAAGATGCGAATACCTTAACCTAAGCCACAGCATTTCCAGATAAACTGTACCATCAAAACTGCAAACTACATGAGGAATAATAATCCATTTTATATAGGGTTTAAAATACCTAACAAACATTAAGATGAGACGTGCAGTGTTGGAAATATTGGAAATAGCAGTTAGAGACCATAAAGATATGTGCTAGAACTTACTAAAGATGTAAAGGGAAAAATTAAAACATTAAATATAATGAGTCACAATAAAAAAAGACCAGATTTTAAAAAAAGAAAGAAAGAAAGAAAGAAAGTAAAAGTAGTTCTAGAACTGAAAAGTGCTTTTATTGGAAATAAATAAATGGGTTGATGAGACAGACTGAGTTTAACAGTTATTAATAAGCTCAAGACAAATGTAAGGAAATTATTCAAAATGCAACATTGAAAATAGGAGTTAAGAATAAAAGTGAAGTAAGTCATGCAGAATTAAACAAGAAGGTTCAGAATAAGAGAATGTATGAAAAAGATGAGAGAATTTTGTAGATTTGATGAAAGATAAGAATGTACAAAATCAAGAATTTCCAAGCAGTACGATAATATATACATGCTTTGATATAGTGAGTGAGATTTCAGTTCATCAGCTATATAAGGACAAAGTAAAAGGAATAAAGAAAAGGCACAAATTAACTAAAAAGGAATTAACAAATTTATAGTGAAATTCTCAAAAGCTGCAAAAAAAGCAAAATAACAACAATGATATGTTGAAAGTGCTGAGAGGAAAATAAATGTCAACTTGGATTTCCAGCTACCTACCATTAAAAACTATGGACAGAGTGAAAGGGTTTTACCTCTATTAAGCTCTCACTGAAAGAGCTCCTAAATGATAATGTTTGAGATGAAGAAAATTGAAACCAGAAACAGAAGAATTCAAGATGTACAAAGAATTTGATAACCATTTGGGTGATCTAAGTAAGTCTAGATATGATGACATTGTATGAATACATGACTAAAACACTCTGGTAATCTATGACAGAAGGAAATGATAAGGAGTATATTTTGGGGGAGATATTGAGCACCCTCATATTTTATTAAGTCAGTATGTATTTTAAAAATGTAAGAATAATGATCAAAGTAGAAATATAATTATTAATATTATAATTACATAATCATATAAGATAGATATATATAGATATATAAGTATATATATCTATATATACACTCTTCAGTCCAAAAAAGGAAATAAACAGGACTAAGTAAAGTTCAGTCAACTCAATGAGAATAAGATGTTAAATAAGAGAAAACTCATTTTTTTCTTACAGAGATGATCTAATTAAGACCAAATAAAGAGAAAAAAATCTAGAAATATGACTTTTATATGTCACAGTCAGAGGTTATTACAGAAAATTACTTTGTTTTAATTATTACTGCATCTATGAGACCAACCAACTGAATTATAAAGTGTTCACAGTGATCAAATTAAGAGTGTGGATTAATCAGTCCACACATTCACCACTGCTGGCAAATATGTAAACACACAGACTGCACATGATGTATTTCCCAGGCAATAATGCAATCTGTACATATAAACTACAGTTGAAATTTTTATTTTCTCTAGGAAATAATGTAAGATTGACTTAAATTATGTATGTATGCAGCATCAAAACTCTTCAGAAGATTAAATGTTTTATCAATTAAATGGATAATTTTATTATTCAGAAAACTGAAGGAGAGAAACACCCAAAATTTCATGTTTCAAACCTTTCTGCCTTTCTGTCATTCATTTTTCCCAGTTTGCTAATGGGAAAGATACATGACATGGGCATTATTACCTAGGCAAAGACAATCATATCAAAGGAATGATTACCTAGAAAGGATAAAATTTATTACCTATGTTGGTGTCTTGAACGAAGTCATAGATGGTATGCTGATAAAATATGTGAATACTATTATGCTAACCAGGATAAAACATTGGAAAATAGTTTTTATGACAGAAAGAGAGGTTAATAGGCCAGAAACAATGGAATTTCTCCAGCAGCATGAAGTCTAATGAAATCGTTAAAATCCTAATCTTAAGTCCCAAGTGTTGAGTCCACAAGAAAACAATAGAAATAACGATGGTGATAACAGCAACAATATTGATTGAATTTATTAAGACACTATGTTAATTATTTGGTTGCTGCAAAGATTAAATGCTTAATGTGGGAAACAAACAGTTGGAATCAGGGACTTAATATTAAACTCATTCTATGTCCATTCTCAAAGTGTTACTCTTCTCAACGTCAATCCCCATCTGACTGATGAAGTGCTGCAAGTTTGGATATCTCACTTGATAGTCCTTCATTCACACAGTAAATACTTATTGAACAATTATTAAGTCTCATCACGGATTTAGATGTTGAAGACAGAATGTTTGAAACAAGCAGACTTGATCCCTGTCTTCAGGGCACCTATAGCCTAATCGTAACCTTGTAACTATAGTTTTGTTTCCTGGAGTTTCAGAACTGACCCTTCACTAGGCTGACATGAAGAGACCCCACAGTTTGAGATTCTTCATTTAAAGAACACTACAGCTATGGTTCATCCTTAGTAAAGAACCTTCACCCTATTCACTGGGTGAATTATTTTTCTGAAAAGTATATATCCTCAGAATGTAGTTTAAGTATCACCTGGATGCTTTAAGAAAATGCAAAAATCCCCAGATGTTATCCACTGAGATTGTGATTCCGTTAAGTCTGGAATGGGTTTAGGAATCTCTGTCTTTTTTATAAACACCATTGTGATTATAATCAGGAGTTGGTTTTACCACAAAGCGCTTGAGAACGCTTTATTTAGAAGCCTTCCCAAAACTGTGGGAGAGACTGGGACAGGGGTAGGGAAGTTCCAGGTTTTTTAAAGCTCAAAGCTTATACAATTTAAGGGACACTTATTATTATTATTGTTGTTGTTGTTGTTATTTTTAAAAGCAGAATTCCAAATACAAAATCACTAAGATCTCTGCCAGAGTCTTCTCAGAAAGGGACTGTGCATGAGAAGGACCCCAAACCTTAAGCTTTTGGGGCTTCTCCATAAATCTGTCCCAAATCCTAAGATAGATTTTTGGTCTTTATGAAATCCAAAGAGAATCACTGCCTTAAGATGACACACAGAAACAAAGGCATGTATGTTCAGAAAACAGGTTTTCCACAGTTCTGGAGGTCAGCCTGGGGAGGATGGGATGTCTGGGAGAAGTCCCTGTATGCCCTCAGAAGGGAAATAGAACTTTGAATTCTAAGTGAAGTAGAACTTTGAATTCTAACACCGGTCTTATTTTCACTCATCAAGCCTAGTTTTAGCTTCCTGAGTGGCAAATCTTTAGAAAACCACTGAACCTTGCTAGTTGTTAAGCTAGGAAATTGGAGAAGAAGAACACGTAATGCTCTCAGATACTGTTTCATCTTCCTTCATACCTGTAACTCCAGATGGAACGAAGCCATGGCTGTTCATGAAGGACCTTCCATTAATGAAAGAAAGATGGTGGATAAAATGTCACGTAACCTGACACTGTCAAGTGACTGTAGTACATGTGCTTTTTGTAACCCTTAAGCACTTATTTCTCTGAGTCCGTTGTAGATGAATGATAGCACCAGAAGGAATTTTGAAATGCGCACTCAGGGATGCGCGCTGGTGAATGAATAGCATTTTTTTGTTTGTTTGTTTCAGAAGCACAGTCCTGCTCTCTAAGAATGTAAAAGAAATGGTTTGTGGCTGACTGTTCCCTGCCTTGCTGATGATTGCTCAATAGGGAGTAGCTACTCTCACCAGTGTTAACAGAGGAGTACAAACTACATTGTGGAACTCATTAATATTTATTCCTTCTAAAAGCAATGGGCAATAAAAAGGGAAATAAACCAGGGAGAATAGCAGTGGGAAAAGGAAGCCATGACAACAGATTCATCTTGGAAAGGTTTCACCATTTATTGCCCACAAAAATACACTCAAAATACACGCTCCGTATTGTTATATTATTAAACTAAAATCCACTAAGAATACCTCTTATGGGGTGAAGTCATTTATGAAAAAAAATTGTATACTGAACATAATTCAGGGATTCAGAGTAGCCATCCATATTCTTAAAATTATATGCATTTGATGTACTTCTTTACAATTTCATATTTTTTATGTTCAACAAAGCTACATGTGCTCAGTGTTAAGAGTCTGGGCTCTATGTGCCAATACACAAGGACTTTCTTGAAGCTAAGGATTACCTATCAGTTGCAACAGAGACATTGGGATCTCTGTCATTTTTTTTCTTGATACTTCTCTACTCTCTGCAGTAAAAGCCCTTCAGCCATTGTCCCCAAACTATCCAAGTATCTCCTCCTATTTAAATCATCTTTTTCACACTATAAGGCCTCAGTGATCTCTCTTCACCCAAAGCCGAAAGCCCTCTCATACTATATTACACAATTTACCACTCGATTACATAGAATTCTATTATTTTACAATTCTCTCATGAATATTTATGCCAGCCTCCCAGTATTTCTAGCTTCCAAGGAGGGCGCTGTGTTTTCCCCTCCTAAATGTTAACAGTAATATCTACCATTCTTATCAGAGGTCTGAGTACATTTGCTGATTGTGTCATTTAGAAAAATTTTAAGACCGAGGAAACCCTTCAGTCAGAGGATCTTGACTTGCTGGGCATCTGATTCATCGAGTTTCATTTTAGAGTCATCTCTGTGTCTCACCAACTTCATTCTTTTCCTCCTTTGTTTTCCTGTCCTCTGCGGAGGCCCAATGAGAACATATGTAAAACACATCCTAGCATAAGGCCTTGCACTTACTACTTGCCAAAATGAATATTCATTGCTTTTGTTTTTTATCTTTACTTTTCTGGTTAATTTGAGAAAAAGGGAGGGATATTTTAAATAGTTTTACTTTAAACCTTTTATATGTAGTAAAGACTTAATAGCATACCAGCCTTGGTAGCTGAGAAACCTAAGAGGATGTATAATTCATGGAGTCTCTTTACGATATGTCCCAAGGTCCTGCTGCATACTTACCTTATATATGAAATTGCTCCTTTCTTGGAAAGTGTAGACTTTATTTATATTAGTCCAAACTAAAAAGAAATATAACTAATTTTCCTGCTAGAGTTATGAGAGGCAGATTAATTACAGCTTCCTTTACTTTGTGACCGCGAATCTCTGAGAAGTTTAACCCACACTCTGTGGCTCAAGGATTCTGAAGGAAATGCTCACAGGCCACCTGGGATTGTTTGGTTGCTCTACAAAGAACACTTTCACCATTGCTCAACTTGAGAAGGCCACTCTGGTCCGTCTGCCCCTTACATTACATAGGATTCCTAGGTATCTAAAACCACATTGATCAGGCAGCATTATGCCTTGGAGTACTTAACTCTTCTTGTCCAAATAATAATAATGATAATATGGAGATGAAGAAAAAAGAATTTTTAGAAAAGTAATTGTTTTACATGTTCTCAGCCAGGTCTGATTAGAAAGGCTTGGATCAAGTAAGTACCTACTTCCTGAGAAATTTCTAGAAGTATTTTGAAATAAAATCCTGTTTTTCAGGAAAGCTGTTGATCCATTTCTCACTGTCTTCCAAAAATATACCCACAGCAAAGGGGTAAGAAAAAGAACTAGCATATTGTGATAGAAAATATCTTTCCATTAATACATGACTAAGTGGATAATTGGAGAATAATTTTCCTAGAAAAACAAAGGTAGTAAGTAATAGTGGATGGATTCAAAGCCATTTTGCTTGTTTGGTTGTTTGGTTGTTTGGTTGGTTTTGTTATTTTGTTCTCTCTAAACTGCAGTAACAGTTCTCTGCCCTTTGAATTTGCTTCAGAGTAAATGGCTGGATACAATCACTGTCCATAACTTTATCAAAATCACAGAAGTAAGCGGATTGTATTATCTGATATTATCTCTATTACAAACATAAATAAACTGCCATAGAGACTGCCTCCAATAGCAGAAAAATCGAAGGAAAACTAAACATAATTTAAGCCTTTTTAGGATTCATCTCAGAGTTTATTCCTGAGATGGTTCTGTAAGGTCAATGCAGATTCCTGTCAATGATTATTTGAACCAGTATTCTATTGAATCATATGAAATTGCTATCTCTGTAGGTCAAGATCTGTAGTCTAGTGGCAATTTCATATGACTCACTTGAGTAAGTGCCCTTATGGTTTTGTATCATCACCTGGTGTGATCTCTTTGTCCCAGACTTTCCATTGTCAGAATCAAGCCTGTAGCTACTGGCTATGAATTATAGTCAATGTTTTCACATGAACAGTATGCATTTGTGCTGTATGCAGTGTGCTTTAGAGGGAGTAATGATTCTCTTCTATAAATATATGTAGATTTCCCCATAGTAGATATTCTTTATGGGAAAATAACTCATATTGATGGTTTGGGAGTGACTTGAATTTATCAAGTAGCTTTTATTCTGTGCATAGTTAGAAAAGAATCTCCTGCATTCAATGGTGTTATTTTTAATACTTACCTATGCCCCAATGTTGTTTTATGTAAGTACATAACAGTAAAAGGAGATAAAGTGATTTTAGGGATAAATTGTTGAGTAATGTGGGGCAAAAGAAAAGTACTAATAGGTGAATGCCAGTAACAAATGTAATAAAGAAGATGTACAAAATACATACCATAAGATCCTGTGATTCTCTTAAAGTGAGACCACAAGTTTTGGCTCTAAGCTTATAGTAGCCGGTGCAAAGATGAATGCTATGTTAATAGTGAAATTCACAGTGTCCATTGGACAATAGAGAGCATTTGCAAAGGAAAAGCACAACAATTTCTGTGTTAGAAAGAAAATTCATGTAGGCCTTCATAAAGAAGACACTGTAACTATATTAAATGATATCCTCATTAACATTTTTATAAGAAACACCACAATGAGTTTTATTTATTTTCTTTTTAAAAAAATTTTATTTATTTATTTGACAAAGACAGAGCAAAAGAGGGAACACAAGCAGGGGGAGAAGGAGAAGCAGGCTTCCCGCTGAGCAGGAACCTCCCCCCCACAATGCAGGACTCGATCCCAGGACCCTGGGATCATGACTTGAGCTGAAGGCAGATGCTTAACGACTGAGCCATCCAGGTGCCCCCACAATGAGTTTTATACAGAAGCTTTTTCTTAAAGCAGTTTTCCTCAGTGTAGGCCATTACCTTAAATATGGAAGTTAATTCAGGAAAGGGAAATCAGTGTGGGTTGTGTAATAGTGTACAGATTTATAGGTCTCTGCTATGTGAGATAACACAGGTACAGAGTTGAGAATATCTAAATGAAAGGATGTACAGCTATTCCCTCGGGCAACCCTTCTTAGAGCTTTGATAGATACTGGGAAGCAGAGAGTTCCCTTATATCCCCTGACACAAGGATCTGGAGTACTGCTATTCTGGTTTCTGTTTAGGTGCAGTTAAATGCAGAGACACATTTTCCAATCATCATCTAGGTGAGGATAGGATTAACGTCCTTAAAGGAAAATCGAAAGACTTGACAAAGACTTAAACTTGAATAAAATATTACGCCACTTCAAAAAGAAGGATGAATCCACACTTAAACTAGATGCAGGGCAAAGAAAAACTTTAGGCACAGATAAAGAAAAATCAAAGGTCATAAATCTATTCCATAGCTCATAAGCCATAGCAAAACTCTGAAACACATGCAAGTGAGACTACCTTCAACAATAATTCCATCTCTTAGAAGAAGTAATTTACCTTTCCAGTATCTTCTTTAAGATAAAATGACTCCCGGGACGCCTGGGTGGCTCAGTTTGTTAAGCGGCTGCCTTCGGCTCAGGTCATGATCCCAGCGTCCTGGGATCGAGTCCCACATCGGGCTCCTTGCTCAGCGGGGAGCCTGCTTCTCCCTCTGCCTCTGCCTACCACTCTGCCTGTGCTCATGCTCGCTCTATCTCTCTCTCTCTCTAACAAATAAATAAATAAAATCTTTAAAAAAAAAAAAAAAGATAAAATGACTCCCAAGAATAAATCTTTGGAGTTAAATGAGTTAACTTGCAGTAATAATGATAATATCATATAAAAATTATGTGAGACATTGTTCTCTTTTATATTTACTTGCTTATTAGACCCTCTCCACAAGTCTATGAAGTAAGTACTATTTTTATATAATGTTGAGGTACAGAGAAATTAAATGATTTTATCAAGACATTTAGCTAGTAAATATCATAATGGGGATTGTGGATCAAAATGTCTGGCTCCTAAATTTGTGATCTTAACTCATTGTGCCATTGAGTTAGCGTTATTAATTGCAAGCCAGTTGCCAGTTTAACGTTGGATAAAAAGTGCACTCCTCTCCAAGTGATGCTGGTTTTAGAATGTGTGCCTTCTTTTAAATAGCAGTTAGGTCTCAGAGCCAATGGTCTATTAAGATTATTCTTATTTAATGATAATAAAACTGCACATGTATGAAAATGCCTGTGTTTCAATTTTATATGGCAGAAAATCACTCATCCATTAGACCAATATTTACTGAGTGCTTTCTATGTGTAAGCACTGTTTAAATGCTAAATATTGAGAAGTGAATACCACAAAGTTCCTTCTGTCACAGAGTTTACATTTTATGGAAAGAGAGTATAAGCAAAGAAATTAAATAAATAAGAAATTATCAGGCAGCAATAAGTATCATGCAGAGGACTAAAATAGGGTGATGTGAGAGAAAGTGGCTGGGGAGTGATATTATTTGGAACTCCAGGGTATTTACCTCCCCAAATTTGTATATCTAGCCCAAAATTCTCCTCTGAGGAGCAAACTCATATATTCATCTTTCTCTTTGACATCTTGAATCATAACACTCAGATATGCTTATCTCCCCTGCACACACTCTTGTAATGGCAAAATAAATAAAAGTTTGAGAACAACATCAGAGTGCATATATCTAAATAGTTCAAGCTGCATGATCTTTTGAATAGATGTGTTAATATAAATCCCTTAAAAATACTTAGGGAAAAAATATCACTCACAAAATAGACAATATATAATAAGTGTTCACTGAATAAATGAATAAATGGACTCAGTAATGACCCCCAAGAGCCGATACATACGATTACCAACTACTATTGCTCTAGGAAAATTTCTTCTTCTGATAGCCAGAGATGAGAATTCTAAGTCCTGTATTTAGAAACTCATCACAAAACCTGTAAGTAATCAGCCTAAGTAAATACTTTAAATCTTCAGAAAACCAAACATGTTAGGCTTTTGCTTCCAGCCATAATCAAGTAGCTGGAACTCTCTCAATAAGAAAAACTATACAGTTGAACAAAATATGCAAAGCAACTATTTTTAGACATGAAACAGCAAGCAGTAGTAGACTGTGATCACACTTGTGAGGTAATCAATCACCCTGGTCTTCTGCTGGAGGCTCTTTCCTGACACAGAGAAGGAAAAATGAAAAGCAAGCATGGTATCAAGACTTGCTGAACCAAGGAATCCAACATCTAATTTCTGGACTGCTGAAGGGGCTGGAAATTTCAGGGCAGGATAGAGAGAAGGGGATTCTGCATCGGAGGGAGTTGGGCAGAGTCCGGGAGTCTGTGTGGGGTACATTATAGGCCCTTGGCCCCGAGCTAGGCTATGCATGTGCAGAATTACACTCTGTAAAAATGTAGCAGAAGACCTGTGCTGCAAGGCAGGGGCTGAAAGATGATAGTATAGCTAGTGCCATTCTGGGAGATGTCAGAGTTACAGCCCCACCAGGGTGAAGATTTTTCACTAAGAACCTTGAGCCCTAAAAGACCATGGCTTCAGAGTAAGGATCACACTATTACAACTAAGCTCAAATCTGAACCAGACAAGCTTTAATCCAAATGAAACCAAACCTGTAAGGATCAAGAGGATTTTTTTTTTTAATCAATTTAACTGTATGACAGAACAAAACTTATAAAGGAAGATGTAAAATAGAAAAAAAAAATAGAAAGGAAGATGACATAATCCAGACTCTACAACATTCATGAAGTCCAGTAATTAAAAAGTTATCTCATGTGCAAAGAAGTACAATAAAGAGAACAGATAAAGAAAATACAAAAATAAAGAAATACAATAAAAGAAAAAAGCAGTCAATAGAAAAATATCTTAAGATGACCCAGATGTTAGAATTAGCAAGCAAGGACTGTTAAAAAAAAAAAAAAAAAAAAAAAAAATGCTCTTATACACACATTGAAAGATTTAAAGGATAAGACTATCTTGGAACATGAACAGATGGAAGTTTGAGGAGATAGACATTATAAAAATATAGAACTTCAAGAATATAAAAAAAAATCTATAATAAAAAATCTACTGACTTGGCTTAACAGTTGGATATCATGAAAGAAAGGCCACGAACTTGAAGACATTACTAGAAGTTATCGGATCTGAAGAACAAAAAGGAAGGAGACTAAAAGGTGGAAAAGGCGAACAAACTCAGTGACTGGTGAAACAATATTAAGGTATTAATGATATTAGAAGAGAGAGTCTAATCTAACAGAAAACCTATTTGAAGAAATAATGACCAAAAATGACTCAAATTTACTAAAAAAGAAACCAACAAGTTACAGATTTAAGAAGCTCAGCAAACCCCAAGCAGGATAAATACAAAGAAAAAACAAAAATACATTAGGTCAAATTGTTGTAAATTAAGATGGACTATTTTTAAAGCAGCAAAAGGAAAAACACATGATGCATACATGTGAATAAAGATAACAGATTGGTGTTAAAATCTCATCGGAGACAATGATTAGGGATTAAAACAAACATGTCTTTCCTGGAAAACAACTGTCAGATTTCTACAGCTGGTTTATATATATGTCAAACCCAGGCATGACAAACTAACATCTTCAGAAGAATAAAAGCTGAGAGAATTGATTACCAAGTACTTTAGAATATAGGTTGGGAAGATAGAATGCCTGAGGCCTGTGATACTGAACAGATTATCTAAACTCTTTGTGAACCTGTTCCCTTCTCTATAAAATGGAAATAACAAAACTTTTCAAAATTTTAAATGAAAGAATCCATGTACCGTTAGAACCATGCTAGGCATATATTAAGGTCTCAATCAATATGATCTAAAATATTAAATAAGGCCTATGACTTAGAAGAAATTTTTCTTCATTAAGAAGTGTGCAATTCAACAATAGTTCTGTGAGGGAAAAACATTCCCACAATTGTAGCTTAGACCTTGGGAACTGAGTGAGGGCTTTCAGGCCCAGTTCTCTACCTTCCTCCAGAATTACATCCCAGTTTCCATTTGGATGATAAGGATCTGTGGAGCCTCTACCATTTCCTCAGGTCCAAAGAGCTTTATCCAGTAAAACCAAAGACAAGCTTCTTCCCTTTCTTATATTTGTGTTCTCAGATCTGTTTGATACCCACCAATCTCATATCAGTCTTCACAAATCAGTGTGGTTTCCCAGCTGAAACTCAGCTGAGCCCATAGGGAAACTCTCCTCTGACCAGAGAAGGGAACTGAGAAAAGCCTCAGCCAAGAGGGTCCTTCAATGAATCTGTCAGGAACAGAGAAATTACCTGGACTTGAGAACACAAGAACCAAGCTAAATACGTGTGAGACCAGATATCTAGTTTTGGATCTGCTCCCAAATATCTTCTCAAAAGTTCTTTTCAGGTTGTATGCCACCTGGTCTCTCGTCACAAGGTGAAGCTGGAAGCTTAAAACCCTCCCCCACTCCTTTGCTGAAGTGTCTCTTCTTGCTGAGGTTGTAATACTGACATGTGTTTCCTCTACATTCAGTGATTCTCCGTGTCAGACTCAGTGAATTTTAAAACAAGTAGCTCTCTGTGTAAACTTTGAGTGATGCGCAGTGTGAAAAAACCGCCCATTCCATTTTCTGAAAACACTCAGAGATGCTCTGGGAATATACAGAAAGTCAGCAAAGTGAAAGAAGACCTTACCCCACGCACATTGCTGTAGGTTCTCTCATTTTTGCTGTCCAGAGGAAATACGTCTGAAATCTATGAGAACAAGAAACTTAAACATAATAGTAGGAGAGATTAGGAGTAGAGTTTTAAATTGCAAGAAAAGATTTAGAGAAAAAGTAATGAGGTAATAAATATGATACTTAAAATTCCATTAAAATAAAAAATGAAAATGAAAAAGAATAAAATGAATAAGATTTGGGGTGACTGAAGTAGGCTAGAAGTCGGCAAAAACATAAATGTAAAAGACATAAAAGCTGAGATTAAAAAGTTGAAACCTGTGAGATGAAATGTAAAAAGGGCGCATTAATAACTAATAAAAATTCAGCTCAAAATGAATTAAAGAATTTAATGTTAAGACCTGAAACCATAAAACTCCCAGAGGAAAACAGAGGGGGTAACTCCTTGAAATGAATCTTGGTGATGATTTTTTGGATTTGGCACTAAAGCAGAGGCAACAAAAGCAAAAGTAAATGAGTGGGACTACATCAAACTAGGACACTTCTGTGCAGCAGAAGAAACCCTCAGCAAACTGAAAAGGCAGCTTACAGAATGGGAGAGGATATTTGCAAACCACACATTTGGTAAGAGGTTAATATCTAAAATATACGAGCCAACCTGGTTTAAGAATCTTTCCCAGTCAGTGCCCCCCTCTGATTCTTCCACAGTTCAACCCTTTTCCCTAAGACAGTTTTATCAGCCCACAAAAGCGAGTTGGGAAGATTACCGGTATCAAACCCCTAGAGAGATTTCCTAGTGAGGTTTGAGATCTACAATGGCAGATGTTTTTGAATCTCCAGTATCATTCTTCCAAGCAGTTTTATTCAAAAAGAATATAATATATGCTTGGGGAAACATATCCAAACTCAGTTTATATACTGCCATAAGTAAAAATGTGGATTTAGGCTTAGAAAAATGTCCAGGAAGAAATAGGTCACCAATAGTAAAAATAAAATGCCACCGGAGAAATAATTCTTGATATTCTTATGGCCAAAAGCAATAGCAAGCAATTCTTCACCAAAGTGTACAGCTGTGTTCTGGAAAGAGCATAACATTTTCTAAAAAAGTGAGCATTTAGTGCCGCGGTGCTATGGCATTTTGTGATTAACTTCAGCTCTAATCCTGCATAGTTATGTTTCTAGAAGGGTGGTACCAGCATTACTTCCATCAGAATCACTGAAGTGCCTGTTGAAAATGTATATTCCTAGGTTATTCCTACGTTGCAGTCCAAATGTAGTGAATTAGATTATCTGGGGATGGTATCCAAGAGTCTGCTTCCTGAAAACAACCCTTGTCAAAAACAAAACCAAACCTTGTTATCATCTCCCATCCCTACCAGTAATTGTTGCATGCCCTGAAAATCAGAAAGTCGCTGTCATAAGGTTAAGCATGGATCATAAAAATCATTATTTCTGTTCCACCAACTGAGAAACTAGTAACTTTGTCACATTCCAGAAAGCTCTAAGGGTACATTGTTGACATTTTCCAACAGATGATGTTGCAACTCATTCATGTTTGACCTTTTATGTTTATTTTTTGAGAAACACATGCTAAAGTTTTAAAAATCCTAGAAATGTTATAGCTACTTTTTTCAAAGAGTCTTAACATTGACTTCATGTGTCTTACCATGAGTGAGGTGAACAGTAGCAGTCCTCATGCTATAGCCTAAAGGGAGAGACCCTAGAAGTGGCAGAAACTTTGTTGTTGAAATGTCAAAGCAGACATTTAGTCCACACCTGCTGATTCAGCTGGCAGCTGCAGGAATGGGTAGATTAATTGGAGATGGAGTGGATTGGGGCAAGAACTGGAGGTGCAGGGGGAAGGAAGGGAGGGGATTTCTGTCCAGGAAAGTGTAGAGAGCACAGGGCCCTGATCTTCTAAGTAAACAGTACGAGAGAATAGAGTGATCACAGTTTAAGTGGTCAAGAACAAGGAGAAACAATGCAGTGAAAACCCAGGGCTGGACATTGGTTGTTTGCCCAAAATCTTTGGGGTCATTTCTGGTTCTTCTCTCTTTCATTCTCAAGACTGACTTGCCAGGAGAGTCTTCTGGCTCTCCCTTCAATATTTATCTGACCACTTCATCTCCATTTCCACCCCCTGGTCCAGACCATGATCTCTTGCCTGAATTATTGCAATAGCTTCCTGATAGATATCCCTGTGTCCCATGTCGCTCCCACAATTGATTCTGCACACAGAAGCAGAGTAGTCTCTTAAATCTCAAATCAGCCTTGTCATTCTTTTGTTCAAAGCCCTGCCTTGATGCTACAGTTCACTCCTGGTAAAAGTCAGTCTCCCTGCCCTATTTCTTGTCTGCCAGACCCCATCTTTGACTCCTCTGCCTCTTGTTCCTTTCGCTCCAGTCACACCCACTTCCTTTGCTGTCCTGGAATCCTTCCACAGACATTTGCTTGGCTAGCTCCATGCCCTCCTTTCAACCTTGTCTCAAATATTTCTCTCTCGAAGAGGCTAAATGGGACTTTTCCATTTAAAATTGCATCACACCTCTTACACACATACTCCCAGAGCCCTGCTCTTCTTTTTTCTTTTTTCATAGCACTTTATTATTTTTTTAAAGATTTTATTCATGTATTTATTTGAGAAAGAGAGCACAAACAGTGGGGGAGGGGCAAAGAGAGAGGGAGAAGCTGCCTCCCTGCTGAGCAGGGAACCCAATTTGGGACTTGATTCCAGGACCCTGAGATCATGATCTGAACCGAAGGCAAATGCCCAACTGACTGGGCCACTCAGACACCCCTCTTTTGTCATAGCACTTTTTGCCTTATACATACTGTGTCAGTTATTAGTTATTAAGCTTCCAGTTCGTGTTCTGTTTCCCCACTCCCTTTATGAGAATGCCAACTGTAGGAAGGCAAACACCTTTGTCTTTTTTGTTGTCTACTATATCCTAAGCACCCAGATTTAGAGTATGTGCCTGGTGTATAGTACATGCTCAATTAACATTTGTTGGGTAAATTAATTAAGTAAATATTCATGAAGTATACCTGATCCTGAAATTGTGGAGGGAGAAATTGAAAAATAATTATAAAGGACTGAATAGAGAACATAACTAGAATTAGAATCAAATCTGAGACAGGCAAAAATAACTGGATGGGCCAGAAAATCTGAGTGGGCCTGGAACCAAGTAACTCATTACAACAATAGCTCATTTGTAGGGTTAAGTAGTTCTGATGTAACAATTCAAAGCTATGCACACATTGTGCTTTTAGCCATTGCCTCTGTGTTCCAGGTTATATTTTATTTTTTAACTCTAAGACATTAGAAGAAAAAGCCATAAAACCTCTCCAAATCTTTCAGGAAGTTCATCTTCTGTCCACACAATGATCAGGAAATAGGATTCTATACCTAGAGTTCTATCAATGGAGATTTTGAGAAAATAATGGAAAATTTCAGGAAAAAGCAGAAAATCTCCCACTGGAGATATTTACCTCTGCTTCTAAATAAGGTGTGGTACACTAGTAACAGTAGCAACAATCCTCTGTGGAGAAACTTGAATGAGTACGAGTTTAGCATAGATTTTTTTCCCCCAGAAGAACAAGGAAGAGTTGATTAAAATATGTCAGTGAATTATGGTCACACACAGACTGCACTTAAGTCATTATTTACGGATCATTTCTTTCTTCAGTATCCCATCAAGCTTGGTGTTATGCACTGAACTGTGTCCCACCTCTCCCAGATCACATGTTGAAGCCCTAATCCTCAATGTGACATTTTTTGGAGATCCCTTTAAAGAGGTAATTAAGGTTAAGTGAAGTCAAAAGAGTGGGACCTGACTCCACTGGGACTGGTGTCCTGCAGGTAGAGGAAGACACACCAGAGATGTGTGCACCCAAAGAAAGGGCCAGGTGAAGACACAGAGACAAGGCAGTTGTCTGTAATTCTTGCCAGACCTCTACTCTGGCAATACCTTGATCTTCGACGCCAAGCCTCCAGCATTGTGAGAATATAAGTTTCTGCTATTTAAGCCACCTAGGCTGTGGTATTTTGTTATGACAGCCCTAGCTGACTAATATACTTGATCCTCAGAATAATATTTATAGCAAGTATGTGGAGCTGGTTGTAGACTTGTTGATTAGATATTTTGATTCTTTTTCATTACTCACTTTGAGAAGTTTGACATGGATGGTGCTGCAATGTATACTGTTTTTTAAAAGGAAGGGGAACCCGACTCCATATTTGCAGCATTGCAACAGATGGTGCGCCACCACCCACCACCCCCCGCCCCCATAGTAGGAGAGTGATGTCCTCATCAAGCTGTTGGTACAGTTTGTGAAATTTAAATCTTTATGTGATTGGGACTGCTATGAAGATGGATATTTTGAACAATCCCACATTTTAAAAAAAATTCTTGTCTTATGTGAATCAGGGTCACTGAGAAAAACTATGACATATGTTTGTTCCTATAAATACTTTAAAAAGATAGCATCATTCTGTTTTATTTGAGTCAAGACATGAGGATAATTTTTTTTCTAGGCAATATGGCACTGTGAGCAGAGGCATATGGACCTCTCTTTATAAGTCCCTAAAATGACCAGTGGGATATACAAATAGAGAAGAAACTGCATCAGTCAGTTTGAAACAGGGGTAGAGCCCATCTAGAAGCTAGACTCTTAAAGGAGTTTCTATTTGCTAAGATGATATTGATATAAGATTGAAGGAATCTAGGCATCAAGGCAAAGGAACAGCCCCTGTGACATAGAGTCTCTGAAAGAAGTAGGTGGAGATGCTGACAGTGATCTGCCTCATACCTCAACCCAGTAAAGGCTGGAGGCAAGAGCAGTAAGTAAGACCACCACTCAGTGCCCTCCTGACTCTGCCAACAGGCAGCATTCAGACAGCAAACCAGCTGGAATGTGTGTTCAGTCCTTTACAGAGAAGGCGGTTTTCTCAGAAGTCTGTCGTATCTTTCACCACACAGCTAGTGTTCATGTGCTAGCCCCTTCCCCACCATCAGTCTCAACACCCATACTTGAGAAGTTGAAACTAGAAAATACAATTGAGAAATAAGAAAGAGGAATACTCTCTTATTTTAATCTGGACTTAAATATCCTTGATTGGAATATCTGGGAAGAACACATCTAAACTTAGGAAATGAATCCACTGTAACTTCCATTTGACTATAAACCAAAATGGAGCAAGCCTACACCTTCTTTACCTCTCAAAGAATAAACAGAAAAGTCAAGAGGCCTATGTAAAAGTATCGCAATTCCAAACACAGGGACCACTCTAGCAGCTCAGCTCTGAAACAGTCTAATATAAGAAAAAAAATTTTTTTCGATGTTTTGTGACCTCAGTCAAGTGTTTTGATTTGCGATCTCAACGCAGTTTAAGGGGTTATCCAAGCAACAAGCATAAGCAAAGAGTAAGCAAAATGTGATCAAGTAGGATAGCATGGAGATGAAAATCAAGGCTATTGATTTAAGACTTGCACAGAAGTAATGAGTCTGTTGGATACGCACATTAATTATGATGTAGAAAATGAGCTCATGGCCACCTGGGTGGCTCAGTCAGTTAAGTGTCTGCCTTCAGCTCAGGTCGTGATCCCTGGGTCCTGGAGTTGAGTCCCACATCAGGCTTCCAGCTTGGTGGGGAGTTTGCTTCTCCCTCTGACCCTTCCCACCACTTACGCTCATGTGCTTTCTCTCTCTCTCAAAAGTAAATAAAATCTTAAAAAAAAAAAAGAAAAAATGAGCTCAAGAACTATCCTGTGTGCTTCTTAAAACTGTACAGACCTTGCGGTGTTTCAATTTAGAATTTTTTGACCTTATAGTGGTATGAAAGTGATATACATCCAGTAGAAAATGTACTTTATATGTAGAATTTTGATTTTTTTTTCAGGGCGAGCAGTATGTGCTATGATATTGTCTCATGATGCTGGGCAGTAGCAGCGAGCTGCAGCTCCCAGTCAGCTGCATGACCATGAAGGTCGACAACCAGTACACCTACAACCATTCTGTACCCATACAACCATTCTGTTTTTCACTTTTAGTATTCAGTAAATTACATGAGATATTCAGCACTTTTATTATAAAATAAATGATAAGCTTATGTAAATGTTGTGAGAATGTTGAAGGTAGTCCAGGCTAAGTAAGCTATGATGTTTGATAGGTTATGTGTATTATGACTTAATGATCATTTCAACTTACTTTGGATTTTTTGGGCACCTAACACCATACATCAAGAAAGATCTGTGTAATGTCTTGGGTTAATATAAAGAAAAGATTAATCAAAAAGAACAGCTCAGTCTGTGTTCATCATAGCCAGAAAGGACTGCCAGGGAGCTTTGAAGCACATTAAATATTGAGAGATAATTCTCAACCATTGTTTTGAATATAGTCACAAAATTGATTAAAGAATATTATTTTAAAAACAATGGCCTATATTACTAAAAGGAGCTTGATGGATTTTATGTCCCCATAAACATATCAGCCTGAAAAAGATAAAAGAAACTTCTGTAAATAATATACAAGAACATCTTCAAAAAACTTTAAGCAAGCACTATTACTTGTAGACCTTCATTAATTTTCAGAATAAAGCCTTTCTTTGCTTGACATCAATTCTTGAGAGTAAATTTGTGGTGCTTCTAAGTGACATGTAAGTGGGTGTTGAGTAAACCATCAATAGAACCTTCTTGGAATTAAAACTGCTTTGGTTAAATATACCTTAAATTACTACCACACATTTGTAATAATTAAGAAAAACAAACAAAAAAGTCACTCTTGACATTGTCATTGGCCCTACAGCACCCTTTGGCATATGTTTCCTAACACAGTGGTAGGGCTTTACACAAAGACATTTAATATTTATTTAACTGACTGAACAACAGAATAACAAAGAAAAGGAAAGCAATTTATAACTGATTTTGTTTTTAAGTCTTTAGGATCTTTTTTGTCAGTCCCTATACAGAAATTAAGATTGAACCAAGAGAATTTCTTTGTAATAGTGAATTAGCCCTCAAATGATCTTGGTTAAAGAAACAATGCTATTTCAAGAAAAAGTTGGGTTTTCAGGGAAGACAATGGACAATAAATGCAACATCAGGAGGTTTTTGAATGCCTGAAATGCTCAGCTGTTTTGCTAAATGGATGAATGAATTATTCAACTATTGCATTTTTTTCAACCTTTGAACCCTAATATGTCTTTTGAATGACTACAGAAAAGGCATATTATTTTACAAATAGGTCTGTAAAATTAGACTGAGCATGAGGATCTCTGATTTAAAGTATTTTGAGAATCCAAATGTACATTTCCATGGTGAGAAACAGTTAAAAATACATGTGTGGCATATTTTTTGACATTAGAACAAAAATTATTTAATTCTTAAAATTCAGTGTTAAAAATGGATGATAATCTAAACTGTTTCTTATTAAAATACTGAGGATTCATTTTCCGTATGAATATTCCCACTTCCTTCTGTCACCCCTCACAATAATAACCAAATAGGCTATTTGAAGAACTTATTATGTGTTTTAGTCAAACCACCCTTCATATTATAGACTTCTGGGAATTGAAGTAAGAAATGGGGGAAGAACATGGCGTCTGCTAATCATCAAAATGTTGGACAGCAAAGTGGCTAAGAGCATGGTCTCTGAAATCTAATGCCAGCTGCCATTAATTAGCTGTGTGATCTTAGGCAGGTTACTTAGTCTTTCTGTTCCTCAGTTTCCTTATCTCCAAATTTGGGATTACGATTGTAGCTTTGTCATGAGATAGCTGTGAGAATTAATTAAGTTAACTTTGGTAAATTCAATAGAAGTATTTTTTCTTGTTATTATCAGCATAACTACAAAACCTTTCCTTTTAATAGTAATTTCATTGGACAGGATGTTCTTGATAGAAATTTAGTTTTCATTCCCACATGACATACACAAGTCAGAATAATTTTCACTGATAGACTACCAGGGTTGAAGTTGTATTACTTTGACAGCCTCATTACATTATTACATTAAAATGACACACACCATACTAATAATCTCCATTAACTATATTTTTAATTTGTTATGACCTATTTCAAATGTATTTGCATGTGTGTGTGTCTGTATTTATATAGGTTTATTACATATTATTGAAACTCCCTCATGTGTCTTTCCAAGATCACAGCAAGTAGTAGTTAGAAATACACCCTGAAGGAGGCAAATCGCCTAGGTATAAATCCAAAAGCTATAGTTTTCTTACTTAGTGACTTAGGGGAAGTTACTTACGTAGTTTCCTTATGTAGTTTCCCCATTTGGGGAATAATTATTCCTTATCTCCAAATGGGGATAACTGAAATCCCTACCACCATGGGGTTTTGTGAGAATTAAATAAATTAGTATTTGTTAAGTACTTGGAATACTGTAACATTGCTTGGCATATAGTAAATATCAATAAGCATTTGTTATTAAATGAATACATCCCACTCTATCCACAAGCGGAACTCCTATTCTAATTTTATATTTAATATTCTTTGCTTTTCTTTATATATTGACATACCTATGCTCTTTAACCAAAGACCACCAGAAACACACCTGATTTTGAACAAGTTGGATTTATTACTCATTGAGCAAGGGAGAACCCATACCGTGGGTGGCCATGGGCATCTCAGCAAGAGTGTCAGAAAGCACTTACAGGATTTAGGTTTCCGTGAAGTATTTTTTAGGAGAATTTAAATAAGTGGACTTTGTTCTGGATTGAATACTGTAAGGAAGCAAGGATAATCCTATGCTGGAGTATCTTGATAAACATTATTTGGAAGGAGGAAGGTCTGGAGGGAGGCTAAAGCTATAATTGATTAAAAAAAAAAAAGAAAAGAAAACAGAACTCACTCATATTAGCTCGGAGAGGGAGATGCATGATATTTTTTATGGTTCTTGCAGCATCCTTGTTTTTACTTAGACAAATAAAGTAGTCTTATTTTTTGTCTTACTCCATCGTAGTCTAGAATGATCTTATCTTATGTGAGGCTCTAGGAAATTGTTTATGTCCAACAGGAGAGCACCACAGCGTAGCTCTGAGTGCCAGACCAGCTCCTGAAACAATAAAGACCTAGTTGAAAGTGTCGAGCCAATTCTCAGACAATAGTGGACACTCTCCTCTTTCCCAGACTTAGGTGTTTGTCCCAAACCATGACACTGTTGCTTGTTGTGTATAACTATATACGGATGGTGTCATTGAGTATATATTCTTCTTGAACTTGCATTCTTCATTCTTTTGATATATTTGTATGCTGAATCATATTGATAATTGTGCTCTAGTTCATTTATTTCCACCTCTCTGTATCATTATATAGTATGCACAAGCATAATTTAGTATTCCTTCCCTTTTTGTTGGACATCTGAGTTGTTTCTGGATGTTTACAATTACAAACAATCCTTCAATGATAATTCCTATCAATATCTACTGGGGTAAATGGCTGATAGTTTTTCCAAGGTATATACCTAATAGTGTTCATATCTTCAACCATAGTTAAAAATTCCAAGTTATTGGGGCGCCTGGGTGGCTCAGTGGGTTAAAGCCTCTGCCTTCGGCTCAGGTCATGATCCCAGGGTCCTGGAATCGAGCCCCGCATCGGGCTCTCTGCTCAGTGGGGAGCCTGCTCCCACCTCTCTCTCTCTGCCTGCCTCTCAGCCTACTTGTGATCTCTGTCTGTCAAATAAATAAATAAAATCTTAAAAAAAAAAATTCCAAGTTATTTTCCAGAATGGCTAAAACAACATAGAGTTTTTCCAGTAATGTTTAACTGTTCTAGCTGCTTTACATCTCCTCCAGCATTTGGTATTATCAAACTTTTGAATTTTTGACAAACTAGTGGTTATAAAATGTTATTTCAGATTTTATTTTTTTATTCAGTCTGGTAGTCTTTGGCTTTTACTGGTTAAAAGTTTAGTCTTTTGTAGTCATTTCTTCCATCTTATTTTATTCTCCTGGTTCCACCTTTTCTGTGTTTTGTTTTGTTTTTCCTTTCTTGACTCCATGTGAATTTATTACCACACCTAATATTATTGCATTGCTTCCCTCGGTTCAGAAGTTATACATCCCTCTCCTATTTATATAAAGAGATTACTTTAAAATATGAAGGTAAAGACTCGAGAATACAATCTATAATTAACACATTTATTTTCCTAAGGACTTTAGGTCACCTCTGATTACCCTTAGTCAACCTTCATATTATGTAGTCTTATATTTTAGTTCTATTTTGTGATTCATAACTAACTCTCTGTATTAGCTTTCTGTTGCTACCATAACAAATGACCACAAACTTAACACCTTATCTTATAGTTCTGTAAATCACAACTCTGACGTGGGTCTCTCCAGGCTAAAATTAAGGGCTTAGTGGAGCTGCAATCCTTTCTGGAGGCTCTAGGGGAAGACTTGTTTCCTTTTTCATTTCAGGTTGTTGGCAGAATTCAGTTCCTTGCAACTGGAGTACCAAGATTTCCATTTCCTTGCTGGTTGTCTATCTAGGAGTGGTTCTTAGCTTCTACAGGACACCCATATTCCTTGCCTCCCCCCACTTTCTTCAGAGTTATCAGTGGTGAATCAGGCATCTTTTTGCTTTGGGTCTTCTCTTCCTTCCATCTTATTTATATGACCATCTGAGAAAGGGTCTCTGCTTTTAAGGACTCATGTGGCTATATTAGGCCCGCCTGAATAATTCAGAATGATTTCTGCATCTCAGGGTTTGAAACCTGAATCACATCCTTTTTTCCATTAAGGTATATGCACGGGGCACCTGGGTTGCTCAGTAGGTTAAGTGTCTGCCTTCAGCTCAGGTCATGATCACAGGGTTCTGGGATCAAGCCTCCATGTTGGGCTCCCTGCTCAGTGGGGAGCCTGCTTTCCTTTCCCACCTGTTTGTGTTCTCTCTCACTATCTCTTGCTGTCTCTCTCTCTCTCTCTCTCAGATAAATAAGTAAAATCTTTTTTTTTCTTTTTTTTACATTTTTAAATTTTTTTATAAACATATAATGTATTATTAGCCTCAGGGGTACAGGTCTGTGAATCGTCAGGTTTACACACTTCACAGTACTCACCATAGCACATAGCCTCCCCAACGTCCATAACCCCACCACCCTCTCCCTATCCCCCTCCCCCCCAGCAACCCTCAGTTTGTTTTGTGAGATTAAGAGTCTCTTATGGTTTGTCTCCCTCCCGATCCCATCTTGTTTCATTAATTCTTTTCCGACCCCCCCAAACCCCCTACGTTGCATCTCCACTTCCTCATATCAGGGAGATCATATAATAGTTGTCTTTCTCTGATTGACTTAAATAAGTAAAATCTTAAAATAATATATTTACAAATTCCAAAGATTAAGGCATGGAGTCTTTGGAGGACCATTATTCTACCTACCACACTCCCCTATTTAATCATTATAATTATGCTTTTACATTCAACATTTATTTTTACTCACATGGAATGTTTTCTTTGCCATTCCATCTGGCATCTTAGACCCTGCTTCTGTGTTCACATTCCTTTTTAGGAGAAATAAGCTCTTTGGAAATTTCCTTAATAGTGACGGTCTTCTATAGATAAATTTTCATTTCTGTCTTAAAATGCCTGCCTTTGTCCCTGATATTAAAGAACTCTAGATAAGCAATTCTAGGTCTCCCACCAGGCCATTAAACTGGAAGTTACGTGACCTGGGATCAGTAATGCCCCCAAAGAAGAGGACAGCGTTAGGACTCTAATGCCATATCGAGTGCATGCTGTGTATTTGGAGACTCTTTTGAGGATTTTCCTTTCTTGTAATTCCAGTTGTAAAATTGGAATGCTTTATTTTTAAAATAACATATAGGCTTCTGCTTCCAGGAAGATAGAAGAAATGCCATTTTTCCTAATGCTTTTGCTAAATTAATAATATGTGTATCCTGGGACGCCTGGGTGGCTCAGTTGGTTAAGCAGCTGCCTTCAGCTCAGGTCATGATCCCAGCGTCCTGGGATCGAGTCCCGCATCGGGCTCCTTGCTCGGCAGGGAGCCTGCTTCTCCCTCTGCCTCTGCCTGCCACTCTGTCTGCCTGTGCTTGCTCTCTCTCTCTCTCTGACAAATAAATAAACAAAATCTTAAAAAAAAAAATAATATGTGTATCCTGATAATTCCTAGCAAACAAACCATAAGACGACTCTGAAAGTTGGAGAGAAGGAAGACAGGCTAGAGCTCTTAAGACCCAAGAAACAACAAGGCCATAAGTTCCCTTGGTTGCTTTCTGCCTCCTGTATCTCAGATTTGGTGTGAAAGAAGCCAGCAACCCAGAAACACTGGCAGGTGGAGATATTTTTTAAAAGCCCTAACAAAAAACATAAAAATAAAAATAAAATAAAAAGCCCTAACAAATGCCTACTCAGGCAATGTTATAAATTGCTTCTAATGCAATATTAGGATTGAAATCTATTTTGTATCTAGAATAAAACCTAAACTCCTAAGGAGAAAAAAGACACAAATTGGTAAGTGTGTTATAAAATATGACCCAACTATGCATGTTCTGCAAGAAACTCACCTCAGCTATAACTAACAATATACCTAGGTTGAAAATAAAAAATGGAAGTCGAGGTATCATGAAAATATTATCCAGAGAAAAGCAGGAGTAGTTGTATTAAAATCAGGTAAATTAGATATCAAAGCAAAAAAATTATAGAAACTGAGAAAGACATTATATAATAATAATTTGTCTCCCACCAAGAAGACAAATCCTAAATTTGTATATCCTAAACAATATACTATAAAATATGTGAACAGAAACTGATAGAACTAAAAGGAGAAATACAAAAATTCACAATTAAAGTCAGAGATGACTACATTCTACTCCCAACACTTAATAAAACAACTAGGCAGAAAATGAACAAGGATTTAGAAGAAATGAACACCATCTCATTGAACAGAATCCAGTAGGCATTTGTAGAGCAGTCTATCCAACAAGAATAGAATACATCTTCTTTTCAGGTATCTGTAGAACATATACTAAGATAGACCATATTCTGATTCATAAAACAAACCTTAACAAATTTAAAAGAATTTAAATCATACAGAGTGTGTTCTCTGAGCACAATTGGAATTAAATTAGAATTCTGTCACTGAACGATAACATTTCTTCAAATCTTCAAACACTTAGAAAATAGAGGACACACTTTTAAATAATCCATGCATGAAAAAGGAATTCTCAAGGAAAATCAAAATACTTTGAACTGAATGAAAATGGAAATATATCAAAATCTGTGTAACATAACCAAAGCAGTGCTGAGATGGAAATTCGTAACACTAAATGCTTACATTAAAAAAGATGATAAGACAGAAATCAATATAATCTGAGCTCTCAGTTCAAGAACCATGGAAAAAGAGAGCAAAAGAAGATGACAGCCAGCAGAAGGAAGGAAATAATAAAAGTAAGAACAGACAGAAATCAATGAAATTGAAAACAGAAAAACAATAGAGAAAATCAGTGAAACAAAGAGCTGATTCTTTGAACAGACCGTTAAAATTGAAGCTTCTAGCAAGGCTGATAAAGTTAAAAGAGAAAAGACACAAATCACCAACATTAGGGAATGTCATTTTAACAGGGGATGTCATGTAGACCTTACAGCCAGCAAAAGAATAACAAGGGGACACCACAACTTTATACACATAAATTTGACAATGTAGCTAAATGGAAGGAATCGAAAAATCAAAGTGGAAAAACACAACCTATCGTAATTTGCTCAATCTGAAATGGATTAGTTTTATCCAGAAAATAGGAGAAGAGGGGACAAAGACATTACAACAAAAATTCACCATTTTTATAGGCTAAAAAAAAAAAAATCACATGATAATATTAGTCAATGGAGAAAAAGCATTTGACAAAATTCAACACCCATTGATAATAAAAACCCTTAGAAACATCCTCAATTTGATAAAAAGCATCTACAAAAACATATAGCTATCATTATACTGAGTAGTGCAAGCTTGAGCTATTCTTTCCCTAAGATTAGTAACCAAGTGGCTCCATGGCTTTCTTCTCTGTATGTCTTCCCATGGCCGCCTTATAAGGACATCAGTCACTGGATTTAAAGCTCATTCTAATCCAGTGGGACCCCACCAGCTAAATACATTTGCAATGGGGCGCCCGGGTGGCTCAGTGGGTTTAAGCTTCTGCCTTCAGTTCATGTCATGATCCTAGAATTCTGGGATCTAGCCCCGCATCACATCGCGCTTTCTGCTCGGCAGGGAGCCTGCTTCCCTTCCTCTCTCTCTGCCTGCCCCTCTGCTTACTTGTGATCTCTGTCTGTCAAATAAATAAATAAAATCTTTTAAAAAAATTTTAAAAATAATAATAAATAAATAAATACATTTGCATTGACCTTATATCCAAATCGGGTCATATTGTAAAATTCTAGTAGACTGAATTTGAGTGGGGAAGGGAGGCATAGGGAGACACTATTCAACCCAATACTGTACCCTGGTTGTTTCAGTGTTAGTATTCTGGTTGTGACATTATACTACAGGTTTGCAAGACCTGACCATTGGGGGAAGCTGGGTAGAGGATACATAGGATCTCTGTGAAGTTACAATGTCATGAGAATCTATAATTATCTCAGAATAAAACATTAAATTTTAAAAATCCTATATTTGCTATTCTCAAGGGTATGTATTCAAAATATCTCACTGGGCACATTGCTGGAAACAAATATCTGAAGTTTACTTTCTATACTTTTTTTTCCCATTGTAATGCTGTAAACATAAAAATACAAAAATATTTCAAACCTACAAAAATGTACCAGTCTCATTTTTTGTTTGTTTCATTAAGTTCAGAAAAGTTTGGACATTCTTCTATGGCCTCATGAAGAATGCAATGCACAAATAATTTATACCATTTAAATCATATGTAAACAATAAAATGTGCCCTTTATTTTTAAGAGATCAACAATAAGACTTTAAAAAAATTTAATAGAAGTTCTGTGAAACTTGTACTGGGTGAATAATTTCTCAAGTAATAAAATTATATAAAAGTAATGACTGGACCATTCTAAGAATTTCAAATCTCAACATTTGAGAATATGGGATCAGCAGTAAACACTGCATTCTGTAATACAGTAGTACAGGAATTCTGTCTCACAGATTAAACTAGAATCCAGTAAATTTTCCTTGAACTGTCCTTTATTTCATTTATTGAATCAACAGTGATTCCAAATAATTCATGGGCAAAAATAGAATTGACTTAGGGTTTTTGAGGAGCTCAGCTAGTATCTGTGATTTACCTCAGGATATATGTACTGTATTTACAAACAACAACAAAACTAAAATGAAAATCACCAAAGGAATAGATCATACACAACAAATATATATATTCAAATATGTATTTTTATAAAGACATCTATAAAGTTGAGGTTATTTTTCAATAACTATTATCTCACTATTGACTTGGTTAGCTTAGCAGAAGATCTGAAGAGTATTTTGCTTCAGGTAGTATTTTCTCAAGACTTTATTCATCACATTTCTCTTTTGATAGCTCAAGAAGATTCTTTTGACTGGTTATTCTACTTGATTCATTCAAAATATACCAAAAGCTAAAAGCTTATTTTTTAAAAAAAATGACCAGGTATTAGAATGTTTTAACCTGTTTCCTTGATAAAACCTGTTTCCATCCTAACATTTTCAACCTCATAGATTCCTCACAATTGCATGGTCAAGACAGACTTTGTAAGAAGTAGACTTCTCTTTGCAGTAACTGTAATTTCCAAAACAACGTAACAACACTAAATTTTAAGTTAATTTTAATCTATTGAAAGAAAAAAAATGGAGACTTTTCAGGTAATAAAACATACAATTGTTAATTTAAATGATAGTGTAAAAGACTCCACCAGTGAAGAAATTACATTTGTTAATTTGCAGTTATAGGAGATTTTCTACATATGTAGCCCTACATTAGTAAAGGTTCTCCAGAGAAACAGACCATTAGGATATATGATTAGATATATAAGAAGAGAATTATTATAGGAATTGGCTTGCAGAATTATGGAAATGGGGTCACTGGTGTAATTCCTAGTTTCCCAGAACCAGGAACTCTAATGTCCAAGAGCAGGGGAAGATGGATTCCACAGCTCAGAAATAGAGAGAGATTTTACCCTTCACTCACCTTTTATCTTTACCTGGGTTCTCAATGGATTGGATAGTGTTTCCCCCCACTCCCATTGGTGAAGGCTGTCTTCTTTACTCAATCTGCTGATTCAAATGCTAGTCTTTTTCAGAAACATCCTCACAGACACACCTAGAAACATTTTAGCAGCTTTGTGGGCGTCCCTTAGCCGGACAAGTTGACATATAAATTGATCACCACAAGACTTGTAAGCCTATAAGGATATTAAAAATTGTTTTCATTTTATGTGAAATATATATCATTGACATCATTTTTTTTATATTTAAAGAGGTGAAGCATTTATTTCTGAATTTTCTGTCATTAGTGTGCCAAATACTTTCGCTGTTGAAAGCAACAAAATTAATCATTTTTGGCTATGGCTGATATTACGATGCACAATAGCAACAATTCCAGTAAACTTAAGTGAGAATGCTCGTAGTGCGCCATGCTAAGCAAACTAGGGGGTGGGAGGGAGAGGAAAGAGATTAAGTCATATACTCCTAGGAGAAAAAGAAAAAAAAAATCTGTAGAATATTTTTCAGAAATGAAAAACTATTTTAGGAAGAGGGGTTAAGGTAATAGCCTTCAGGTAGCACTTATGTTTGTGTGTGCATGCAGAAAATTGAGAGATGCACGATCCCTACAGTTTGCCTTAGAGTTTAAACTATAAGCAAATATATTGAGTACATTTATATAAAAGTTAGGATCATTTAGCATAAAATGTCTTAATTTCTCTATGAGCTTCTAAGTGTAACCCATGTGATTGGAATTTGATAGTTCTTCACATAAAGAGAATGAGAATTCTCTAAGACCTCTATTATTTCAGTCTTTTATGTACAAGGGTGAGCATTCCAAATTACCAGACGAAAACAGCAGCTAGCTTTTGTTAAAGGAAGTGGCAAAGACATTTACTTCTTAAAATCTTTAAAACAAAAGCAACTATAGCTTTATATTATGTAATATACTGCTAAGCTTGATTTTCTTCTTTCCATATAGCTTCAAATAGCTCTCTTAGTCATTTTTAGCCAGAACAATGGATGCATTTGACATTAAGTGTCAAATGTGGGTTCCACACAAAATAGCTGAACTTCAGGCATCAAAATAGAAGGGAAGCAAGGGCAAGCAATATTTATTCACAGTTCATTGGTCAACATATGAAGAAATGTGGACAATTCTAAATTAGTCACCTTAGCAGTTCTGAGATTTGGATCACATATGCAGATAATATATTCTGTAAAAGTTCTAGAAAGTATCTGGTGAGTCATGTAGCTGGGATAGAGAGAGATGCACCATTGGTGGCATGAGCTCTTCATTATATCTACTGCTTGCCCTTTTGTGACCCAAAAGAAAAGGGAGACTACTCCACCAGAAGCCACCCAGTAGAGACTTTTTCCATATATATTATAGCTGTAGGCCCTTTCCCACTGCGTTCAATCCTCTGAAGCAGATTCCATTTATTTAGAATCCAAATATAGAATTGTAGAGATAAAATTAACCTTAAGGATTGTTTTACCATTTAGGAAAGTTAATCTCGGCATTATTAAATCACCAGGCTAATAAGTGATAAAGCTGCTGATCAAACAGTCTCTGAGATTTCTAGTCCCGTTTCCTTGAACTACACTATTCTGCTTTTCCCCCACTCCCTCTCCTTCTTTTCTAGGATGTAACTAAGAAGCCGTGGAATAATATCTTGGTGGCACTTGTCCTTCTCTGTACACACAGAAAAATCATATTGTTGACCATAGCAGTTTGTTTAATTCTTAAGGGATCTCTGTATTTTTCTCTAAACAGCCTCAAAACCGGTGGACTTGAACTCATGCACTGGCCCCGTCCCTAATACTACACAACTGTGCCACATTCCCTGTCCTGTTGAATGTGAGGTGTCACCTTGGTCGGCTTGGGGACCTTGTACTTACGAAAACTGTAATGACCAGCAAGGCAAAAAAGGTATGTACTAGTAACATGACATGCTTAAAACTCCCATCAGTTGAGTCAGACATGAGTTATTTTAAATAATACCATCAGTGTGCCAAATACTTTTGCGGCCACTATTACTCTCTGTTACTTGTGCTTATTCATTCATCTGTGGCATTTTCCAGAATGGCTAAAGAGTATTGAATGCAAAAGATGAATAAACCTATTCTGATGTTGGTACCAGAACAGTAAAACTGAAGTTAATGATCTAAATCTTTGTCCCCTTATCTGTAAAAGGGATGTGATATCTGCTACTGAAGTTTTCTCTAAAGATTCAATGAGATAATAAGCATAAAGCACTCAATTCAGTGCCTGATCCATAGCTAGTCCTCAAAAAAACAAAAAAAAAAAAACACCGTATTACTCTGAAGGTAAGAAAGGAAAAAAAAGAACCCAAAATTATTGCTCTTGTGATGCAAATGATGTATCTAAGAGGAGTAGATGAAATGTAGTGGTTTCCTTTGTGGTGGCATGATGGGGTAGTTTTCACAGGACCTAGTAATGAAAAACATTTTCTTTCAAAGATAGTCTTCTAGTGATTCTAATATGTTCATATAGCAATAAACAGACTTATTAATTTTGGTACACCCTGTCCAGAAGGACAACACGTGGGTGCTATTAAAGCACAGAGCACGACTCTGAAGAGACCTCATTAGAGCCCAGATGCTTTATATCATCACTGGTTCATATTTCCAGGGCTTCAAAAATCAACTAAGGCTCAAAGAGACACTTTATCTGGGACCATCCAACTTCTCAGAGGTTTCTTTTCAAATTTAATTATGTGATAGTGCTGAAAAATTCAAAGTAATAGCACTTTCTCTGGTCATGAATATTTCTAAATAGCTTGAGATTTCATTGTCTCTTTGAATATTTTATAACTACAGACTTTTCCAAATCAACTAAAATCATTTTCTGTGTGCGTCTTTGTCTATCTGTCTGTCTTTCCTGCTCTGCTTCTGCCTCTCTACCCCCTCCAGTCCTGTGAAGGAGATAAGAGATATATGATTTTTCTTGCCTTCCCTCCTTGGCCATTCTGTTCATTCATTTATTCACTTAATAAATGATTAATGGGCTCACATAATCTAGAGTTTGGGGATATACAAGTGATTAAAGCAAATATGAATTTTACCCTCTGCCCTCATCTAGCTTTCCCTCAAGTTTTCATTCAGCCTTTGGAAATATTCAGCCCAGGGCAATAACAATAAGTATGTCCTTCCCCAATAATTCAGGTTTCAAACTGAGGAAGCGGCGTATCACCAATGAGCCCACTGGAGGCTCTGGGGGCACTGGGAACTGTCCTCACTTACTGGAAGCCATTCCCTGTGAAGAGCCATCCTGCTATGACTGGAAAGCAGTGAGGCTTGGAGACTGTGAACCAGACAATGGAAAAGAGTGTGGCCCAGGCACTCAAGTTCAGGAGGTGGTGTGCATCAACAGTGACGGTGAGTTGGGCAGGTGCCTCTACCCTGCTGGCGAATGTCTTTTAACCCTGGCGCTATGCCTTCACTTACGTTAAAATCTCCTGTCCCTTCATCAAAATGCGCTCCCTGTACAAATGGAGAAATAGCTGCTTCTTTCTTTCTTCTTTCCTTCCTTCTTCCTTTTTGCTTTCCCTCTCTCTCTGTTCTTCCCTTCTCTCTTTCCCTTTTTCTCTTTCTTTCCTTTTTTCTTTTCTTCCTTCTTTTTTTTTCTTTGTTTCTTTTTCTTTTCTTACCCCCTAATTCTTAGTCTCTCAATCTCTCTCTCTCTCTCTCTTTCCAATGGTGGCAATGAGGAGGTTCTTTGAACAATCACACGGTATTTTTTAATTTGAAAGCAGCTAACATAGAATAAGAATTAAATCCTCATCAAGGCAATGAATTTTAAATTGCCATTTAAAAATAGCATGGAGGAGCACCTGGGTGGCTCAGTTAGTTGAACATCCAACTCTTGATCTCGGCTCAGGTCTTGATTTCTGGGTGGTAAGTTCAAACCCTGTGTCAGGCTCCACCATGGGCATGGAACCTACTTTAAAAAAAATTAGCCTGGAAAGGTAACATTTTCTAAGTGGACATTTTTAATTTGCCAAAATATTTAAATAAAGAAGGATTGCAAGAATTAGTTGACTTGAATCAAGATGCCTTTATTTTCTGCCCTGATATTGTGTCTTAGGATGTAATTTAATTTCCAGACAACTAAGCCACATGGCCTATTGTGGTCTAGGTTCCTGAATCAACCTCTGACTCCTGCCCCATCCCCACCCCACACCTCCCCAGCCCCACCCAGGAATGTCCTAGAGGTACTGCAATGGTGATTTTCCACAAGAATCCTTTCCTAAACCATAAGAATTGCCTTAAAAAATAATAATAATAAAATTTAAAAAAAATTACCTTAGACTTTCACAACTGATTTTTATTTGTTGAAATATACTGTCTTCTTATTACTCTGATGTAAGATTTTTTTTATATTCTTTCCATGAATGCTGTTACTATTTTGGGGAGATCTCCTTACACTTCAGTAATCTCTGAGTCACACTTAAGAAACCTAGAGCTCCTCACGACATAGTTTAAAACCTTTGACTAAGATCATCTCTAAGGGTCCTTCCAACTCTCTAATGCTGTGACTCTGCACATCAGAGCAGCATTGAGCACCAAGCCCCAGAGTCCCATGATTTGACAGTTTATGCGGTTTACGGCATATGCAGAAACATTCTGGTGCCCCCTCAGGGGCAGTGGAACATCTGGTAACCATCATAATTCCTTCCATCCTATTTTCTTCCAGCAAGCAGAATTGTTTCCTCCTGTGACTCAGTCACTGTTCAGTAGAGAAAGATACTCTCTGGGGTAAGACATGGACAGACACTGCTAGTACTGAGAAATTAGCCTTTCGACTTTGAAACGGACAGTGTTGTCTTTGTCCAGGGACCAACATCATCAAGCAGGACAGCATTGGGTAAAATCCAGACCAGCACTTGAGGTGGAAAGGCAGAAAAGGGGATTATTGCTCCAGATATTTTAGGATGAATTTTATGTATTCTGGGTTTTTTTCTAGATTTACTGCTTTTTATAGATAATTACCCGTGATACATCCTCTCTTTAGCTCTTACCCAGTTCTACTCTAAAGGGAAAGAAAAGAAGGAGATTGCATCTAATGGGGAAAAGAAGCGAAAGAATTGCATTTATCCATCTACTTCAAATCTTTAGATTAGATGGCAATCTGTGTTTTCTTCTTTCTGAGTTGCTTTGAAAATAATGAGTCATGTTTATTTCAGCATCACTGGTATCTCCCTTACTGATACTTCTTACTAATTTTTTTCCTAAATTCAAAATTTTTTCTTATCCTTCTCTAGACCTGGGGATCCCACACATTGTATAAGGTGTATGTGAGTAAAGTAAGATGACAAAAAAAAACTCCAATAAGATAGAAAGTTCCTTGTGCATGGAACTTCTGCCTAAATATTATTAAATGAAAAATCAGAGATCTCACTTATTTCAATGATCTTCTTGGGTGTTTGTACAAATTCAGTGTATTTTAAATACACGAGAGGAACTGGCTATCTTAAAAATATCCGTAGTTGATTTTTATTTTGTCAGCTAAAAAATATTTCATGACACAAGTAATCACCCCCTAAATTATCTTATGGAACACTAAAACACGAAAATACAGGCAGAGGAAGGAGTTACGTATGTCTTGTTATTTTGAAAAATAACGTACCTTATATCCTAAAACACGCATTGGTAACTCCCAGGATACCTCAACTGGTTTCACTTTGCCTGTCTCCCAGAAAGAGTGAATTAAGGAAAAGAAGTATGCTATTGATATTCAATTTGTTGTTACTGTCCTTTATCAGGGCATGTCTTTCCTCATTAAATTTTACTTCCTGACATGAATTTGTTATGGTACAACTCAGTATTTTAACTGGCTTAACTACGTACGGAGCTGTATAAAATCAGGGCAGTTCTTTATCATTATAAATTCTCAAGGCTGCTCAAACTTGTATATGCTGAAACCTAATTGTGCTAATAGAACAGAGCAAAAGCTGGAGACTTGTAAATACTACTCCAGTCTTATCATGTGGTCACCTGGTAAGTGTTTAGCAGCTGCACCAAATGTTGTTTTGTAATTAAATCGAACCCAGGGAATTAAAGTTGATTAGTTGTACAGACTCTACCCCTAGGCCTGGCTGCAGCTATAGATTTTGTTTTGTAATTAAGTTAAAGCTCAACTAGGGAAATGAAAAAATTAGAGCCTGTGAATGTTAGCAAATAATAAAAAGGCTTTTTTTTCCTCCCACGTTCCTCACAAATTTCACAACTTTGTTAGCGACCTCAAAGCATTTGAAGCCTCTTTTCTTTTTTCCTGAAATATCCTCTGCCCAGGCTTCCTGAGATCATTAGGATTTGTTGCTGGTTATTATTCACTTTTCCAATTGTCTTTCAAGAAGCAGGATTGGGGAAGGGTTTTGAGAATACTCAGGAGGAATTTTACATAGATTCTCTGACAGACAGAGGGTATAAACAGAAATGTGAGACAAAGAGAACTCAGAAAGCAATTAGACTCCACAAAAAGAGATAAATACATGATGTGCAGTAGAAAAAATACACTCATAATTTAAGGATCGTCAGAAAAGCAGTTCCCAATCTCCGAGCACAAACACAGGAATTATTCCAAACGTCTGATGGTGACATTGGGGTTGGGAAGAGGAGCGATCCTAGAGTTTTGTGGACTTTTAAGAAAAACTAAAAGCTGCCCTATTTCTGTTTTTGTGAAATTTGTGTGTTTTATTTAAAGGCATAAATTTGGTGGGGCAAGAGTACTTTTAGGACTCTTGGTTGGTACAGTAACTAATTGGTTGTTTAGAGATAGAACAAAGCAAGACTTTTTAGGCTGAGAGTGGAAGAGAAAAATCCATTGTCTTATTGATTACTTAAGGAGACTATAAACCAAATATTGTTTGCACATATCCCTCTCCTCTGTTGAAAAAAAATGATGCCACCCATATCACATTACTATGTGCTCTATTTCAGATATGAGAATGTCAAAGCCACAGTTTTGTATTTTGCTATTGGTATTACTTTATAAGCAGTGAACTTCAGCAGTTTCAAAATGCCTACCACTCCTATACTACATTTCTTACTCTTTTCCACATCAGTAAAAGTTAACATGTAACCACTGACATTGACATGTGTGACTCACATTCATACCTGACAGATTTTTATGAAAACAAAATAAAATATTTCTGTGGAAGTGAATCAATACAATTCATCATTACATTGCTCCTAAAGGCACAGTAGAAATAGCAGTGACCAGCCAGGGCCCTCAAAGTATATAATGTTATTCACGGAGCACTGTGGTTCTGGCTCAACTTCTTCCTCTTCCATTGGGTAAAGCATGTCATGTCAACGTTTAAATAAATGAAAATGCCATTATTATATGGATAACCTGTAATCACTCTGATTTGTTAAAATCAGCTGACTTGAAATGTCACTAACAACAAATAATTTCCATACACCCAAAACTTGATTGTAACACACCATTGCATCATGCCACCATGGTTAAAAATTATTGGATTATTAAGAACGTCTGCCAACAGATGCCTCATGTACAAATGGAAGTACTACATCAATAATATTAGATATTTATAAGTCTTATGTAAATGGATATAAGATACATTATGTATGTATTCATTTTACACGGATATTTTTTCAGTTTACCTTGTGAGATGCTAAATCCATTCTTGCAAAGAGTGTTCTGGATCCCCCAGTATCAGAATCTCCTTAAGTATGCTATAAACTCAGATTCCTGTCTTCTTCTCTACAGACCCAATGAATGCAGTCTGTGCGGGCAAGTCCCAGAAAGTGCATTTTTTTGCAGCTCCCTAGATTGTTGCGATGTACAATGAAGTTTATGAACCAGTGTACTAAAATGAAAAAAGGATTGTTTCGGTGGAGCCTAAGACTCAACTCTGTTACCCAAACACTGCCAGCACCAGAGCAAACTGATTCGATTTGGATAATGCTGTAAAAGACCTGTGAATAAGAATACACTGAGATTAGTAGTGAGGCATGCCTTTACAGTAAGTTTTTCTGCCTCTTTTGGAACCACTTCTGCATCTCATCAGAAGTGCCAAAAGAGCCAGCTGTAAAAAACAGGAGATGATTATATTAATGTTCAGGGCCCTGGCTTGTCACGTGACTGCTTATTCTTTCTGAAATATTTAGCCCGAGTTGCTTCCTTCTGGAATGAGCTATGTATCCATACATGAGTAGAGGGAAGGAAAGACTTGAATACTATTTCTTTCCCAAGTACTTCATGCCATACTTCTTTTTTCCCACATGTTCAGTATTAAGAGGAATATATTCCCCTTAAGAAGGGGCTATTATTTCAATATCTTGAGGTAAACACAGGAGTAAACATCTAGAAAACATTGAAAATCTTAACCTTTGGAAGGCAAGACTCAGTGAAAGGAGAGATGGAGTGAGGTACTGCTCTATTTTGTTTTAAGCCCTATAGTATAATTTGTGTCCAATTTATAAATTGTATAAACATGTAATTAATTTGTCCAAATACGTATTTATTAAGAAAACAGTCTGGAGGGGGACAGAGGTATATGGAATGAGAAGTTAAAGAATGGGGAGCAGTTGGGGCACCTGGGTGGCTCAGTGGGTTAAAGCCTCTGCCTTCGGCTCAGGTCATGATCCCAGGGTCCTGGGATCGAGCCCTGCATCGGGCTCTCTGCTCAGCGGGGAGCCTGCTTCCCTTCCTCTCTCTCTGCCTGCCTCTCTGCCTACTTGTGATCTCTGTCAAATAAATAAGTAAAATCTTTAAAAAAAAAAAAAAAGAATGGAGAGCAGAGTATTCCAAGAATAGGAAGAGAGATTATAAAGTTTATAGTTGAGACTAATATTTTGACTAATTGAGAGTATTGATAAGCTCTCTTGGAAGCATAAGCCAGGTCAAGGGTTACGATGCACACAGTTTATTAAGGATGTGCTCCCAGGAGAAACCCGTAAGAGGAGCAGGAGTAAAAAAGCAAAATTGAGAAGAGGAAATGTGTGTTGGGTTCCCAAGACTGCAATCTGGTTCTGTAATTCACTAGAAGGACTCATAGAACTCAACATAGAGTCATACCCACAGGTATGATCTTTTACAGTGAGAAAATACAAAGTGTGAGAAAATACAAAGTAGAATCAGCAAAGGGAAAAGGCACATGGGGCAAAGTCTAGAGGAAACCAAGCACAAGTTTCCAAGGGTCCTCTCCCCATGGCATCACCAATGCATTGTGACAGCCCACTTGCAGTGTTGTCTTTAGGGAAGCTCATCTGAGCCTAGGTGTTCGGGTTTATGTCAGGGGTCAGCCATGTAGTCACCCTCTGCCAAGCTCATAAAAAATATTCTAGACTCCCAGAAGGATAGTACATGACCAGCCTAAACCACATTGCTTGTGCAAATACTTTAAGCACAGTGATCAACTCTTCTCATTTAGAGGAAGTGGAAGCCTCTAGGAATTGAAGTTCCCAGATGCAAGCCAGGGGTCAGCCTAGTGAACAAGACTGTCTAAGGGTGACACTCTTGGGCCTGCTGTGTTAACTGTTTTGCACAGGAAAACAGCAAAGTTGCAGACTCACTCTGATTAAGGGAGATACTCTGGAGTTTAAATTAAACCACAAAGGTTGTGGTTTTAGGAAAAAAGAAGCTGGGCTTTTTAAACTTGCACTGGTCACCTGTTGGCTCACAGCTGCTGCAGGAAGGAGGAAGATGAGTCCCAGAAACTTCTAGCTCTCTCTATTAGCCAGACAACTCTAGTGCCCAGGGTAATTCACCTGAAGGTCAGGAATGAGATATTAGCAGCAGAATCTGAGAGATGGGTGCAAAGATCCAGTGAAAAGGGTCCCAGGAGTTCCAAGCTCCACAACAATATTGTCCAGGAAGAGATTCAGTTATGGTGGGGGAGGTTTATAAATGTTATATGTACTAAGCAAACCTAAAACCTAATGATTGTGTCTTTAGTACCACTATAGAGGAATGTCCATGAGGATAAGGGTTTTTCCAATTTAGGGAAATGATTTGGTGGGACATTTTGGTTGACAGGTATATATATACTCTTTATATTGCCTGATTAATAACAAGAGAAGAGCTGAGTTCTGCAAAATAAAATAGAATATTTAAGCTACCTGTAGCAGTATGGAGAGAGAGGTATGGAGCTTGAGGATTGATAAAAAGATGTGAGAAGGGTCTGAAAGAAGTGAGAGAAATGATCTCAATGAAGACAAAGTTTGAGGAGGGTCACAGCTAACTAGAAATATCCTTTGGTATGAAATAGGTTTCTTTAGGATGGTACCATTTTCTTGAGGTCATTATTAATAACCACCCCCTTTGTTCTACTAAGTATCCTGCTTTGAAAAGCAAATGATCACCCTAGGAATGACTGATGGAGGCAAAAATTTGGAACGAGAAGTTTTAGGAGAAATATTAGCTCCATGAAAACCCTAACAGAAAATGAAGACAGGGAGGATCTACAGCCACTTAAGAGGTTGCTGAATTCCCCAGCCAAATTCAAGTAATTCTATTTGAATTTTAATGGAAAAATGGAATTTCAAAAGACTGAAAAATCTGAAAACAAGCAGCAGATACTGAGATTGTTTAATATTTCAAGATGTTAGACTATCTTTTTGAGAACATAAAGAGCCTATTCATAAATATTTTTGTTCCTTTCCACCAGGAGAATAACTTTTGTGCTGTATTTTGTCATAATTATTTATCAATGATGGACGAGAAGTGAGAGTTAGGGAAACTTAAGTTAAAATTTGTGTAATTTTAGAAGGGAAACTAACCTACGTAAGATCGACTTCTAAAACTTTGGTGAGAACTCCAGGTTCAGATCAATTCAAATGTCTGTAGAGCTAGATAAGAACACAGTTTCAAAAGCATGATCACTATCTGGAACTGGAATCTGCTTCTTAACACAAATTACACAGCCATTACGTGGAAAAGCCGATCTTTTAAGTGCAAGAATATGTCCTATAACTGAATTGTTTTTCCATAATTTAAGCAATAAATCAACGAAGAAGTTCCCTTCCTGGAAAATGCCATGCCATTTAATGTGTTTGGAATATAATTAGGTTGGATGTTATGCTTAAATCTAAGGTCTCTTACTTTACAATTAGGATCATCTAACACTGTTGGTAGGAGTTTTTTCCTATAATTGGGTTGAGATTCTTTATTTAATTTGTTGTAAAGATGAAAGTCATTATCGCTTTTTAGAAAATTTAAGGCAGTAAGTTATTCTTTAGTGTTGGTTTGTAGTAACCACAATTTTATTTTGGCTTAAAAAATCTAGCACAGGATAACCTGATCTGTCTGCCGTGGTGTGTGTGTGTGTGTGTGTGTGTGTGTGTGTGTGTGTATGTATTATGTTTGTATGTGTATGTATTATGTTTTGATACATTGCTTTTTTTCTTGTTTTTTTTTTTTTAAAGATTTTACTATTTATTTGTGAGAGAGACAGAGATAGGGACAGAGATAGTGAGGGAGCATGAGCTGGGAGGAGAGGGAGAAATAGGTTCCCCACTGAGCAGGGAGCCCAATGCAGGGCTCGAACCCAGGACCCTGGGATCATGACCTGAGCCAAAGGCAGACACTTAACCAGTCAAGCCACCCAGATGCCCCTATTTTGATATATTGTTAATAAATATTATTTTTTGTTTTTAAGGAAACCATCTGGATTGAGCCAGTGTTCTTTTGCACTTAAATGTCTTAGTGAAGAATAGGGCTTTATAAAGAATTTTCTTTTTTTAAATAAGGGAGAATTAGTGGAAGCCTCAGATGAAAGTTTAATAAGCATTAGTTTACTTACCACTTCATGAGATATAACATAAATTTCCCACTAAGTTTACTTCCCACTTCATGAGACATAACATAAATTTCCAAATAAGTGCTACCTATCACTTCAAATAGGAAATATAAGAAAAAAAATAAAGACAAAAAGCCTTTCACTTTATCATAGGTAGGCAAGCACCTAAACAAAACTCAAGGCAGTCAGTTTACTTATAGCTGCATCAGTAAAGACCAGTATGGGTGGAAAGGACACCTTTCAGTCAAATTAGACAGAAGCTGAATTTTTAAACCCAACAGGTGCATCTCTTTCCTTACATTATCCTTTGTTTGCTTCTTCATCTCTGCTTATCTCTTATCGCCTATCAGACTTTGTCTTCCCATGACCTCATTGATTTTACTTTCTTCTGATTCCCTTCCTACCTCTCAGGCCATGTATCACTTAACTCTTACCGGCTAACATATCACCTTAAAACTCACTGGCTAAAAACAAAACCAATTAAGATTTCCCATGATTCTGGGACTTTCCAGTTCAGGTTTCACCTGGGCTCATTTATGGAGGTTTGGCTGTGACTAGAAGGTCCAAGATGACCTCCCTCATGTATTTTGGAGTTGGTGTTGTGTGCCGAGGCACATTGTTGCTTCTCCACTTGGACTCTCTTCCTCCTATAACCTAGACCAGCTTTCTTATATGGCGGTTTTGGGGCATTGCTTTGACAGGACAAAAACAAGCTGGCAGACTCTCGAGCTGCACGTTGTCACTTCTGCAACATTCTCTTGGTCAGAGCAAGTCACAGTGATGACTCAGATTTCATGGGTAGAGAAATAGACTCCATCTCCCGATGAGATACAAAGAATTATGGCAAAAAATTTAATTTACTACAGTCCACCATCTTGTCTCAATTGTTTTCATTCCTCCCACAGGCAAAGTACCGCCCGTCCTAACCCAAGAACACCGAGATTCCCATACAGTCATATCAGTCACCATTTCATGACCTGCATCTGATTCAGATATAGATGACTCTTGTCAGATACAGCAGTTGAGTGTGGCTATTCTTTTATCTTCATTGATTGATCAATTGCACATGTGATTTTTTTTTCCCCCCACAAGGAAACTTGTCATAAAGTCTCTTCTGTGCACTTCAAAATAACCTACTATTATCCTTTAGTCATAGATTTTTTTAGGAAAAAAATATACAATATAAAAAATACATAAAATATTTTAATGTAATCTTGTTTGATTAACTTAGAATTATAGAATTTCCCATCATAAAAAGAATTGTGGTTTGTATTTTCCACATCGTACCACACACATACACCAAAAACCATTATTATTTTAGAAAATGAGACTAGAGTACTTTTAAAATTCTTTTGACCAGTGTTTAAGGGCTTTTGTCCCTAACTGGTGTATTTCCGGTCCTTTCTGTTTTCTAAAACTGTATTTTATCGTCGTGCTTAAATTTTCTTCCTACTAATTAAATCCTATATCCAGAAACCTTCCCTGTGAGCTTACAAAGGTCTTTCGATTATTGTTTTTCTTTCTTTTTATTTTCTCTTGAAAATAATCCAATCTTACAGAACCTTTGAGTTTAACTGAATGTCTGCAGAATTTTTTAAGGTGCCAAAAAATGGAAAATATGACCTTCATTTTAAAAGATACTTTAATTTCTGGAGACCGTAAAAATTTGAACCATTCAGGTAATTTATTAAAAAAAAAAAAAAGAACCATTCTGTCCTTAATCAAAGGGACACATGTTTTCAAGATCTTATTCTGTGCGGTGCTTTACACAAAGTGATTTCTGAAAAACGGTTCCCTCTGAGATAAAGACTTCATATAATCAGTTCATGTTACCTATCACAAATAACCTGATTTCATATTGAAATTGGAACTCTTTTGTTTCTAGGGTGTGGTCTATTAACTAGAATCCAAGGCCTCTCAACTAGAAAGATATCTCCCCCTCATTCTCTCCACATATACAACATATAATGATATAACAGAGAACAGAAAATCAGAATGGATTCTCCCATTCAAAAGTGAGAAAAATCGGAAGCATTCAGAAGTGTCGGTCTTCATCAGTTCTGAAATCCAGCCTGTTCCCTCTTTACCAGGGACAGGGGAATTCTTTGATCCTAGCCTGTGTTTGTTCTCTGAAAGTCGTTCTCTAGTCCGACATTCTCCTTGCCTCTTTGGTCTTCACTCTGGGTTCTTGTATTTTCCACAGATGTCTTACCCTTTTTATAAGATATGGCTTCTATCTGAAGCTGATGAGCTTTCTCAGTCTGACTCCCACTCATATGAATCATAGAGCCCAGGGGCCTTTCTTTCATTTTGAGCTGTTTCAATTTCTCGAAGACTAAGTTGGCAGTGTTTTAACAATACAACACTTAATGCTTTGGGTTTCTTATGAATCTCACTAGAGATCACTCCGTGTCCCAAAGCCATTTCCATAATTTATTTAATTTGTTTTTGAGAAAAGCCTCGCTTTAGTTTGGACCATGGATGAGGCTACTTTAAGATTTTTAGAAGCCTTTTATATAACTGAGAGAGTCTTCTAGGAATCACTTAACTATTTCTGAGGTATTATCAAAGAATTTTTAGTTACATCCTTAAATTGATTTTTACCTTAGGCCATTTATTACTCTGAAAATCTTTTGCCAAATGACTAGAGGTGAAAAACCATTCTATTTTCCATTTCAGCCACTATGGCAGCATATAAATTCCATTTGCACACAGAATTATTTCCTTCTTAGTTTATTTCTCTCCTTATAGCGTATCATCCTCCAGAGGAAAAATTAAATGGACATTTTTAACATTTTTCCTGAAAATATCCTTATCTGTATCCACAGGCCCATTAGACACATTTTCCACCTTGCAAGTTTCCATAAGTAATTAATTGTTTTGCCACTTTTTCATCAGTATGTGACACAAGATTCTCTGTCTCCATCCTCCATTAAACATCTTCTCACCAACTTTCAGCTTTTACCCCCTCAAAGTCTCAAAGTCATTGCTACGTGTTTTAGGTTTTTGTTAAAGCAGCACCCCATTTCTAGGTACTAAGGTTTTTGTCAGATATGTATGCTGTGTAACATACCACCATACACTTAATGATTAAAAATTTTTTTTTTCTCTCTCAATTCTGTTGCTTGGCAGGGCAATTCTGGGATCATTGGTGCAGCTATGTTCAGCCAGAGGGATGGTGTAACTGGGACGTCTAAGTTGGCCTCATTAATATCAGTGAAGTTACCTCATTTTTTCTCCATGTGTTCTGTCATCCGGTAGTGCACAGTGGCTTCTCTTCAAGGTGATCTCAGGACACTGTTCCAATAGGGCAAAACAGATGAATGATCTCTTCATGTTTGGGTTCTGGAATAATCATAAAATCACTTCTACCATGTTCTTTGGGTCAAAGCATGTTGGAAGGCCAGCCAGATTCAAGTATAGTAGAATCAGTTATATGTCTTGATGGGAGGTTCTCAGAATTTGTAGATATATTTAATCTATACAGGCTACTTATTCTGTTTGATATATATACACATATATATATCTCTGTGTGTGTGTGTGTGTGTGTGTATTTTTTTTATTTTTTTTCCCCTCTGCTTCTTCCTTAAATGTTAACATTCCCTTTCAACCTTCTGCTATAAAGCTCTATTTAGAAGCCCCAACTGCACCTGCTGATATTTCAAAGTCAGTATGTACCAAAGTCAGATCCATCATCTTTCCTTCAAAGTTGGTTTCTCCTCCAGTGTTTCTAACCTAGTTCACAGCACCACAATTTGCTCAGTCCTGATAGAGTGGCATCTGTGAAGAGACATGAAAGTAGGAAAGTCCTATGAGAATCTGGGAGGATAATGCTCTAGGCCTAAGGAGCACCAAATGCAAGACCTTGAGGTAGGAACGACTTTGAATCTGAGAACAAGGCAGCCAGTGTGTTTGCAGTAGTGTGAATTAGAGAAAGCATAGTAAGGGATGAGGTCAGAGAGGATATAAAGGAGTTATATACCCTTTGTCTTTGTCTTTTACTCTCAGATGAGAATGTTAGAGGGTTTGAACTAACAAGTGTCAGAGTGACTTGTGTTTTTAAAGAATAACTCATGTCGCTTTTGTATCAGGTTTTCCTTATTCTGGAATTACAAGTCTACCACCATAAATCCTCTCTTGATTATGCCATTTACATGCTTAAAATCTCTTGTTGGCTGCCATGGTGTTGCTTTTTTACATAAAGCTCAAAGCCGTTTGGGAATGACAGAATGTCTCCTCAATCTCATCCTGCCCTTTTACCAATTGCCTTTTCTGCCCTTCTGTTGGTTACACCGTTGTACATTTTACAGAATTCAGTGATTTATACTTTATTGTTGCCTACTATCCCTTCTATACTGGTACTTACTATGGGGTAGGGATCAGCCCTTATTTATTTTTTTTATACAGATTTCCTAGTGCTGTTTCACATTGCAGATTTTCAATAAATCTCTGATTCATGGCTAATTTCTAGCTTTCTTTTATCCATAAACATCACATCTTTTCAGGAAATGACTCACAGTTTCTCCTTAAGTAAATTTTTGTTATTGCTCTCACCACAAATTCAAACTTTGCCTACCAGATGTCAGGCAAAGCATGACACCAAATTGCACACTCTATTACCATCTCAATATGCCTTCAAATTCTATTACGCTTAAGTCCCAGAACACCAGAGCAAAACAGCTATTGCATTTGCATAAGAGAAAAGAAAACAGAATGTTCATAAAATCTTATAATCTTGAGGATTCCTCTCACAGCATGTTATCATTTGACTGTTTTTTGTTGAGATTCAATTTTCTGGAACCCAGTCACTGAAGCACTGAGTATAGGTTCAAATGCTAACTTTATTACTCTTTTTGTCAAGTAATTTAAATCCCCTGTGACTAAGTTTTCTCATCTGTAAGATACAAATAGTACAATTACCTACTCATAGTATTGTTGTAGAGTACACATGAGTTAATATATGTTAAGTGCTAAGAAGTGTGCCTGACACATAATAAAAACAGTTTTAAGTATTCGCTGTTACCTATCATTCATCTGAGATGAGTTTAATAGCAAAAAAGTTAACCAAGCACAAAGACCCTTCTTTTTTCTTTGTTTGGCTAAGCATAAGAATTTTATTACTTACCTATATTGATCAAATGATTTAAAGTCCATCTCACTTATTTTCATAACACCCTCACTAAATTAGTGTACTTATTTTCAAAGCATATATATATGTATATATCTGTATATTGACTTAAAGAAATGGATGCCTAATTTTTATTCTCTTAGATATCAAAAAATAATAATGGTAAATTCCATAATAGAAAATCATATCACCTGTTTCACTTGTTAAATTCCATAATAGAAAATCTTTTTACCTGCTTCCTAGATTAAGGACATAGACCTCTGAATTGATGTTTCTTTTTTTTTTTCCACTTGACACATATTATTGATTCAGACTTGTATTGAGCTAGTAATGTTTCCTGAAGAGAACTGATACTATTTCAGTGCTATCAAACTTTGAAAATTAATTCTTATAACAATTTGATATTAACTTTAAAGTAGATTATGACTATGCATTTGTTATTTGTATGATGTTAAAAATGCACTAAATATGTCACACAGAGAAAGTTGTAATTTTTCTTTCCTTAGCAAGATAACAAGTTACTGACTATAGCCAGAAATTGGACTTTACTTATATAACATCAGACAAGATTTTCATGGAATGGCAATTAAATATAATGAGAAAAGAAATCTGTAGTAATCTTTGAACGTCAAAACTACTGGTACTTAGCACTGCATTATGTGGGAGCTGGAGAAAATATATCTTTCCCCCAAAATCACCAAAATCCATACTAGGAAGTAAAAGAGAAGATGCTACTTAGCTGTGATCCTCAATCTGAGATTTATTATCTTAGGGACACCTATTTTGAAACAGGGAATGAAGTATGAAAAAAACATAACATTGTAGTGCTTTTTCTTGACTTTCAATTTTGCCAATAGACTGAAACAGCATAAAGAATTTTAAGTAAATTAGTAAAAATTTTAAATCTTATATCTTAAAATTTTAAATATTTGAGCAAAAGAAATTGCTGAATTGATAGAAAAATCTTAAAAGATATGTATTAATCATGTGTTATTTGCCCTGTCAACATTCATTCATTTTCTTCTCTCATCAGCTGTGCCTTCAGATTTTTCTTTGGGGAATTCATCCACTCCCTAAACCTATTCACAAGGCATGCTAGGATTGATCACATCTCCCAGCCAAAGTTGGATCCCATCTACCTATAGTGATCATTAAAGATGAATATGAGCCAATTTGGGCTTGGGCGAGCAAGAGAGAAAATACCCAAGAACTTGTGCAGAAATAACTAAAAGAAACAGTGGCACAGTCCAGTGTCACTACATAACATTGATAATATAAAAGGCAGAGAGGAGAGATGAAGGCGTTTATTGGTATGTTTTGAGCTATTGGCTCTACCTTCACCTGAGGCCATTTTTAATCCATACCCAAACCATTTTTTAAACCAGGAAAGTCTCGTCATTATTTTTAGCCCAAAGAGCTCTAACTGATAAAGAAAAAAGACTAGGAAGACAGTCCTTGTTTTGATTGAGTGACTAGCTGGGTTGTACTCCCAGATGTATCCAAAATTCACCACCAAACAAGTATTCACTCCACTTTTTCCTTAAGAATATATCTATGAAAACATTTGCAAAATCCCTAGATTATACTAAAAAGGGTCTAATGAAGCTCTTCCATATGAGTTTTTACAGAAGATTTCTCATTAGAAAGAATGCAGGGTAATAGTCTGGTTGGAAGAGAAAATTGTTTTGTCTCTGCAGAGCATTTGATGTTAGATTAAGAAAACATCAATTGTCCTTACCAGAACAGAAGTAGGCCAACAGAAGTAGTGGAGTATCTAAAGTGCCTCAAGTCATCTTTTTTTTGTTGTTGTTACTATTTTTATAAAAGCTTTTTTCATTCCTATTCTCTTCCACCCTTTTTTTAAATTGGTAGGAATACATTTTTTAATTGAAGCATAGTTGACACAATGTTACATTAGTTTCATCTTTTAATTGAAGCATAATTGAGACAATGTTACATTAGTTTCAGGTGTACAGCATAGTGATTCTGTAACTCTCTGTGTTATGCAATGCTCACCACAAGTATAGCTACCATCTGTCACCAAACAACACTGTTACAATACCACTGACTGTGTTCCTTATGCTGTTCCATTCATCCCCATGACTTAATTCATTCCATAACTGGAAGCCTGTATCTGCCACTCCTTTCACCTGTTTTGCCCATCCCCCACCACTCTCCCCTCTGGCAACCATCAGAATGTTCTCTGTATTTATGGGTTTGGGTTCATTTCTGGTTTTTTGTTTGTGTGCTTATTTGCTTTGGGGTTATTTTAGAATATATATATATTCTAAACATATATATATATATATACATATACATATATCTAAACATATACATATATATACATAAACATGTACATCTATACATATATATATATGTATGTATATGTATATATACATATACACACATACACATACACACGCACACACACACACACACACACACACACACATATATATATATATATCAATAAAGTCATTTATTTTTCTTTCCTTGGCACATTTCACATAGCATAACACCCTCTGAGTCCATCCATGTGGTCACAAATGGCAAGATCTCATTCTTTCAACGGCTGAGTAATATTCCTGTGTGTGTGTGTGTGTGTGTGTGTGTGTGTGTGTGTGTGTATCAGTTACACCTTTTTTTAATCTACTCATCTATTGATAGACACTTAGATTGCTTCCATGTCTTAGCTCTTGTGAATAATGCTGCAGTACCCATACGGGTGCATATATTTTTTTCAAATTAGTATTTTCAATTTGGGATGTAAATAACCGGTTGTGGAATTACTGCATCATATGGCAGTCCTATTTTTTTAATTTTCTGAGGAACCTCCATACTGTTTTCCACAGTGGCTGTGCCCAGTGTGCATTCCACCACCAACAGTTCATGAGGTTTCCCTTTTTCCACATTCTCACCAAGACTTTTTAGTTCTCATCTTTCTGATGCTTGCCATCCTGACAGGTGTAAAGTGATATCTCGTTGTTTGACTTGGAATTCTCATAATTAGTAATGAGCATTTTTTCACATGTCTCTTGGACATCTCTATCTTTTTTGGACACATGTCTTTTTAGGTCCTCTGTATATTTTTAATTGGATTATTTGTTTTTTGGGGGTGAAAAGTTGTATAAATTCTTCATATATCTTGGATATTAACCCTTTAGCAGTTGTATCATTTGCAAATATCTTCTCCTATTCAGTAGGTTGCCTTGTTGTTTTGTTAGTGGTTTCCTTTACTGTTGTTAAAGCTTTTTATTTTGGTGTCATCCCAATAGTTTATTTTTTCTTTTGTTTCTCTTGTCAGAAGAGACTACCCAGAAAAATGGTGTTAAGATCAACATCCAGGAGATTACTGCCTATGTTTTCTCTAAGGAGTTTTATGGTTTTAAGTCTCACAGTTAGTGTTTAATCCATTTTGAGTTTATTTTTGTATATGGTATAAGAAGGTGGTCCAGTTTCATTCTTTTGCATGTAGCTGTCCAGTTTTCCCAACACCATTTGTTAAAGAGACAATCTTTTTCTCATTGCACATTCTTGACTCCTTTGTCGAAGATTTATTGACCAGGTTGTCATGGGCTTATTTCTGGACTTTCTATTCTGTTCCATTGATCTGTTTGTCTGCTTGTACCACACTGTTTTGATTACTGTAACTTTGTAACATATCTTGGAATTTGGGATTGTGCTACTTCCAGCTTTATTTTCTTTTTTCAAGATTGTTTTGGCTATTCAGGGTCTTTTGTGGTTCCAGACAAATTTTAGTGTTATTTGTTCTAGCTCTGTGAAAAATGCTATTGGCACTGGTATTGATAGGGATTCACTGAATCTGTAGATTGCTTAGGACAGTATGAACATTTAAATAGCATTAATTATTTGACTCCATGAGCATAGTATATCTTTCCAGTTATTTGTGTCATCTTTAATTACTTTTATCAGTGTTTTTTAGTTTTCAGGGTACAGATGTTCACCTCCTTAAGTTTATTCCTTGATATTTTTCTTTTATTTGGTGCAACTGTAAATGAGATTGTTTTTTCTCTTCTACCCCTTTGACATTAGAACATCGTTCTGCAGGAAATTGTTGCTGAGATCATGATAAAAGTGACATGTCACAAAATGTCTTCTTGATTTTTAAAAATAAGATTCCAAAATACAAGCTTTGATTCAGAGCTGTATCATGATTTTTAAGCAAAAAATGTATGCAGGAAGCCTTATAAATATTTACTCTGGGCTTTTGAAGGAGCCATAACCCAGGAAATGGCTGTATTTGAAGAGAGAGCTAGAACCCTCAAGAGGAGTTCTGACTTCATCAAGAGCAATTTGACTTGGTTTGAACATACATTAGATTTTCAAGTTTGCTACCTAGCCTGACTTATTCATTACTTTCATAACATTTATTGTATCTGCTCTCTTTCAGACATTATAATATGTGCTAGTGATATTTGTATTAATAATGACAGCCTTGGAGATGGGCAAAATGTATAATCAAAATGTTTAAACAGTGCCATAATTTTTAAACTAGAAATATGTTCAGGTGCTCATGTCAACAGCCCATACACTAATATTGAAATATATTCAGGAAAAAAAATATATTCAGGGCACTAAGGGGCAGAGCAAGTAGTTTGCTGTCTGCGTTAGAGGGGTACTGAAGGCTTTAGAAAGAGAGATGACTTATGATGTTAACTCGAAGGATAAATAAAAATTGTTAAGGTCACTATATTTTAGGTTAAAAGCACAGCTTTACAAGAACAGAGAAATGTGAAAGAACTTGAGATACCTGGGATCTAGAAAGATTTGGGCTTGTGACTGTGGAGTTTGTGTTTGGAAAGTTAGAGATGAGTCTTTATGGATGATACCAGACATAAAAGAAGCCTAGTTAAAGAGGCTCTGTTACATCCATTGGAATTAAAAGTGTTCTGCTAGGGAAGTGGTATAATCAGACCATTTAGAAATAGAACTGTAACCACAGAAGGGAGGAAGGAAGGGGGAGACAGACACTCTTGTTCTTTTTTAAACTAAGCCAAGAAGTCTGTTTGGCTATAAAACAAAATTTGATCTAAGCATAACCCTGCAAATTTTATTGCAGTGAAATTTGTTTTTAATCCGTGATGTTGATGTTCTCTTGTTCCCCTGTCACCCATTAAATTTAGAAAGTGGGAAAATAAATCCATATGTTTTAAATTTATGTTTTATGTGAAAGACTTTTTATGGGTTGTCATAATGCTAATGAAAAGGAGTGTTCCAAATGAGTATAATCTAGCAAGTAAGTGAAGAAAGAAGTTATACTGAGTATTATTTATTTATTTTAAAGATCCCTGATAATGTAGCTATAAGACTATCTTTCATAATTATTGGATAAATCTGTTTTTGAGCTTTATGCATTCACACCTCTGACATCTACCTAAGAGTATGAAAGGTTGATATAATAATATTGGTGAATGCTGTAATTTTAAATATATATTTTATGTGTTGGGAATTCTTGAAAAAATAGTACAATTGTATTAATTCTGTTACTTACACATTGTAGGTTTCTTAAGCTTCCCATTCCTGAAATTGATCTATGATCTTATTAACAATGGTGAAAATTTGATTGTTCTTATCTCTTTTATTTAAAAAGCTCATTTTTGTATATTTTCAATTTGATCTGAAGAATATTACATTTATCTTATAGTATGCTAATACATGCGTGTAATGACATTTATTAGCAGGTGGATTTAAATTAAGTGATATTAGTGCTGTTTGGATGGACTATACTCTGGCATGACCTGTTGATTACAGTTAGAGGGGAAAAAACAAAGTTGCATCTAAGTCATAAAAGAATCCTTTACCTTTGTTCACAGAGTAATAATTTGGTAAAAGCATTTCAAAATGGATTTACTGATGGTTTAAAGTATAGTTTCTGTCAATAGAGAGGTTAAGTGTGAGAAAGAGAATCCTGTGTATGAGGAAAGTGTTTTGTATCCCCAGAAAGTGGAAGTGCTTATCTTCCACTAAAATTAAGAAAGGCAAGGCTGGTTCCCTGCTGTTTGTTAAAGATAATCCCATAATCATTTCGTCAAATTCAGGAAAAGGAACATTTCTTTTTTCAAACTCTTCTTTTACAACATTCTGTTTCATGTTGATTTAGAATATGCATTAACCAGATATTCTGAATCAGGTATATCTCGATTTCTTTCCACCTTCATCCTTTCTCATTGAAGAGAACGGCAGTCATTGTTTTAAAGTAGAGTGGCCCCTGCTATTCTGATATGTACAAGGAGGAAAATAGAGTTTGGGGGCCATTCAGCGCGACCCTGGAGAGCTCAGACTGTATGGACCTGGATGGGCACATGTGAAATATAAAGATTGAAAAACATCTTCACAACCAAATCACCTTTCTACTTAGCTTAAATATCCATTTGTCTTGTAAAGTTCTTAAATCCGTTCAAAGATTATTCCACTGAACTCCAGTAATTTCCACTAAAGTTTCACTAAAACACTAAAAAGTGTTTCTCTAAATGAGCAGGGTTCATGCTTTTTATAAAACAGTACATGTCTTAAATCTGCTCCAGCTGAGTGGTCTAGAAGATCATGAGCGCTCTTATACTAGGAATGGGCAACATGGCACAAACCTAGGAGCCCCAGCCTGTTCTGGGAAGTTCTGTAGGCAGACTGTCATTATCTAGAATGTAAGGTGGGAGGTGCCCTTCTAGAGCCCTCCACTACACAGGCTTTCAGCCTTTCATTAGGGCTAGATTGTGAACTCCACCATAAAACCAGGAATCAATTCATGTAAATACTGCTACCAAAAGATGCAAATTGATGAGACAATATCTCTTTTTCCCTGTGTGTTGCAAAGCCAATAGAAAGGGCACCCAGTCCCATGAAATAAAACTCTTAGGAGAGAAACTGTAAATCATTATATCTATAGAATGTTGTTTAACAGCAATATTCTAAACCTCAAATATGTTTGTCTGTACCACTTCTAGTAATCTACTGTAAGGATTATTACCCCAAATGTGAATTCTTCTTTTTTTCTTTTTAAGATTTTATTTATTTATTTATTTATTTGACAGGCAGAGATCACAAGTTGGGGAGGGCGGGTAGGAAGCAAACTCCCTGCTGAGCAGAGAGCCTGATGTGGAACTTGATCCCAGGACCCTGAGACCATGACCTGAGCTGAAGGCAGAGGCTTAACCCACTGAGCCATCCAGGTGCCCCCTAAACGTGGATTCTTAAAGAAAAAATATATACAACATTTACTAAAGAAGTAAGAAAGAAGTAGCCAATAAAGAAGACCTAGAAGACCTAAAAGGACTGCAAGAAAGAGTAGAGAAATATAAAAATATCTTTGTGTAGAAAAAAATACATTAGTTTTACTAATCCTTTACATAGTAGGACTATACAGTATATTCTGGTCCGTGGATCTTCCCATTTATAATTTTGGTCTGTTCCTTTCTTTCACTAGGACTAAACTACTTTTTCATAGTCTGATCATTTAAGTATTTAGGAAAGCCATTCTTCCTTCTCTTTCTTAAACTTTTAAAAATTCAATGATTAGTCATTTCTCCAAAATAGAAATCACTTTTTTTTGGTAATTTTTTGACTGGTATTCTGGAATTCTTGAACGAATTTAAGAAAACCTGATCTCTTAATCACATTCATCCTCTCCATCCAAGAAGCTTGGTGTAATCCTCCATGATTTATCAAGTTTTCCTTTATTTTTCTTGGTAGAGATTTGAGTTTTGTTATGTAGAACAAAGGTACTCTCAAAGGAAGAGATGGGGTTATATGATTATTGTATTACCTTCATTTCATAGTACCTATGTCTCTCATTTCTAAAAGCAGAAGTCAATATACTAAAGACTTAAGCCATATTTTTTATTTTTTTTAAGACTTTATTTATTTATTTGACAGAGAGCACAAGCAAAGGGAGCAGCAGGCAGAGGGAGAGGGAGAAGCAGGCTCCCCACTGATGCAGGACTCGATCCCATGACCCTGGGATCATGACCTGAGCTGAAGGCAGCTGCTTAACCAATTAAGCCACTCAGGTGTCCCTAAGCATGTTTTTTAGAGATGAAGGAGCAGAAAGCTACATTTTTTATTATGACTCTGCAGCTGAGTAGTTTTTAATATAATGTATTGAACTCCGTGAACTTTCCAGTCACCAAAGTACAAAATCAACATAGAGCTGAAAATGGTGTGTTGCATATTTTTAAATCTTAAGAAAGTAACTTTGTATTAAAATTTATGTTGCTACTAGCAAAGCACCATTATCCTGTAACTTTTCTTTGTAGTTTGGACTTTGAGAGAATTGATCTGAGTTGGTCAACTGTAATAATTCTTTTATTTCCTTGGCATTCAAAGTCTACAGAAATATATAAAATGCCTTAATAGGCCTAGTGCAGATTATCCTGAAAGGGACAGGGTATGTTTAACAAAAGAAAAATACAGTTGACCCTTGAACAACATGGGTTTAAAATAAGCAGGTTCACTTATAAGAGGATTTTTTTTAACAAATATATTGGAAAATTTGTTGGAGGTTTGTAACAAATTGAAGAAACTTGCAGAGGAATCACATAGCCTAGAAATACCAAAACTGTTAAGAAAGAGGTATTATTGTAAGAGTACGGTTTATAATACATATACAAAATATGTGTTAAGCAGTGGCTTATGTTATCGGTAAGACTCCTTTTTGGTCAACAGTAGGGTATTAGTAGTTAAAAGTTACATGTCAAAAGTTAAATGTGGATTTTCAACTGCGAAAGGGGTTAGTACCCCTAAACACTATGTTGTTCAAGGGTCAGCTAAACAACATACAGCTGTACATACAGCTGAACTGTATGTACATGTCGATAGTTTTGACTTAATGTATGCCATACATTGATATTTTTATTTTCTTTTTTTTTTTTTTTAAAGATTTTATTTATTTATTTGACAGACAGAGATCACAAGTAGGCAGAGAGGCAGACAGATAGAGAGAGAGGTGGAAGCAGGCTCCCCGCAGAGCAGAGAGCCCGATGTGGGGCTCGATCCCAGGACACTGGGATCATGACCTGAGCCGAAGGCAGAGGCTTTAACCCACTGAGCCACCCAGGCGCCCCGATATTTTTATTTTCAAAGTACTTTCACATTATGATGGAAACCAAATGAGCATTACCACACAAAATATCTTCCCATAAGAAAAGTGAGAGCAATGAGCTATTAGAAACTTTTAAAGAACTCTTATATTATTGTTTCCACAGCCTGGATATGGTTCTTATATTCAGTATTTTACCATTGATCTAATCGTTATTTTATCCTGTCTTTATAATTTATTTTAATAATGCAGGATGTCCTTACTGGAATAAAATTATTTTTAAACTGTCAACAAGAGATTTTTATCTCAGATTATCTGATATAGTAGTAACCAAAACTTAAAGAAACATTTTAAAAGCCCATGGATAAATGAGCAAAATACTGAAATATAGCATATAAGTGTTCAGTGTCATCTAAAAACACGAGAGTATGTGAAAGAAAACTGGTATAAATCAATATGATGAAATATTTATCCAAAGAACATTTTAAATAGTATTGATTTCTACTAGTTCCTGTTTAGGCAAAGTGACCTACTTCAACTAGGCATTTGCCTAGTGGCCTGTGGGGAAACATGCACTTTTAAAAGGAAATGGGGAAGCAGGCTCTGAGTCTTGGACTTCTAAATAGTAGTAATTTTGTCCTAAGAATAACAGCATTATGAACATCCTAACTCTGGCAAATAGTGCCATTTCCTTATCACTCTCCCCAGCCAAGTTTTTCCCAGACAGTTTCATGGAAGACCCTATTATCAAAATCTTTATGAAGCCCTAATTTTCCTTTCCTTTATTTCAGTCACACCTTGCTTGGATTTAGGAGCTAAAGAAGCTTAGAAACTCAAAAGTTTCCAGGCTAATAACAGAAATCTAACTCAACCCTGTATCAGGAAGGGTTTATGAAATCCCTTTTGAAAATAATTATTAGGTATAATATTTTTTTCATCAGAAAATATATTTTGAGTTTCTCTATACAATTGCCTTTTCATTCAATTTTTTTTTACTTAATAGTGCCTATATTGAAAGCACTATCACAAAACCCATGTTGAAGCTATTATAACATTTATGCATTAAATTAGGTAATACCTCCTTTTTAAAAATTGTAGGAAGAGATTCACTGGTTTAAAAATCAAAAACAATTTTACATCTCCTGAAAATTCTGGATGAATTTTATAATTAGTCCTCCTTTGTGTAGATTCTAAAAATGGTTATAAAAAACTTGTAACCAAGGTATGGGATTTCATTTACGCAAACACTTCTATTAACCTCATCTCTCTAGTGTCTCTCTCTACTTTCTAAATACATTTCTCATTTTTAAAAATTACTATTAGCTGTCTTAGGTGTTGCAAACCATATTAAAACTTTTGGGGGGACAAGATAACGTAAGAACAATGTAGGGCTAGTAAAGCGTCTGACTCTTGATTTTGGCTCAGGTCATGATCTCAGGATTGTGAGATCAAGCCCCATATCGGGCTCCATCCTGGGTGTGGATCCTAGTTAAAATTCTCCCCCTTTCTGCCCCTCCCCACTGTGCACACGCACATGTACCCTCTTTCTAAAATAAATAAATCTTTTTAAAAACTTAATGTAAGAACTCCCATTTCTAGACATTTGCCTTACAATTTTTATTTATTTTTTTTAAAGATTTTATTTATTTATTTGACAGACAGAGATCATAAGTAGGCAGAGAGGCAGGCAGAGAGAGAGGGAGAAGCAGGCTCCCCGCTGAGCAGAGAGCCTGATGCGGGGCTCGATCCCGGGACCCTGGGATCATGACCTGAGCCGAAGGCAGAGGCTTTAACCCACTGAGCCACCCAAGTGCCTCGCCTTACAATTTTTAAAGTAAACCACTCAGAAGGCAGTGACTGCCTGTACCTGGTGTGTGGCATTCCTCTTTTCCTCCCACCTCCCAACCAGTCATTTGAAGGCAAAGTCCTAATGAAGACATTGTGCTATGAAAACTTGTAAGCATGTGGCTCTACCTCACTGTTGAAGCTTGTAACTTCAGTGTCTCTAGAGAGCTCTATCTTAGAGATCGTACTTGCCAATTAACAAATGAATTTTTCAGGAAAGTGAATACACCTGCACAGCTTTTTGAAATAACAAGGCTATGCATATGTACTTGACATGTTTAACTCTTTAAATTTCAAAGAGACTAGAAGGTGACCTACATTTTGTAATTGTAAAGTATTGCTAATGGAATGTTGGGTACTTTTTCTGTATTTGTGTGTCTGTGTGTGTGGGTGCTCTGATGTATGAAATGTCTGAGTGTGTAGTATGTGTATTATCACTGTGTTCCTTACGTGATCACCAATCGTGATGGGTGAAGTTCTGAAAATTCTCTGATAAAAGTACAGAAATACTAAATGGTTACATTTCGGAGAGCAGTTATTTGTGGGCTTAAAAGAAAAGATCACAGTCATCATTCTGATTTCCCATAAAAACTTAAGTGTATTTGTAGACTGGTGGTCTGAATATTTATACCCCTGTTTCCATGACTAAAATTGATCCCCCCCCCCACATTTGAGACATTTGTCTGTCATCAAACTTACTTTTTTCTTGTGCCAAATGACATTTGATTGGATTATTCAACAGAAGGCAGCTTTACATTGTTGAGCACAATCAATATGTTGAGTACAATCAATACCTTCACTGATTTTATAGACTTTTCAGCGACTGCCTTCCTAAGTGAAAGCTACACTGGCTCAGGTTCTAGTCACATTATACGAAAACTTGAAGATATTTTACAACTGTAACATCTTTTATCAACCTAAAATAATACTCATCAAGTCTCTTCCTAAAAATATGTACTCATATGTAGATAATCAACAAAAATTTTAAGCACTTATTATTTGCAAGATATGCAAAGGGACATGCATGGTACTTATCCTAAGGAAATTTACAAACCAGTAGCATATATGTAATATTTGTATAAAAGTTTGACAATAAAATAGCACAATAAACACAAAATAGCACAATTGACAATAAAAATAGCACATAATTAATTTTATATGAGTCATACTGTCAGTAATGATAGAGGTAATATCTCCCATTTATTTTAACAGCTATTATATACCAGGCTCTTTATACTGTGTTCAGCTATTATATCATTCCTGTATAATTTTTATAACCGCTCTCCAGAAGAGACAGTATTAACTCTTCATCCATTTAGCAGACAAGTACTTCATAAGTTACTCAAGATTGTGCATCTGGAAAAGAGTTTAAAATCCAGTTGCATTTGACTCTAATGTCTGCAGTCTTTCGAGCACCACACTGCATCCCCACAGATGTTACAGATTTTCAGAAGAAGTTAGAGATTGTCCTCAGCAACGTGGACAGGAAGATTTGACAGAGAGGGTACAAATTCATTTAGCATTTCTTTTTTTTTTTTTTAAGATTTTATTATTTGATAGAGAGAGACACAGAGAAAGAGGGAACACAAGCAGCAGGAGCGGGAGAGGGAGAAGCAGGCTTCCTGCTGAGCAGGGAGCCTGACATGGGGCTCAGTCCCAGGATCCTGGGATCATGACCTGAGCCAAAGGTAGCCGCTTAATGACTGAGCCACCCAGCACCCCTCATTTAGCATTTCATGGTATGAAGGATTCCAAAAAGTTGAAAGAAGGAAAAAGGGGCTTTAAGTTGGTGAGTAAAGACAAAAAGACCAGGAGCACATGTGTCCTAAAGAATTGAATATACTGATATGTACAGAAATTGCATCTGAAAGTCACTTGGAAATAAATCTGAAGGGAGAGTCAATAACGTAAGGTTATAGAAAGGGTTGTATGCCCCCTAATGGCTTGTGATTTATTCTTGAATGTACCAGACTTAGTTGAAGCCTTTTGAGGAAAAGTTTAAAACTATCAAATGCTATGTGGAAACTATTGTATTAACTGACAGGACTGCAGGATAGAAGGAATGCATGGACATCTGGAAATAAAGAGAAGAGCTAGGAAACATTTAAACTAGTCCAAAGACAGAGGGGCTAAGTTTCAGAATATTCATGCACAGGAACTAAGATTATAGGTGAAAGATTTTTTTTTTTTTTAAGATTTATTGATTTATTTGAGAGAGAGAGCATGTGCATGAATGGGGGAGGGGCTGAGGGAGAGAGAAAAGGCAGGGGCAGAGGAGAGACAGGGGAAACAGACTCCCTGCTGACCGGGGAGCCTGATGAAGGGCTTGATGGCAGGACGCTGAGATCATGACCTGAGCCAAAACAAGAGTCAGACGCTTAGCTGACTGAGCCACCCAGGTGCCCCATAGATGAGAGACAGTTTTAAGAACTAATGATATTTTTGTGACTGAAAAATTCAAGTAGAATGTTTATTCAAATACGTCTTCAAGATTTGGGGGCTAAGTAACTCAAAAAACAATGTTACCATGAAGAGATTTATCTAAATTTATGGGAGCAAATGCCTTTGAGAAAAGGGGTTATTTAGGTGGATTTGTTCTATATATGAGATACTGGCAGCATAAGCAAGTTAAAAGCAAATGATGAGTATAGGATAGAACATCAAAAGAGATGTCAGGAAATGAAATACAACTTGTCAAATGTATAATGATATATAAAGCCAGCAGACTAGATCAGATCTCTCAGTAAAGAAAGTATAGTTGAAACCAAGTATAATTCTTGTCTGAATTACTACGCTATGCAAAGTAAGCCCTAGAAAATTTTAAAGGTAATAATATATTTCTGTTGCATAGAAAAGTGAACCGAGACTCAGGTTAAGGCAGCTTACTAATGTCATACCTAGCAACACTTCCACCATGGGTGGCAGAAGAGTAATCTTTAGGACTAATGGTATTTCTAAAAAAGAGGCTGGGGAAAGAGACGTTTGTAGAACGTTTGAAAGCACTGGGGAGCCAAGAAGGTAGTAAAGAATGACAGTCAAAGATCTGAGAGAAGAATGACCAAAATATAAGTCTGATATTTGGATAGTTGTAGCTGTGGGGATATCTGCAACTCCAGAAGAGAAGGCTGAGAAGATTCACAGAGCTTTTAATAGTTTCAGAATGCTGTGGAGACAAAAATTAGAATCCAGGGCCCACTAAACAAGGAAGGCCTTAGTAAACTCATCTGTTTCTGGTGTGGGACCTTCGAAGCACTCTACCCTGTGATAAAGCAGGAGGATAAATGAAATATAGACCAATGCACAAAGATTCTAAAGCCTAGCTTCAGATCACTTCAGTCATGAAAATTGGATTATGTTGTCCAGGATTACAAGATATAAGTACATAAATATATTTGTTAAAGATTTTATTTATTTATTTGAGAGAGAGAGAGAGAGTAAAAGGGAACATGAGATGAGAAGAGGTCAGAGGGAGAAGCAGACTCCCTGCGGAGCCGGGAGCTTGATGTGGGACTCGATTCCGGGACTCCGGGATCATGACCTGAACTAAAGGCAGTTGCTTAACCAACTGAGCCACCCAGGCGCCTGGTACATAAATATTACATAAGATTTTAATAGACTGTTCTCAAAAACTGAGAAAATTCAGTAAGGAATAACAAGGATTTGAAAAGCACAATTAATAAATTTGAACTAAAAGAATACTACAACAATTAAAGAGTACTCTTTTCAATAAATGTGCAGTCTTTAAATATCATGGGACATAAAGCAAGTCTCAATATATTTAAAAGATAAATCTTCTAGAGTACGTTTTCTTTGTTTCTTTCTTTTAATTAACCCTGATTTTTTTTTTTAAGATTTTATTTATTTATTTGACAGAGACATGGCCAGAGAGGAAACACAGCAGGGGCAGTGGGAGAAGGAGAGAAGCAGGCTTCTGGCCAAGCAGGGAGCCTAATGTGGGGCTCAACCCCAGGACCTGGGGATCATGACTTGAGCCGAAGGCAGACACTTAATGACTGAGCCACCCAGGTGCCCCTAGAGTATATGTTTTCTAATCATAGGACTGTTAAGCTAGCATTTATATTTTTTATAAATTCTTCGTATGTGTGGAAATTAAGAAATCATTTCCCAAGGAACACAAAGGAACACGAAAGGAAAGTAGTATATATTTTGAATTGATTTATAATATGTCAAAACTTATGAGATGCAGCTAAAGCCATGTGTAGAGATCTTAAAGAAAAATATATTAGAAGTAAAGAATACTGAAAAAAATCAGTGAACTAAGTATCCTTCCCATGCACTTAAAAAAATAAAATAGAGGGGTGCCATTGTGGCTCGGTCGGTTAAGCCTCCAACTCTTGATTTTGCTCAGGTCATGATCTCAGGGTTGTGAGATCAAGCTTCACACTGGGCTCCACTGCTGGGCATGGACCCTGCTTGAGATTCTTTCTCTCTCTCTCTCTCCCTGCCCCTCCCCTACATCATGTTCTCTAAATAAATAAAATAGAAATATAAACTCAAATAATAGGAAGGAAAAAAATTTAAAGAGCAAAAAATTTATGAAGACAAGAAAGCATACACTGGATAGGGTAGATGAACACAAGTGTGGTTTTCTGAAGGAACTAATAGCATTTATAAACCCATACGGAGACTAATGAAGAAAAAGAAATGAAAGCACAGATTACTGGTTTCAGGGTGAAAAGTGGGACATCATTATAGATCCTAGACATCAAAAAATAGTAAAAGGATATGATAAATGAATTCATGCTGATACACTTTTTAACATTTAGATGAACAGAGTCCCAGAAAAATACAACTCACCAAAACTGAATCCAAAATAAATGTCTTCCCATAAGGAAAATCACAGACCCAGATGGCTTACTAGTAAATACTGCCAAAATATTAAGGAAAAAAACAATGCCAATCTTATAAAAAATTTTTGAGAGAATCAAATATGATGAACATTTCCCGAGTTATTTAATGGTACCAAACTTAATATTAATATCAAAGTTAAGTCAAAATTAGGTATCAAAATTAGATACAAAAATTCTAAGTAAAAATTAGCAAATAATATCCAATTATACATAAAAAGGTAATACCTAGTAACCAGATGTCCATTTCCATTTCCAAGAATTTGAGGTCAGTTTATCATTCAAAAATTAAATAGTTGATTTAACTAATTACACAGTGGGTAAAAAAAAAAACAAAAAAAAACAAAAAAAAACCATAAAATTATCTCAGTAGACTCAGGAAAAATATTTGATAAAATTTAACTTTCATTCATGTTTAAAAAAATAAAAAACCCTGTAACAATCTAGGCATAAAAGGAAACTCCTTAACTTCATAATTATATGATAAAAACATATACATCATATTTAATGGTGAAATATTAAACCTTTCCCTCCTATAAATAACAATGAAGAAGGTACATTATCACCACTCATATTAATTAATTATCAAATCAAGTCATTTTGTATATTAAACATATCCAGCAACTATAAGATTGTAATAAAAATTACAGCCTGTTTACTTGTTTAGTCACCCTTCAGTAGGAAATCTAGAGCAAGTCTAAAATTCATATGGAAATTCAGAGGGCCAAGAATAAGCAATACACTCTCAAAACAGAAAGCTGGAAATATATGCTATATCAGAGAGCAAGACTTTTCATTAACCTAAGTAAGACCTAGTGGTATTGTGACAAGGTATGGGATTAGGTCAGTTGATCAAGAGAACCACATGTTTGTGGACACAATGTATGATAAAGCTGGCAAAGCATGGATGGAGATTATTTTTTTTTTCAATAAATGATACCAGATCAATGGGATAACAAGAAAAAAAAAGAAACTTGATCCTTCTCTCAAGCAATACACATAAATCAATTGCAACTGGATTATAAATCAAAAGATAAAAGATAAAACAATACAGTTTCTAATCTAGGAGATAATGTAGGAAATTAACTTTATAAGCTGTATAAAGTTGTCTTTAACAACATACAAAGGAAAAAAGATTCATAAGCTAAAGCCAGTAAATTCTATTTATCACAAAGCATTATGATCACGGAAAGGCAAGGGAAAGAATGAGAGAACACATTTGCTGACAAAGCTTTTGTATTCAGAATATGTAAAGAACCACTGCAATTCAATAAGAAAAATGCATAACAAAAACACAGTCATATCAGTAGGAAAATAGGTCAGGAGACTTGAACAGATTTTTTTTTTTTTTTTTCAAAAGAGACACCCTAAGCCAATGAATATATTAAAATATAACTCTTACTACTGGGAAATTCTAACTAAAACCAAAATGATATACCACGAAACAGTCACCAGAATGGCTAAAATTAAAAGGTTAGATAATACCAAGAGTTCGTGAAGATAGAAAGCAAAAGAATTCTCAAATACAGCTGGAGAAAAGTGATAGTTTGCCCATTACCTAGCCAAAAAGAGCACACACAACACCAGTGACTTAGGAATCCCACCCCCAAGTATATACCAAAAAGAGATGTATGTATAAACATATGAAAATATGTAAAGAATGTTAGTAACTTATTCATATGACTTTCAAAACTAAGCAAAACTAAAAGACTGAGCCAAAAATCATGGTAGTGCTTCCTTGGAGTGCCTGGGTGGCTCAGTCATTAAGCATCTGCCTTCAGCTCAGATCATGATCCAGGGATCCTGGGACTCAGTCCCGTGTCAGGCTCCTTCATCAGTGAGCCTGTTTCTCCCTCTCCCTCTGCCACTCCCCCTGCTGTGCTATGTCTCTCCGTCAAATAAATAAATAAAATCTTAAAAAAAAAAAAAAAGAAGAGAAGAAGGAAAGAAGGGGAAATAGTTGGCAAGGTCTCGAGGGGGTAGAGGTTCTTTGGGGCTGCTAGCACAGCTCTACTTTGTGATCTGGAGGATGATAACCCAGATGTTTGCTTTGTCATAATGATAAGAGTATGTTTTTTGAGAATGTTGTATGTCTATTTCAATAAAAATATTAGGAGTAAAACCAAAATATTTTGAAAAATGAGCCTTCTTGGGGCGCCTGGGTGGCTCAGTGGGTTAAAGCCTCTGCCTTCGGCTCAGGTCATGATCCTGGGGTCCTGGGATCGAGCCCCGCATCGGGCTCTCTGCTCAGCAGGGAGCCTGCTTGCTCCTCTCTCTCTGCTGCCTCTTTGCCTACTTGTGATCTCTCTCTGTCAAATAAATAAATAAAATCTTTAAAAAAAAAAAATGAGCCTTCTTGCTGGAAAATGGAAGTAAAGGATTCAAATTCAGATCTACCTAACTTCAAAGCCTAAGAAGGATTTATCCTCATTTGGGAGAACAGGTATTAGTAAAACCCTGGGGCATATTCAGATTTGGTAAACAGGTCCCTCAGGAAGTCTATATTAGTGAACAGTAAAAATGGAAACTTCAGAGAATACCTGTGAATGAAATACGTGCCTACGTCCTCTGCCATTCTTAGCTGTGATTCCATTTATGGTTAGTGCTGCAAAGCGTGGTTTACTATTTCACATGAGTTCATTTTGTTCACTGGCCTTGATTGTGTATTTCTGGAAATCACAAGTCATATTTAATTGGCTTTTAATTTTCCACAATAGTTCTGAGTACATAGCACAGATATGGTGAATATGTCTTTTGTTATACAATTTCAGGGGAAAACATCTGATACGTATTTTTGTGGGTTTTTTTTTTTTCTACTTCCTCTTCCTTCCTCTTCCTTGCTTCTATTAGGATAATTGATTGATTCACTTTGTCAGGGAAAGAATGTTTGTTTGTCTTATCCTCTTCACTGGTGCACCCACTGTACCTAAAACAGTGCCAGCACATTCATGAATGATGCTTGGCGGTTACCAAACCATTCAGTCCTAAATGCACTCTCATGCTTCTCCATTAGCTTAGGATACACTCTCCTACCAATCTCTTTGTACTGAAATTCTACTCATTTCTCACAAGTCCACTTGAGCAATTGCCACAATTTTCCTCACTCTGTCCAGTTAGAACCAAATGCTTTCCCCTGGGATTCCAGTTGTGATTTCTTCGTATTCCTGTAATAGCTTGTATGATGTTCCCCTTGCATTGCTCTTAGTCGTGCATATGTCTGCCTTTCCAACGCAAGTTGTAAGAAGGTAGACTATGTGAGGGAAGCAAGAGGCAAATGGACACTAATATGGCTTAAAGAGCTGTGTTCTAGACTCTGAGCAGAGTGCCTCATCGGCTCTGAGAAGTTAGATGTCATGGCCAACATGGTACATCCGGTCAAGTTTGGATTTAAATGCAGGTCCCTGTGGTCTGAAGTCAGTTCTCTTTTCACCTCTCCATGCTGCCTCCAGAGCACTGTGTCTGTTCCTGTCTGCCTGTGGCTCTTAGGGCTCCTATCCCAGTGTCCTCCATGGGGTGGTCCAGAAGGATCTGTGAATCTGAATAGTCTCTTGGTTCTTCAGTTATAAATGTTGAATTTCCCTGAAGAGCACCTGATTCTGGATGGGAAGTAGGTAGATTAGCATATAGAAATGATATGTCTGTCTGTTTTCATAAAGATTCAGAAAAATAAACCAACTATAAGATTTTCTTCTCTGTGTTTCAGTGTATGCATCTTTAAAATGTGCTTTCTATACAAGACGTTTACAAAGTTGTATTTAAAATAGTGTAGTTGTTGACAGCTTGGATGGATAGAAGGCCCTTAAAAGGACTTGAGGTAAAATGGCAATCAAAAGCTCACTCCAAAATCTTTTAGTATGTTGCGATTTTCTTTTTTTTTTTTATCTTCTCTGATTCCCTTGTGCTTATTTTTTACTTTACGGCCTGTACTTGTTATATTCCATGCATCTATTTTTAATGACATAGCTGTGTTTCAGGAGGGAAAATGTCTTTTTTTACTATCTCAGTATAAGTAAGTTTTAAAATGTGGTTTTCTGAATTTTTTAATTATATGGAAATATTCCTACCTTGTCCTCCTCAAACTGATGACTCTATGAATGTGACAGATGGCAATATATTTTACATTTAAAAATAATTATTGGGAAGCGGGAAAACATGCTGTTGCTTTCTCCTATCCCTTTGCATCACAGAAAGGCTTTATCTACATGACCATTACTACAATTCTGATAGAAAACAGCAATGTAAATAAGGATGCATATGTCCTCCTCTTATCAAAGTGCTAATGAGATTACAGAACAATCAGCACCATATCCCCTAATCCAATTTCATTGTTAAACATACATGGAATTACTTAAGTATAGGCTGATTTTCAATTAAAAATTAATATTTAATCTTTCAAAGATGCTATTTTCATTCGGCTTGCTTATCTGTCCTGTAAAGAATAAATCATTATATGGAGATTTATATTGTCAGTAAAGAGCCTACTTTTCCTTAAGAAAAACAAGTTTTGCAGACAATTAAGAATTTAAAGCCAAAATATTATTTATAGCAATTTAAACTGAAGCCAGACATTGGCCTGAGCACCTAGACAAGGTCATCTCTGCACACCAGCAAGGTTGACTAGCCAGTGGAAGCTTCATTCTATGGGAAGATGGGTTGGGCAGCTGTTACATCAGCAATGTACACTTTAGTAATTTCTCTTCTGGCAGAGCCAACAAATCAGTAGTAGGTCATCTAGAGTCAGGAATCAGTTCTCCCAGAGTCATTTCTAGGGTTCAGGAAAGTTAACCAGGTTTAATTAACCTCCCTACTTATCTTGGATTCTGCCTTTCCTATTTCAAGAAATGGGTCCATGCATTAGTTTAAAATTTCTGAGTTTATGAGTATATTTTATGTTAGGTATTTTATGAGTGCAGTCAGCTTAACTTTTGGATTTGAATTTCTTTTGAGTAGGTTTCCTAAATTGCTGATTAGATATTAAACTTTATTTTAGCTAAAATAGTGCCTAAAATAAAAGTGCATAGCAACAGTGGCCCCTAGAAATCCTTAAGGAGGGGAATTGAAAAATAACTTTAAAAAAGATGACCACGACCAAAATATCTCGCATTTATATAGTTTAAACAATTTTCGTCTGTTCTTTATTCACTAACAGTATACTCTTCAGTCATGATTGATACTGCTACTTGAAATATTTTGATAGCCTTTTAATGGGGCTTGGTCAGTAACAGTTTTGAAGTCTTAGTTCAGCCAAAGCAGTATTCCTTCTTTTTTCTCAGTTCCTTGTAAGATACTCTCCCTGGATAGTATAAGCAAGATATCATGCATGCAAGTCAACACCAGGGATGTATTAGAAAGGTTACTTAAATATAATTACAGAGAACTGAATTCTAATCCTTATTCTGGTACTTACTGTAAAACACTGGACAAGTCTTTTATCTCATCCCAAGCTTGGTTTGTTTGTCTCTTAAAAAAAATTTAAGTCATGGATGAGGTCCTTGAGGCTTTGTCTGTAACAGTAACTCAGTGTGTGGTAATGAATCCAGCTCAATGCAACAGCAATATGTTACTTTCGTGATCATAGATAATGAATGAAATTTTCATATTAAGTAGGTACATCACATTTGATTGTTGCTATTTATGCTTATTTGTGGCACTCTGAATTATTAAATTGTCTGCTTTGAACATTTACAGGGTCAAAGAGGAATTCTCTCTTTTCAGCTAAAGGTGGATGTGCATAGTGTGAAGTGAAGTAGAAATTGTGAGAGGTCAACCAGAGATATATCAACTAAATATCAACTAAATAACAGGTTAAAAAATAAAATCAACTTGCCATCATCCTCTCCTGTGATTACTCAATACCAGTCTTGTTGGAGTTGTGGACATTAAGTTAAAAATAAAATAAAATTGCATGCCCAGCAACTAACTATGAAGTTCAGAGGCCGGTAGGGGCTGACCCAGAGTCCAGCAAGCAAATCCCATTATTAGAACAGAGACTAAAATCATGGCAACATTTTTCCATTTTCAATTGAAGCCATGTGTTTTAATATTTTCTAATGGGCTTTCTGATGTGATTCTTGATTATATGTAAAAGCTTTTCTCTATCACTAGGGTTTTTACAAATTCATTTATCACTTTTTTTTTTTTGCCATTCAAAGCAAAAGAAAACAGTTTTAAATGAATATAAATATGAAGCAGCTGGTGTCTTGTTCAGGATTGCATGAAAGCCTCCTTCCTGGTAAGTTAGGATGGAGTAACAGTACTGAAGGCTTAGTTCCCCTGCAAATGTTAGTAATTATTAGTTTCTGAGCCTCCATGTGGTCTTAGCCCTATGTCCCTATATTCTTCTAAAGGGTATAATAATATTCTTGAAAGGAGAAAGTGAGTAACTTATTTTAAGTACATTTAGTATTTTTAAATGTTACTAAATAATTATACTGTTGGCCTGTTTAAAATGTTTGTGTTTGATATATATAAAAGATTACAGGTAGTGTTCTCTGTCATAAGATCCAATCGGCGTCTTTCTCCTTGCTCAGCAGGGAGCCTGCTTCTCCTTCCACCTGCCACTCCCCCTACCTTTGCATTCTGTCTCTCTCTCTTTGACAAATAAATAAATGAAATCTTTAAAAAAATAAAATAAATATCATTTTGTGAAGTTGAGGTGAAATACACATAATGTGAAAGTAAACATTTTAAAATACATAAAATTAGTGAAATTTAGTAAGTTCACAGTGTCGTGCAACCACCATTTCTGCCTAGCTCTAAAAGTTTTCATCACCCCAGAAGAATACCCTGTAGCCATTAAGCAGGAGCTCCTTATTTCTTTGTCTACCCGCCAACCCCTGCCCCCTGCCCAGCCCATGGTAACCACCAATATGCCTTCTATCTCTATGAGTTTACCTATTCTGGATATTTCAATGAATATCATACAATATTGGTGTATTGTATTCCTGATTCATCAGGAATCATACAATATGTGACCTGTGTGTGGCTTCTTTCACTTAGCATGACATTTTCAAGATTCATCTTCATTACAGCACGTGTTAGTACTTCATTCCTTTTTTAATGTACGAGTAATATTCCCCATCCCCCACTCACCTGCTGATGGATATTTGAGAAGTTTCCACCTGACTGTTGTGAATAGTGCTGCTGTGAACATTAGTGTGCAAGTTTTTGTGTGGGTGTATGTTCTCGATTCTCTTGCGAATATACCAAGGAGTGGAATTGCTGGGCCATATAGTAGTTCTAGTTTAACCCTTTGAGGAGTAGCCAAACTGTTTTGCATAGTTTTGTGGAGTTTCCACAGACTGCGCCGTTCTGCATTCCTTCCAGCCGTTAGTGTATCCATAGCCTCAGCAGTACCCGTTCTTCTCCTCCTCCTCCTCCCCCTCCCCATTGTCATCTTTGTCCTCTTGTCCATTTGCATATTTTTTTGGAAAAATAATTTTTTAGTTATTAAAATTTAAATTTTTTAATTAGGTTGTCTTTTTATTCTTTATTATAACTGCCTTGTGTCTAGGCATCGTAGTCATATGTGTACTCAGAAAATATTTAATAAGCTTGTACTTTATGCCCAATCCTTTTTTGATCCTTGGGGATACAGCAGTGAGAGGGAAACAGGTAATATCCCTGACTTGGTAGTATTGCATTCTAAAGGAGAGAGACAGAACATAAACAAAAGATATAATGCATCAATGTATGCTAACAGTCATAAAAAGAATCTGAAAACAAAACGCAGAAGGTGTAGTGATGGAGAGCTGTGCATGGGGAGAAGAATATTTTTGTCAGAATGGTCAGGCAAGGCCTTTCTCAGGGAAGGGTCAGAGACTTGTCATGAAGGAGCAAAGAAAGTATCAGAGAAAAAAGTATTATTCAGAGGAAGAGCCCAGTCAGGAGAGAGTGTTTCAGGAGTATGAATCACAAAATATATCTCTCTGAAGCAGAGAGAGCCAGCAGAGAAAGCATAGAGGGAGCCAAGAACGAGATCACGGAGGGCCTTTTGGGAGTTGGGGAAGAGTTCCATGTTAATGGGAAGCCACTGGAAGATTTCAGTAGAGGAATGATGTAATCTGAATTATGTTTTAAAAGGATCGTTCCAGCTGCTGAGTGGAGAAGAGCAACAGTAGAAGCTGGAACCTAGAAAGGAGCCAAATCAGTAATGACATAATCAGGATACAAATGAACCAAATGCAATTTATAACCACATAAATCAAGCAGAGTCCTTATAATTAGTAGGAACGTGCATTCTCTGTGCTAAGAAAATAACTAGTTCATAGAAAAACTTTTTTTTTTTAAATCAAAACATTGAAACATTTGGATTTTATAGTGCTTCTTGGGGAAGTTAAATTATTTTTACATACTGCTATCTCTGCTTTAGTCCTGCTTCAGGAACTGTGCCTTCGCTCCAGGACCTTCTTATGTCTGTACTGTTCTCATAAAATTTTATTTAGTTTTAGAGATCCTTTTAAAAACAGGTACTTTTTGTAAAGCACGCTTAGATTCTCTGTCCTGTAATTCTAGAATTTCATCAAGCCAAGTCACTACCAAAGGAGAAGAAACTAGATCATAAGTCCCACAGACAGATGACTCTGAAGCTGTAATGCACGTCCTATTAATGCAATAATTGCACAAATGGCATTCATTTAGCATGTTTGATTTCCTAATTATTCTGAATCCTTACTTCACTTTTTTTTAAGCTTTTTATTTTTATTTATTTGACAGAGACACAGCAAGAGAGGAAACACAAGCAGGGAGAGTGGGAGAGAGAGAAGCAGGCTTCCCACTCAGCAGAGAGCCCGATTCAGGGCTCGATCCCAGGACTCTGGGATCATGACCTGAGCCGAAGCCAGACGCTTAACGGCTGAGCCACCCAGGTGCCCATTACTTCACTTTTAAACATGCAAAAATTTCCATAACCCAATTCACTAACTATGCCAGTGTTCTATAAATTCCTGGTTTTTAAAATCTGATGGGAAAAGATGATTCTCCCTGAATCTTAAGTCTTTCTATTTTTTAATTATTTTTTTAGATTTTATTTATTTATGAGAGAGAGAGTGAGCAAGCAGGGGAAGGAACAGAGGGAGAGGAGCAAGCCGGTTCCCTACTGGCTGAGCGCGGAACCCTGTGAGGGTCCCAGTCTCAGGACCCAGAGATCATGATCTGAGCCCAAACCAAGAGTCAGACATTAAGCTTTTTTATTTTATAAATTATCTAGTGTATTTAATTTTTTGCCATAAATGTATGTTCAGATTACCCACTTTTAATTTTGAGACTTCTATCCACGGCAGAGCTTCTTATTCCAACTCAAGTGCGAGGACAACTTTGCCTTTTATCCTGTAAGTCTTCTACTCAAGTCTTTTGAATTGGAAAAAAAAAAAGAAAGAAAAAATTTCTTTTACAATGTAATGTTTCCAAAAATGCAAATTGTAGCTGAGTTCTTTTGAATATTTAAATCATTGCTACTTTAAATTGAAAAGGCAAAAGGAAATTGGACTCTTATATCAAATATTAGAAATGGATGTTTGGAATTAGTGACCATTTATTTGTAAGACAATTTAAGGAGAAGAATTAGGATAACTGACGAAATAAGCCCCAGAATTTTAATTATTATTCCCTTTTATCAAAGTATTTTAATCCTCTGGTATTGAAGATACTCAATTCTACTTCCTTTCAAAGCATAATTGAATTTTGTTAACCTCTAAAGCTTCATAAATTCAAGACTTTTCCTAAGCAATTATAAGCCCATCAAATCCACTTAGCTGCCCATTGAACCGAATGAGCCTGGGGGGCCCCCAGTCAGGAGTTCGGAAACATACCTGCACCTGTGACAGTCTGACTCTTGGCCTCCCACATAAAACAAAGGTAAATATTTTCTGAGTAGAAGATGCGAGTAAGTATTAAAAATTATTGAAAGCACATCACACTACAAAGATGCATTTACCAAAAGGATGCTGCTAATTTTGAAACAATGCTGGATTGGGCACAGAATTTGTTTGAACTGCATTCTTGGGAACCACCTTCTTTCTAATGTCTCCTGATGAATGGGGTGATTTGTTAACAATACCATTAATTTAATTTTATTTTTTTAAGATTTTATTTACTTGTTTGTCAGAGAGAGAGAGTACTCAAGCAGGGGGAGCAAGGAAGGAGGAAGGAAGTGAGGGAGGGAGGAACAGCCTCCCTGCTGAGGAAGGAGCCCTGTGTGGGACTTGATCCAGGACCCTGGGATCATGACCAGATGCTTAACCAACTGAGCCATGCAGGTGTCCCTCAGTACTATTATTTTTAAATTGAGGAGATACACTGAACCATCTTGCCTATCTCAGCAGATATGTACATCTTAAAATTATTTATTTTGGGGGGCACCTGGGTGGCTCAGTTGGTTGAGCATCTGCCTTCGGCTCAGGTCATGATTCTAGGGTCCTGGGATGGAGCCCCGCATTGGGCTCCCTGCTCAGAAGAGAGCCTGCTTCTCTCTCTCTCTCTCTCTCTGCCTGCCGCTCTGCTTACTTGTGCTCTCTCTCTTTTGGTCAAATAAATAGATAAAATATTTTTTAAAAAATTATTTATTTTGGATACTTAATTTCTGGATTCCTGGCACCTCTGCTGTCTTCTGTCATGAAGTCTCACAATTGTAGCTTCAGTCCCTTTTTTTTCATTGATTTCAAGGATTGTTACAAGGCCTATAACATCGTATCTTTTCCACCCCCAAGTTGTAGACTTCAGTTTAACTCTTGACTGGCTGAATTTCTTGGTTTTGTGTTGTTTTCAAGAAAAATTCCATTGTATGTTTGTAATTTGATGCATATTTTAGTGAAATTTCCTGCTTTTATATTTGACCCATACTGTTTCTTTACTTGTAAAAATGAGATAATACTCTGTGCTTCTCAAGGCTATTATAAAGAGTTGACCTAGCACAGGTATCTGGCCCTTGGGAGAAGTGTGTAATTTATTTGTGTTTTCTTGGTGCATCAGACAATCCAGCACAATGCTGTGAGGTAATACCTGTCATCTCTCCAATGGCCTTATGCACGAGAAAATACAGAGTTTGCATCCCTAGACAGCAGCTCCATCGGTCCCTGGATGAATCCAAGAAACCCAGCTCTATCGTTAACTTGCAGTTGACTTGAGTGAGTCTTGTCTTTTCTGTGGGACTCCTTTCCTTATCTTTAGACCAGATCTCCCCTATAGCTGTGCTTTCCACATTGCTCTGATGATATGCACAGAACACTGTTCTACTGGAGAATCACACAAAAGAGTAGTTAAATCAGTCAGGTCACTCCCACTAGTAAGAAAGGCAGCACAGGGCGCCTGGGTGGCTCAGTGGGTTAAGCCGCTGCCTTCGGCTCAGGTCATGATCTCGGGGTCCTGGGATCGAGTCCCGCATCGGGCTCTCTGCTCAGCCAAGAGCCTGCTTCTCTCTCTCTCTCTCTCTCTCTCTCTGTAAAAAAAAAAAAAAAGAAAAAAAGAAAGGCAGCACAGTGTAACCTTTGCCACATTACTCAACTTCCATGCCTTAGTTGCCTTCTCTGGAGTGTGGGTATAGTAATCACATCTACCTCATAGGATTGCTGGAGAATCGCATCAGTTAAAACCTGTAAAGCGGTGCCTAAAAAACATAGCAATGCTCCTAAATGTCAGCAATTATGAGTTCCAGATTGTGATTTTTATGTTCATGTTTTTTAGACTGAAAATCAGAAATGTGATATTCACATAAGAGCGTAGCATTTCTTTATACTTCTGACTCATTGTAGAATTTTATCACTTGAAAAATTTATGATCTTAGAAGAATAGCTGACAAGATGCTCCTGTTTGGGTGTCTTTTGTTATTCTTTGCACTGATTTCCCAGTAACTTACCCTGTCTGAAAATCTGAACTCCCCAAATCCCCTATTATTTTGATTCTGTCTATTTCATCTCATCCATTTCCCCCTGGCTTTGTAAGTCCATCCAAACCCAAGCACAGTAGCTTATTATTCGTACCCTCAGGGTAGAGACTTCAAAAGTCTTAGCACATTAGCTATGGAATTCATTCTGCCTGCATCTCTTCTCCTTGTTTGATCAAATAGGCAGCCTCCATTCTGTGTTTCGGATGTACACATAAGCCAAGCACTTTTTAAGATTTCTCTAATTCAATAGTGGTTTTGATATTTTTTTGATGGCTTCTAGAGAGCATTATCTTGACATACAATGGTAGAAGATACAGTTCCACAATAGGTAGGATTCAAATTGATTTTTATGCTGTCTTCATTGATACTGTTTAGCAGCTCCTGGAGAACTGGGGACTAAAAGAGCTGCTGGTTTGTAAGTGATTGTGATCGTGGTTTCCCTAGTCAAGCTGATTTCTAGCAAAGATTTCACATGTATAAGTGCTATTTATTTCTTTTCTTTATTTTCTTGCTTTTTCAGTTGTTATTTTTAACATTTATTTTTATGAGTGTTTAGGGCCAATGCCTCCCTGAAGCTTACTTACCTAGTTATTGCCTAGTATATGTTCTGAACCGCAGATTATGGAGGTACGAGGTAAAGCAGCACACACATGGAGGGTGTCCGAAAGAAATCAAAATGAATTCAGAGTCAAAAAAAAATCCAATAAAATTTCATCTGAAAAAGCATTGTTTTTGTAAGCCAGAGTTATCTTAGTTGTTTTATTTTATTTTTTAACTCTCTTCCTGAATGTAATGTTTCTGGCAATCTATCAAGCTCCAAACTTGAAAAATGTATCAAAGGTCAAGTTGCTCATAAATGCATTGCTGAAATGACAGAAACAATTACACTACGTAGAAGAATAAACCCCCGAAGACATTAAATATCCATTTCTGAAAAGTTTTCTCTTTACTGTTATTCCCTTTCCCAAATATATACTATTGATAACTTGCAGATTGTAGATCTGCTACACACAACTGGTATGCTTTAAGAGTAGATTATGTTCTAAAAGACCAAAAAAAAAAAAGTATGTTTTGGAAAACCTTGTGGAAACCTTTGGAAAACATAGATGTAGGTAAAATGCAAGCTTGCTTATTTTACAGGTTTTTGATCAAGTACCTGCCAGATGCTTGTGCCTGAAACACATCATGTGATGATGGAGAGAACATGAGCTTTGAGGTCTAGGAATATGGGCTTGAAATCCTGCTTCTGCCACTAAGAAGCAGATGACTTGGAGCAAGAAGGGACAGAGAACCATTTGATTCTCTATTTCATATGCTGCAAATATGATTTAAAAAAAATTCACCTCTTGATATGATAATCGTTTGCTTGGTATACAATAGGTACTTAAAGATGTTTCCTTTTTTTTAATCCAGGATATAACAATCAGTGTGGAATTATTATAGATTTTTAAACAAAAAGGACCATCAAAGAAATATGTTAGGTCAGCTTCCCTTGATGTACACTTGTAGGTAGTTTTAGACTGGGAAGAAGTTTAAGACTCCTGAGTTCAAATATGGGGAGAGGTTATTTGTTTTACTTGTCTTCTTTTAAGTTACAATGAGAACACTGAAAATTAAAAGGACAGGACTTGTAAATCAGTCGTTGATTGTACCCAGGGATTTTATTTATAATATTTAACAAACACTCCAAGCACAAGGTACAAGACCTGACCCACCCATCTGAACAGATGCCTTGACCACTTCGTTTGTCTTTAAAAATCAGTGTGCCATTATCTGTTCAAGCTAACACATGTCAGCTGAACAGGAACACCATAGTTACATGAGAAAATTGTGTATCTTTAGCCTAATCTAGTTACTTTCTAATTTTAGAAAATATTTACTCTCTTCTATAAGAGCAACATTCCCACTAATGTACACCTATTCTTGCTTTTACATTTTGTATCAAATTATATTTATGTATGTACCGATTTGTGTGTGTGTGTGTGTTCTTCACACAGCAGTTGTATTTTATTGATTCATGATTAAATAATCCTCTTAACACTCATCAAAGAACATTATTAACTAGAAGATATTACCGCCAAAAGTCCCTCTTAGGAAACCACTACTATAAAACTTCACTGTTTTGTTCATAGAAGACTATGAAGTATAAATGTTCCTACTCTGATTTACTTATCTCTCCTTAAAATACCTAAATCATTGGGGCGCCTGGGTGGCTCAGTGGGTTAAAGCCTCTGCCTTCGGCTCAGGTCATGATCCCAGGGTCCTGGGATCGAGCCCTGCATCAGGCTTTCTGCTCGATGGGGAGCCTGCTTCCTCCTCTCTCTCTGCCTCCCTCTCTGCCTACTTGTGATCTCTCTCTGTCAAATGAATAAATAAAAAATCTTAAAAAAAAAAATACCTAAATCATTGCTTCAACTAAGGCTCAAGATGAACAACAAAAAGTGTTTTGAGATAAATCAAGATGGTACAATGGGCCAAAATTATCTTTTTAATTAAATATGTGCATATAAATTCTAGTCTCAAATAAGACTATGAGAATTTGGTTCCATTAACTCTTTCTTCCAACATATTGGAATTTAATCAGAAATAAGTAGAGAGAAAACCTCCTACACACTGGATGTGTCAGAATCATTTGGGGATCTTTTTTTTTCTCCTCCTACTATGTCCATATATAATTGACATATAGCATTTTGTAACTTTAAGGTATACAAGGTATTTATTTGATTCACTTATGTATTGCAATGTGATTACCCCCATAGTGTTATCCTTATGTTAAGTGAAGTAAGACAGAGAAAGACAAATACTGTATGATCTCACTTACATATGGAATCTAAAGAAGCTGAACTTGTAGAAACAGAGAATAGAACAGTGGTTACTAGAAACGGGGATAGAGGAAATAGAGAGTTATTAGACAAAAGGTACGAACTTCCAGTGTGAAGGTGATTAAGTTCTATAATCATAACCATTATGATTACAAACAGTCTATCTGTGTGAATTGCTGAGAGAGTAGATCTTACATATTCTCACCAAAAAGAGAGAGAGATGGTAATTATGTGATATGATGGAGGTGTTAGAATATGTGATGGGGGTGTTTAGAGGTTTTTTTTGTAACTAAGGAAATAGTTGACATGTAACATATTAGTTTCAGTTATACAACATAATGTTGGGATATTTGTATACACTGTGAAATAGTACAATAAGTCTAGATACCATTCATCTTATACATAGTTAAAAATCTTTTTCTTGTCATGAGAACTTTTAAGATTTATGCTCTTAGCAGCTTTCAAATATACAATACAATATTATTAATTGGAATCCTGCTATAATTACATTCCCATGACTTATTTATTTTCTAACTAGAAATTTATACATTTGGACCCCTTTCGCCCATTTTGCCCACCCCAAACCCCTCTTCTCTGGCAGCCACCAATCTGTTCTCTGTATTGTTGAGCTTGGTTTTTTGGTTTTTTGTGGGGGCTTTTTTTAATGTATTTATTTTGTTTTTAGAGACTACATGTAAGTGAAATCATGCGGTATCTGTCTTTGTCTGACTAATGTCACTTAGTATAATGTCCTCAAGGTCTACCCATGTTGTTGCATATGACAAGATCTTACTCTGTTGTCACTGACTAATATTTCCATTGTTTCATGTACCGCATCTTCTTTACCCTTTCGTCCGTCACTGAACTCTTAGGTTGTTTCCATGTCTTGGCTATTGCATATAATGCTCCAGTGAACATAAGCGTGCATATGTCTTTTCGAATTATTATTCTTGTTTTGGTTAAATACCCAGTAGTGGAACTACTGCATCATATAGACGTCCTATTTTTTTATTTTTTGAGGAATCTCCATGCTGTTTCCACAGTGGCTATACCAATTTACATTCACAACAGTGCATGAGGGTTCCTTTTTCTCCACACTTGTTATTTCTTGTCTTTAAGATTTTAGCCATTCTGACTGATGCAAGGAGATAATTTCTTTGTGGTTTTGAATTGTATTTCCCTGATGATGAGTGATGTTGAGCATCTTTTCATACATCTGTTAGCCATCTCTCTGTCTTCTTTGGAAAATGAAGTCCTATCCAAAAAATTATTGTCAAGAATACTATCAAGAAGCTGACCAATTATGTTTTCTTATAGGAGTTTTATGGTTTCAGATCTTACACTGAAGTTTTTAATCTATTTTGAGTCAATGTTTGTATAGGATATAAGAAAGTAGTCTAATTTCATTCTTTTGTATGTGGCTATCCAGTTTTCCCAGCAAGATTGAAAAAAACTTTCCTTCCCCATTTTGTTGTAAACGAATTGACCATATACGTGTGAGTCTATTTCAGGGGTCTCTGTTCTCTTCCATTGATCTATGTGTCTGTTTTTATACCAATACCATATGGTTTTGATTATTTTAGCTCTGGATACAGTTTGCAACCAGGGGGCCCCATACCTCCAACTTTATTCTCAAGATTGCTTTAGCTATTTATGGCCCTCTGTGGTTCCATACAAATTTTAGGATTGTTAGTTCTATTTCTGTGAAAAATGCCTTTGAAATTTTGATCAGGATTGTGTTAAATCTGTAGATTGCTTCAGCTTTTATGCACATTTTAACAATATTCATTCTTCCATTCCATAAGCATGGAACATCTTTTATTTATTTGTGTCTCTTTCAGTTTCTTTCATGAATGTCTTACAGTTTTCAGAGTATAGGTCTTTCATCTCTTTGGTTAAATTTATTCCTAGATATTTTATTCTTTTTGATGTAATTATAAATGGGATTGTTTTTTAAATTTCTGTTTCTGACAGTTTTTTGCTGATGTGTAGAAATGCAACAGATTTTTGTGTCTTGATTTTGTATCCTGCAACTACTGAATTTTTTTATTAGCTCTAACAGTTTTTTATTGAACCCTTTAAGAATTCTCCATATGTAAAATCATGTCATCCATGAATACTGACACTTTCACTTCTTCCTTTCCAATTTTGATGCTTATTATTTATTCTTACTATCTTATTGGTCTAGCTAGTTGAATTGTGTTGAATGTAATTGTGTTGAATGCAAGTGGCAAGGTGGCATCTTTGGTCTCTGATCCTAGAGGAAAGGATTTTAGCTTTTCATCATTAAGTACGATGTTAGATGTGGGCTTGTCATATATGACCTTTATTGTGCTGATGTTTGTTCCCTCTATACTCAATTTGTTGAGAGTTTTTATCATTAATGGATTTTGAATTTTGTCAGATGCTGATCCTACATCTTTTGAGATGATCTTGTGATTTTTTTTCCCCTTCATTTTATTACTATGCTATGTCATGTAGACTTAATTACAGGTATTGAAGCATCCTTTCATCACTGGAATAAATTCCTCCAGATCAGAGTGTATGATCTTTTTAATGTATTGCTGATTTTGGTTTACTAATATTTTGTTGAGAATTTTTGCATCTACGTTCATCAGGGAAATTGGCCTTTTATGTGTGTGGTATCCTTGTTTGGTTTTGGTGTCAGTAATGCTGGCCTCATAAAATGAGTTTGGAGACATTCCCTGTTTTTCATTTTTGTGGAAGGGTTTGAGAAGGATTAGTATCACTTTTTAAAATGTTTGACAGAATGCACCAGTGAAGCATCTGGTCCTGGACTTTTGCTTGTAGGGAGGTTTTTGATGACTGATTCAGTCTCCTTAAAGTCACTGGTCTATTCATATATTTCCTATTTCTTCACAGTTCAGTCTTGGAAGATTGTATTATGTTGAAGAACTTACCCATTTCTTCTAGGTTGTTCAGTTGGTTGACACATAATCATTCTTAACAGTCTCTCAGGATCCTGGGTAATTCTGTATTGTCAGTTGAAGCACCTCTTTCATTTCTTATTTGATCTTTTTCTCTTGGTCATTCTAGCTAAAGATATGTCTGTTCTGTTCTTGTCAAAGAACCAGCTCCTAGTTCCATTAATTTTGTTCTGTTGTCTTTTTTGTCCCTATTTCATTTATTTCCTTTCTTATCTTCGTTTTTTCCTCTCTTCTACAAACATTGTGCTTCATTTGTTCTTTCTATAGTTGCTTGAGGTGTGGAGTTAGATTGATATTTTTCTTCTTTCTTGGGGTAGACTTTATTTCTGCGAATTTCCCTTCCAGAACTGCTTTTACTGCATCCCTTAAATTTTGGTATCTTATTTTTTCACTTCATTGTCTCATGATATTTTTTGATTTCTCATTTGATTTCTTAATGGGCCCACTGTTTGTTCAGTAAGATGTTGTTTAATTTCCACCTATTTGTGATTTTTCCAGGTTTTTTTCTTGTAGTTGATTTCAGTTTCATATGATTGTAGTCAGAAATGATGTCTGGGGGCGCTTGGGTGGCTCAGTGGGTTAAAGCCTCTACATTCGACTCAGGTCATGATCCCAGGGTTCTGGGATCGAGCCCCGAATCGGGCTCTCTGCTCAGCAGGGAGTCTGCTTCCTCCTCTCTCTCTGCCTGCCTCTCTGCCTACTTGTGATCTCTGTCTGTCAAATAAATAAATAAATAAATAATCTTTTTAAAAAAATGATGTCTGATTTGATATCAATCTTCTTAAATTTATGAAGATTCAAGGAAAATTCCATACATTCCTGTACATCCTCACTCCGCCCTATACCTGTGGCCCCTCACCACCACCTCATGGCCGAGGTCTCTCCTTTGATGTCCAGCCTGCTGCTCCTTTGCGGGGTATTCAATAAACTTCTATGTCCTTTAAAAAAAAAAAAAAGATTAGGAGCTTTGCGCAGTGGCAGTATCGTAGCCAATGAGGTTTATCCGAGGTGCGATTATTGCTAATTGAAAAAAAAAAATTATGAAGACTTGTTTTGTGGGGGCGCCTGGGTGGCTCAGTGGATTAAAGCCTCTGCCTTTGGCTCAGGTTATGATCCCAGGGTCCTGGGATCGAGCCCCACATCAGGCTCTCTGCTCAGCAGGGAGCCTGCCTCCCCCACTCTCTCTGCCTGCCTCTCTGCCTACTCGTGATCTCTGTCAAATAAATAAATAAAATCTTAAAAAAAAAAAGACTTGTTTTGTGTTCTAACATACCATCTATCTTTGAGAATGTTCTATGTGCACATGACAAGAATGTGTATTCTGCTGGTTTGGGATGGACAGTTCTGTATATATTAAGTTCATCTGGTCTAATGTGTCATTTAAGACCAATGTTTCCTTATTGATTATTTTGTGTGGGTGATTTATCTATTGATGTAAGTGAGGTATTAAGATCCCCTGTAATTTTTGTATTGCTGTGTGTCTTTTCCTTTAGGTCTGTGAATATTTGTTTTATATATTAGGTGCTCCTATGTCCAGTGCATAGATATTTATGAATTTTGTATCTTCTTGTTGGACTGACAACTTTATCATTATGTAATGCCCTTTTTGTTTTCTATACAGTCTTTGTTTCAAAGTCTATTTTGTCTGATGTAAGTATAGCTCCCCCAGCTTTCCTTCGTCTTCTATTTACATGGAAGATCTTTTTCCATCCCTTCGTTTTTAGTCAGTGCTTGTCTTCACATCTGACTGGGTCTCCTGTAGACAGTGTATACCTGGCCAGCTTTAAAAGGCAGAGGAAGAATACAGGACACTTGCTCCCAGCTTTAGTAAGGCAGAGGGAGAGCACAAAATGGTGCCGCCAGAACCCTCATCTCTGGAGAGAATCCCACCAGGCCCCTGCTCCTCCAGTAGATGCTTTAGGATTAGTAAGTGAATCCCCTTCGTGTATAGGCTGGGTGCTTTCCAAACTGCAGATTCTGCAATGGACCCTGGGGCAATTGAGTCTTCCTGAAGCTATTCAGTAGCAGTCTTGCAGTTCTTGGCAGCCTCAGGTCTCATGGACACAAAGCGCTACTGGTTTTCAAAGCCAAAAGTTTCAGGCTCTGGCTTAGGGATTGGAATATCTGATGGTAGAGGTACAAGATTTAATAGTTGGGGTATCTGAAGTAGAGTACAAACTCATTGCTCTTCAGGGAAGGGTTTCAGATTTGTGAGATCCCTCCTGATTTTGGGTTGCTTGTGCTGGGTGGAATTTCTTATGAGACTCTATCTCTCCTACCTACCTTGATGTGCCCCTTTTTTTTGCTTGATGTGAGGCATCTGTTCAACTAACTTTCAAGTCATTCTCAGAATTTTTTCTACATATAGCTGTAGATTCAGGGTATCTGTGGGAGGAAGTCGATTCAGGATCTTCTTATGTTGCTCTCTTGGACTGCCCAGCTTAAGGATCATTTTTAAATGAAAATTTCTAAGACCTTGCTTTGTAGATCCAGTTGAGTAGTTGTCTGGTGGCACCTAACATTTAGAAAACCTCTGCCACGTTTGGAAATCTGAGCTAGGATAATTTTTCTGTCTTTTCCCAATGCCTGTTCTCACTGTCCTCTGATTTTAACGTATATTGACTGGCTCCTGGATACCATTTTGACCCATCTTAGACCAACCAACTTCTTCTTTATCAATACAATATGAATCTTTTCTAAAATTCTCAAGCTTTCTTCTTGCAGCTACTCACTAATCATTATGTATTTTCATTTGATTTTAATAGAGACTTTCTATCTCAACTGTTGAACTGATGGTGCTTTTTATTGGGTGCGTTCATTTAAACAAACAAACAAACAAAAAAAAACCTCTTCTGATTACTATTAACTCCAAAATGGCCCTGAGCAACTTTTTATAAATGTTAACAGTTGGTAAAATAACCTGGGAGTTCCTAACTTGTCTGTGGCTTTCAATATGGAAGCAAACAGCCTGCAGACCAATTAATAGGCTAACACTTTCGCCATCATTGAAACTTCATTTTCTCTGAAATTATTTTCCTGTGATTTGCTGGCAGACATTCCACTACGACCGTGAAGATTAAAGGGGCAAATTTTGATTTAGTCTCCTATAGCTCTCAGCCTCCTGTTTGTTTATGGTCCACATTTACAGTGTTTCTACATGGGGTCATCAGAGGACAGAGCAGATCTTGGAAAAGTTTAATGGTGATGATTAATTCTTTGAATTAGTTTCTGCTTCAAAGCCTTCCCACATAGACCAAACTCCTACATTTTTTACTGCATCTCTTCCTCATTTCCAATACAGCTTTTATTCCCTCAAAATTCTGTTCAAATTTCACTTCCTTCAAAAATGTGTCCTTTTGTAAACTGTGCCATGTCTAATCATCCCATCAATCCACAGTCTCTATTGGTAACCAGAATTTTACATTATGATTATTGGTGCATATTTCATGAGAGAAACATGGCGTCTCTAAGTCATATGGTCTTCTTAATCCTGGAAACATTCTAAACTCCAAATATATGTCTGTTTACATTGGTTTCCTTATTTTTAGTTTTGTCATTACTCCTTAGGCTTACTTGCATATTGTAATCTTTAAATAACTATCTATAGAATGACTATACTTTCTTTTTATTTATGTGAGTATATAAGAGATCCCAAAATGTAGGAGTGCAGGAGAGGTGGTAAACTCGCTTTAAATGAGAAAATTTATGAGTTGAAATTGGTTTTTAACCTAGGCCTAAAACGTTGATAATGTGCAGTCATCCTCCTCTAGGCAATAAGGTCTTCAGAGCCTAGTCTTATTGCAACTATCCCCAGAGCATGGCAAATGGACTTGTTAGACAAGGTACGTCAAGTGAGAACAGTTGGTGGAATATCTTTAAACAAAACAGACACAAAGCCATGCTTGATCTAGAGAACTACAGGGGGTCAATTGGGGGTATAATGTAGTCACAGCAGTGTGGCTGGAGGACTATTTGGCTGATAATTTGAGGACTGATTGGAAATGTAAGACTCTCTCAGAGAAAGATCTGAAACCAAGACCTGGGGTTGGGGTGGGAGCGAGGGGTGTGGGAGAGGAGTAAAACTAAAGGGAAAGCTTTCCAAGAGCCCTCATTCAGAGAAAGTCCTGCAAGGTTCCGTGAGGAACTGACTGGGATAGAACCCACAAGATATGTTAGTGTGATGGAAGATGAGCCTGGAAAGATCAAAACAAGAGTTGTATTTCATCATAGAACAAATGAAATTCTATTGTAATACTTGATATGGAACCATCTATTTACATAAGTTTTTAAAGTTAAATTAATTGGGGCTCCTGGATGGCTCAGTCTGTTGCATGGCCAACTCTTGATTTCAGTTCAGGTCATGATCTTGGGGTCCTTGGATTGAGCCCCATGTTGGCCATGCTCAGTGGGGAGACTGCTTGAGGATTTCTCTCCCTTTCCCTCTGCCCTGCTACCACTCCCTTGCTCTCCAAAATAAATAAATAAATCTGTAAAAAAAAAAAAAAAAAGAGAGAGAAAGAAAGTTAAATTAATTTAATAATTATAATAAATGTGACTATTTTGTTGATTGTACTCATAACTCTTCAAAATGACCCTACTATATAATTTCTTTCATTTAGAAGCATAATTACTTTCATTTAATACTGTAATGTAGTTCAGTGTAACCTCATCATAGCAGTTCCAGAAGCAGGCTTTTTTCTTCTTGTCTCGAAGACATTGACTGAACGTAATTGGGTGCAGCTGTTTAACTCAGAGTTTTTCAGAGTCAAATGATTTAATCCATGCAGAGAAAGGGAACTAAAGAAGGATTAAAGGATGCCACATGTCTTAGTACTTCTTCGTGTCACTGTAGGCTCAATATTCTGTAGTATAACTTTTAATTAAAAATTTCATTGAAGCCCAAAAGTATTTATAACACAACTCTAAATAATTTTCAAAATATGAACTATAACATTTACCAGTTATGATTACATGAATTGGCTTTTCCTGAGTTTTCTGTATTTTCTCACAATCTTAGCACTTCAACAAAAAGAAAAGTATACAACTACTGAAAGATGAAGCTTATACTATCAGACCAGTGGAATGGTTTTTACTAATACCTTTCTGTGAGCACACTTATAAGCAGAATTAGGAAAACATGATTAAGCACATTAATTCAAGTTGACTGAAACACACTGGAGCACCTCCATTCCTGTAGTGGTTGGGGAGGGATGGTCAGCTCCTCCACTGCCAGGAGGTGATGAAAGTAGGCATGGTATTGTTATACTAGATGGTGTTTTTCAACTATGCACCAGACACTGAGCTAGGCACTTAATTTTTTTTTAAATATCATTTAATATGCATAATAGTATCATAAAATAAGTACTATTATTAGCTTCCACTTTGTAGTTTAGGAAACTGAGTCTTGGAACAAGTTAAATAATTTACTCCAGGGTACATAGTTAATAAGTGGTAGAGCCAGAATTTGAACCAAGGCTGTTTGACTTCTCATTACTAAAAAAGTAAATTTGGAGATGAAATTAACAGTTGATAAGTTCAAACTCAAAAACAAAAATAATGAAGTCACAAGAAGAATTGTTTAAGAATAAAAATGTGAAATAAAAATCTGGGGGAAATAAGGACAAATAAAACTGTATTTAATCTCAAATAATGCCAGAGGTAAAGTTATTATTTGAATTTCTGGATTTCCCATAATGCTTTTAAAACCATGAGTCATTTTACTTTTTAGTCACTGAAAATAAACAAAGCCAGGTAGTCTGGGACTTTCAGACAAACAAATAGTTAATAGGAAAGGACATAAAAATGAAGTACTGTTTTCAGTTAAATGAAGTTAAGTTATTACATCTCACATCTTTATTCCAAATCACATGTGCATAACTTATTATTACATGCATAACATATATGCATATATACATGCACATATTATATGCACATATTATATGTGTAATATATTACACACATAGAGAACTTGCATAAAAATGTGCCATGATAGGGGTGCCTGGGTGGCTCAGTTGGTTAAGCATCAGACTCTTGATTTTTGTTCAGGTCATGATCTCAGGGTTATAATACTGAGCCCCGTGTCAGTCTCTATACGCAGCAAGGAGCCCGCTTGGCATTCTCTCTCTCCCTCTCCCCCTCTCTGCCCTACCTCTCTTAAAAAAAAAAAAAAAAAAAAAAAAAAAGGTGTTATGATAATTGACGTTAAATAGGGATGCAATTCATGGGCCTGATGTCAGACTTTGCAGAGTATAAACATGCCCTTTTTTTCTGCCCAACCCCAAGTGAAACCCTCAACCCAATTTATTAGGAAAGGAAGTCATGGATGTAGTGATTAGAGAGTTGTCTGCCTACATGTGCAATTTCAACTAGGAGTACCTTAAATTCAATGAAGCACAGAAATGCAGAGTTATGGTTGGATTCAGCCCTTAATCTTCATTATTTATTTATAATAAATCATGTTATTTATTGTACTTTGTTAAAATGGGCTTCATCTTAAAAATAAAGTTAAAGTTTGTGTTAGTGACCACATCAGTACATGGTGTTGAAAGGTGGATTCTGCTGGGGAGAGGAAAGCACATTTTTTACCTCAGGTTTGTCCAATTCATTTTGCTGCTCCAACAAAGGAATTAAAACATAGAGACTTGAGGTAACACAACAAAGGTGACAAGGAAGATAACACAGTGAGACCATAAGAGATATACTTACTAGGAATGGAAAGATTTTGAAGAAGTTGATGAAAAAGCAGGAAAATCCTGAAAGTAATTATAGTATGAAGATCCTAGATTACCCAAAGATATTTAAAAGTCAATAGCTAAATGTATAGATTTTTTTAAAGAAAGAAAGAGAAGGTTAAGCTAAAGGTGATTAATTAGATATGAGTTTGTTTCAAGAATGGCACCAAACTGAGTTCCACAAGTAAGGAAGACTTTATTCTAGACTATTACAATAGAAACTGAAATTAACTCCATGGAAACAAAAGGCTGGAATATTTCTAAGTATTGGATAAATTAGTGAGAAAGCAGTGGAGGACGTTAGGGGAGAGATTGATCAATGTGATATGTAGAATACATTGAGTTACTCCTGAGTTTGCAAATATTTTTCTCAGTAGTTAAGTCATGTGTGTTTGCTAACCATTATCAGTTGAAGAAGTTGGAGACCTACCATCCTATGTAGACTGAGGTGTCAGGGCACTATCTCCTATGATGTTTCCATGTCAAAGAAATGGTTCCCAACTACTTGAGAAAGATATTTCCTAGGTTCAAAGACTGAGAAGAGACTAGGAGAAATTTACATAAGTTTCAAAGGAACAGAAAAAGAATTTACAATTTTGAGTTTTTCAAGTAAATGCTTTAAAAAAAAAGGGAGGCCAGGAGCCTAAAGACAGGAAGAAACCTGTCAAGTTCAGTCAAACTAAGGGTAATGTCAAGGCTATCTTGATCAGGTTTTAGTAAATGAACAGTTAGAAATATATAAACATAGGTGGCCTTTTTCAGAAAAGCAAGGCATGTCCTGGGATTTCTAATCCATTTTTTTCCCCTCATCCATCCAAAATTTATGCAAAGTTCTTAAGTTCTGACAGTAACTGAACCAAAGACTTCAGCTACGAAGATATTGAATGAGACAAAATTATTGGGAAACTTCCCATTTATGAAGAAGAGATATGAAGCCTCTCTTCGAAAAGAGGAGGGAAGAAAGAGTTATAAGACTCAATTCGTGGGTCTTTTACCTCAATAAGCTGAGAGTGATTCCAGACTTACATACCTTATAGTTTTATAAAGTTCAGATAGGATGGTTATATGAAAATGCTCTCTGGAAAGATCCAGGCGAATATGAGACTTCATTCTCTCCCATCTCAATTCTTTTTTGAATTTATATTGGCTATCAGTCAATAAATAAATATATAAGTGGCTTCCACTATCAGAGTCAGTATGAAATTTTAAGGCAATTTCTGAAGAATACAAAAGACATCAACAATTCAATAATAATTTTCAGGATTGCTACAGAGTTTGTTTAGGTCTGGTGAGGGAGATCTGTCCCAAAAATACAGTACTAGGGGCTTTCTAAATAGTGTACTTCTTAAAAATCTTGGCTCTATATCTGGTTTCTCTTTGCTTTAATTTCTCCTTTCTCTTTACCTCCCTCTCAATTCCATTACACTGATGTGCTTCAATTGCCTTCTGGAGGTACACTGCACATACTACTACTGTGACTGTTAAAAAGCACCCATAGCAATCTGCACATTTCTATGACTAAAAAGAAATTAGAATAATGCAAGGAACATTTAGGGAATAGTGCTAAGCATGTATATCCCTGACATTGAAATACAATTAATTATATTTTTACTATATTAATGTTGTGTTCTTTGCTCATCTCCTAAGCTATAAAAAACCTTGAAACTATAAAAACCTTCATAAACCAAGACTTATCTTTTATATTACATTTAAGCTCCAGTACAATGAATGCAATAAACTTTCAGCATATACTTTTACCAAGAAAAAGAAATCTATCCTCTGATCACACTTCTCATTTTGTTTTATTTTTATGGAAATTGACATGAATTTTTAGTGTAATTACTTCAAACAGATGTTCAATTCTCTTATCCTGATAATAGGAAACACAGTACAATCAAAGGAGATATTTTGGAAGAGTTCATGAAAGAGTTTGGTGAAGTTCATGAAATAGACCAAATAGGGAAATTGGAGGGTTGCTTTAAAGATGTCAAAATACATGTTTAAACTGATTAAATGATGAATTATTAAAAACATATTCTTAAAATTGTATATGTGAAGACAGAGATTAGAATACATCAACTTAAACTAATTCAAATCTTGTTTTGAGTTCATAAAAATAAATCAAACATTTTTATTTTATTTCTCAACCTTTTATATGGAGTGTCACAAACAGGTTTAAGCTAGATATGCTTTAGTTAAGGCTTCACAGTAAGATAGAAGTTGTAATATTTAGACAATGGTTTCATTCGTTTCTTTCTGTGTTACATATTTCATGTAAAATGTACATTTTTTAGGTTTGCTTCAGATGCCTAGAGCTTTATGGGGGAAAAATAAAAGTCATAAATATAAAGCAGTCCTTTGAAAATTTTATGTTGGAACGTGTATGCCAAAAAAAATGGTATATTTAATATACAATGACAAGAGTGTAGATTCTAAATGTTTATGATATCATGTCCAGGATCTAGCTAAGAAATTGTCCTCAGAAAGACTAAAGAAAAAAAAAAAAAAGAAAGAAAGAAAAAAACAAGTTGCATTAGCTGTTGCTAAATGAGCTGTAGAACCACATCATTCAGTATAATGATAATTAGATTTATCAGCCCAGGTTTATTTGGATGCAAATACAGATAATCAAAGTCTTAAAAGGTTCTATATTGGGGACATATGGTAGTTGAAAATATCCTAACAGTAGGGTAATAGATATGGAAAAATGAAATTTCCAAAATATTCAGCAGCTAAATTTTCATTCCATTATATGGAAAGACTATAAATTAACCTGATATTTGGATTTGAACATGTTTAACTTACTATCATACATTTTCTGAAATAATGTCATGCAAAACAGTTCTTATCTAATTAAAATAATGTTTATCAATCAAAAACAACTTTCAATGTGAAGAAGAGGGATGAAATTATTTTCTGAAGCACATTAGGTAAAGACTTTATTTCCAGGGTCACTTTTTATATTAAAAATAAGATAGGAGTTGCACTCCTAGAATGTGGTTGAAAATCACAAATTACGGAATTAACCTGTGATAGCCATAAACCCAGCCTTTCTTTCTCTCCTAATGTTTCCCTGATGACTCATGCCTGGAGTGCTCCTGGACATTTAGCTTAAAAGCACACACTTCCTAAGGATTCCAGTTAGTGGTCAATGCATTGAGTTGATTAAAGCACCCGCTGAAAGCAAATTCAAAGATCTTAACGATTTCATGTTTTCATAGAACCGTTGCCATTTTTTCAATGGCTGTAAGCAAAAACATGTAACCTTGGATACGTCAACATGCCTAGTCTTTGTATCTGAGACAGTATACGCCGCCACTATGCTTCACTGTGTCCCAAGGAACAATTTAGAGTGCCAGTTTCAGGACTTTTCATAGACGAAGTCTCATCCATTATTAACTTTCGTGGCATCCCGCATTCTCCCTACCACCATGCCAATTAAAAATAGATTGGGATTTGGTTAAAACTCAGTTCAAATCTTAGCTTCTTTAATTAAATTTCTGCTCTTTGAGACAGTAAACTTCAACTTGTTGAGCTTCAGTTTCCTTTAAAGTAAAAATCAGATGTTAGTACCTATGTCAAAAAGTTGTAGAAGGTACAAATTTCCAGTTATAAAATAAACAAGTCATGGGGATGTAAGGTAGGGCATGGTGGCTATAGCTGACTATTCTGTAATATATATTTGAAAGTTGCTAGGACAGTAAGTTTTAAAAGTCTCTATAGGTCAAAAAAAATTGTAACTCTGTATGGAACAAATGTTAGTTGGATGTATTATGATTATTTCACAATGTATGCAGATATCAAAGCATTAAGTTGTACACCTGAAACTAATGTTATCTTTCAGTCATACCTCAAAAAAAATGTTATGGTGACAATTACCTGAGGTGATATATACAATATTCATAGCACAGTGCTTGACAAAAGATGGGCAATCAGTAACTGCTCATTGAATGTTTTCATCCAAGTATACCCTGTATAAAGGGAAGTCTAAAGGGAAGTCCCACAGAGAAACGATTGATGTCTGGTATAAAGTCCAGATGAATCTGTAGCTACTCATTCAAGAAGCAGTCTGGTCCTATTCAAAACACAAGAGAAGAAAGGCAGAAAAATTCTAGAGCAATGTTTCTCAGATTTTATGTGCATGCAGATCACCTGGGGACCTTTATAAAAGGCAAATAATAATTTAGTGGATGAGATCTGAGAGACTGCATTTCTAGCAAACTCCAGCTGGTGCATATGCTGCCTGCCCACTGGATACACAGTAACAAAGTCCTAGAGCACTTGAGTGCATGGCAATTTATGAAATACTGTACTCATATCTATATATGTCTAATCCAGCATTCTGTTTCCTGACACAACAGGTTAAAATTAAACGATTCCTTTTTTCATTTAACAAAAGATTATTTAGTGTCTTTTATGTGCCAGGCACTGTTTTAGGTTCTAAGTATAAAATAATAAGAGAGAGAAAGATCATGCCCTCATTGGGTTTTTAATCTAGTGGTAGGGTTAGAAGATAAACTTATAAACAATTCATTAGGTTCCAGTGGCGAGTAAAGCTGTAATGAAAATAAAATGTAGTTATTGTGAGATTGTGTATGGTCAATAAAGCCTCCTCTGGGAAGGGGACAATTGAACCGAAACCTGAATATTGAAAAGTAGTCTGCCGTGAGATCTGAAATTGTCATACAAAGGGAAGGGAGAATGCCAAGTCCCTGAGGCAGTGATAAGATTATTCTGTAGGAGAGAAGGGGAAAAAACCATCGTGGCTAGACCATAATGCCATTATGTGGATGCAGAACAATGCTGAGCAGTCGGGAGCAATCAGAGCCAGGGGCTTACCTGGCCACAGTTGGGAGGAGTGCAATAAGGGCTGACATCTAAGGGAATTTAGAGGTTGAATCCAAGGTGGGTTTTAATAGCTCCACAGAGGATTAAGATGTGTTCTAGAACAAATGTACCTACCGGAGAATGCACCTGGCTAAGCGGAACAAGATGAGTGAAAAGAGCTAACATAAGATACCGGACACAGGTTGAAAAAAAAAAAAAAAAGAAGTCATAAAGCAAGAAAGGTTGAAACTGTACATCCCTTTAGTTTACAAGAAAGAGAAATCTACCACTTTTGCTTTGAAAAGTAATTTTATAATAGCACCCACATAGCATACTTTCAGTTGCTGCAGAATGAGTTAAATTTTTCTGAGTAGAAATGATTAAGTAACTGAGAAGAAATAAAACTGTAATTCCTGGTTGATTATAGGCTAGAGCACCAAACTTGCCTTCCTTTTCACAGGATATTAGAAATGAAAGTGAAAGAGAGTAGATAGAACATTATAAGTAGCAGCAAAGAACTAAGACATATGCGAGTCCCCTCTTGCCCTCAGAAAAATGTTTAGTAGGAAGAAGAGTCATTATTACGTAAATTGTAAAATATTAAATACCTTGTATTGTAATGATTTTCGTATTCTACCTTCGGTACCTATAAATCTACAATCTATCTTCATATTGTTTTACTGGGATGTAAGCCAAACCCTAAAGCCAATAAAAGCAGAATTAAAAGAGATCCCACAGATCACAGTAACTAAAGACTGAATGATACAATGATGAGTCCATTGTCATTTCAGTGAGTCTGACTTACTAGTAAGTAAATCTGATCATTTAAAGCCTTGCAGACTGGTGGCTTATTAATGCTCCACTTGACTTCTGATTGTGTCTAATGATACAAGACCCTGCAAACTAGCAACTATTAACCTGTTAGAGCATTTCCAATTGACTTCTGATTTTCTATCTTGTTTTTCAAATGTATGAATAAAGGACCGTACATTAACACGATGCTCCTAGCCTTCCATCAGTGAGAAACAGCTCTGTGTTGCTTTTCTAATAGCAGTGAAAAGTAGCATAATTAGTCACTCCTTCTCACCTGAAGGTGTAATGGCCCAAGGCACACATTTGTGATATATTTATCCAGAATTATGGTCATGTTTTCTGGCAAAATAATAGATCAGCTTTTGCTTGTTTTTGGATTGTTTTGCTCTGTTCCACTGATGTCATTAACACCCTACATTAACCAGTGACGCTGTAGAATTCATTTCATATTCTATTTTGGTCATTTGTAATCCTTTTAGCTATCTTTGGCATTCATTAATCACAAAGACATTTTCTTCCTCATTGGCCTTTTGTACATCTCATTGTATTCATTCAACAAATACTAAAGGCGTGCCAGTCTCTAGAGCTCACAAGGCAAGGGAGGGAGTGGGGTCAGATGAAGCTGGGAAGAGAATCCGGAGCCAGGTCATTATAGGTCTTGTAAACATTTAAGAACTTTCATCTCTGTCTTAAGGGCAACAGGAAACTGCTGATGAGTTTTAAGTGCTGGAGTGACACCATCTTCTGCCATTTGCTTACCTTATCATTTTTCTCTCCCTCTTCCAATGGGACCACTTAAAACAGTTTTATGTTTTAGCCTATTATTTACATATCTTGGCTATTTCCAACTAACACAGTAATTTTTATGAGAAAAAAAAAGGTTGCCAGTCATACAAAAATAAATTCTCTGGGAGACACAGTTTGCAGAGATACCTGAGTTGGTTCATGAAAATATATGGTACATGCTGTGGGTAGAGGTGTTATTTGTAAATGATGATGTAAATGGTACATCTCCAATAATGCAATAAAAAGGGGAATGTAATTCATTGATGTTCTTTATTGCAAGGTTAATATTATAAACAGAAAAGTCACTAACTGGGCAGCTATCTGTAGTAAAAAATCCTTTTAGCACTGTGCTTGATCTATACACCTAAGCTTCTAATAATAAAAGAAGCTTCAGTTAAGGGTATATATTTATTCCTTGTGTTCTTTTAACATCTGGCCATTGTGGGCATTGTTTTAGCTTTCTTTTTAACTAAGAACCAAATAACCTAATTTATCTTGGTGCCCATCTGGTTACAATTGCTCATTTTACATTTATTTAAAAATGATAGATTGTTTGTGATGATGTCTTCCCCAGGAGAAGAAGTTGACAGACAGCTGTGCAGAGATGCCATCTTCCCCATCCCTGTTGCCTGTTACGCCCCGTGCCCAAAGGACTGTGTGCTCAGCATGTGGTCTTTGTGGTCCTCCTGCTCACACACCTGCTCGGGGAAAACTACAGAAGGGAAGCAGATACGGGCACGGTCCATTCTGGCCTATGCCGGTGAGGAAGGTAAGGCTGGTCACCAGCTTCAGAAGTGGATTCAGATTCCTTTCTGAAGTTGGCATCTTTTTTTTTTTTTTTTTTTTTTTTTGGTCTTTTGTGGTTAAGGTGATGCTATACAAAAATCTACTTCCAGAATCCCAGCAATTTAAGGAAATTTAATATCTGTTGACCTATGGAGCAACTTCTTTTCCCCAGAATTAATCTTGAAAATAGATCTTTAATAAAAGAAGAAAGACTTTAAAAAGTAGTTACTTTGCCTTATCTCTCTCCTAATAATTGCTTTCTAGTTTGAATGCTAAACTTGTGCAAAAGTATGAAAATGGCTTCCCAAACTCCAGATGTGTCAGGTTTGATTATTTTTTCTCTATTGCAGTAGTCAGTTTTTTCCCTTTGAGATGACATTATGCCTTCTCATAAACAGGCATATATGTTCAATAAAGAAGTGTTTTGTTTTTAAAGAAACACCAGCATGACTATTACTTGAAGGAAAATTACATGGCTTCTCTGCCACTCGGGTTTTTGAACATAGGCTCTGAGATCCAGAAGTCTCATCCGTACATTGTGTTCATTTTTCAAATATGCTGCTCCTTAATCACCTCATCCTGTTGGGGGAATAAAGCATGCTTTGTCATTTATTCACACCTCACTTGTGTAAGCTTTATTGTCGAGAAATATAAGGCTCTTGGTAATTATCTCTCAAGCTTACATCCAAATGCTAATTTGGCCTCTGTGTGACTGGGTGATATAATGTCATACTTAATCTTGTCATTCTTGAGAATACCACAGGACTAAGAAAAACATAGAAGTCATCAAGTTCTATCACATTAAGGCATGTTCAGTCTCAAGAATATAGGTGTATATTATTTAAACCTTATCAAGCTGAATGACTCTTCTCCTCATTCACAGTTAGCACTAGTAAGTAATGATTTCTGTTTGTAATTTGCATGTGTTTCTCTGTGTATATCCCCAAATAACAAATTGTGGAGGAGTTTTTAGGCTGCCAGTTTTATTTTTCTACTTCTGAAACATTTTGGTGGTAGAAACCTGATAGTGTTTTTATTTCATCAAACGTGCTATCTATGAATATACTAGCCATGCAAAAATGTAATTACCTTAGTCTTAAGACCTGAGAGAAAAATTTAGCGTATTTGATAAGTCAACCTATAGGAAAATTTAGAATTTTGTTTTAAAGTGTCCCAAGGGGCACCTGGGTGGCTCAGTGGGTTAAGCCTCTGCCTTCGGCTCGGGTCATGATCCCAGAGTACTGGGATCGAGCCCCGCGTCGGGCTCTCTGCTCAGCAGAGAGCCTGCTTCCCTTCCTCTCTCTCTGCCTGCCTCTCTGCCTACTTGTGATCTCTGTCTGTCAAATAAATAACTAAGATCTTTAAAAAAAATAAAAATAAATAAAAAATTAAAAAATAAAGTGTCCCAAACTATTTTTCTGGTTACCTTAATATAAATTGAACCATTTGGTACCACCCCCCAAAAAAGTGTATCTGGGAACCAGATAGAGACTAGAACATTTCAGAAAGTTATATTCCTTGTCTTGTCAAACAGTAACTCTAACCTTGCATAGATTATATTCAGACTTCAAACTCTATCAGCTCAGATTATGTCTTGGACTTCATTAAAATTAGATCTGTGGTCACCCTGCTTCCTATAAATCTATTATACTCTGCAGACACTTTCTGTGTGACTAGTAATGAGTGACTTTTCGCCCTGTGAGTCACATGGCAGAGGTTTTTTGCCATGCTTTCAGAACCCACCAGATCATTATTTCTCTAGACATGATGCTTCACACTGAAAGGTCATGAAATGCTTTAAAGGCAGAAATTTATGATGGATCTTTGATGTGTATCACCCACTTAGTTTGAAAGGGTGAGACTTCGATAATTTTTAATTAAGTCTAGTAGCTGCATCATAAGCAGGCCGTGCTGGAAAATTATAGATGTTTATATAGTAAATCATAAAGGCATGAATGCAAAACATAATTTTAAACGGAAACCATATAGGAAGCTGTCAGTGGAGAATCTGCTGCTGCTTGTCTCTGTTAATAACAGTTATAAAAACTGGTATAATTATAGGAGATATTTAAAGAGGAATCTGTGTTTCAAAAACTATTTAGTATCCATTATTCGCTGGACATGGAAACATTTTCTTGCTCACAAAATAAGTCTTGTAATTTTGAGCTCTTCTTAAAATTATTCAAAAACTTCATTTGCAGGAAGTTTTAAAATGTGGCCCCCTGCTAATTAGATGACACTTTATAATTCTACACCAAAGTAGATCTTTCTAGTATTCCCCGAGAATTAATGTTTATATGTGTCAAACATGTTCTGAATTTTCTAAATCAGAAAATTACTGTGATAACCTTAAGGGGAAAGGTGACATTATTAAAATTAAGTATTGAGTGTTTAGACATACAACTTTCTGGTGAAATAAGTTACAAATCCATGTGCAAAGTACTAATCTGGATTTACAAAGTCAATGCTGCTTCACAAAATAAAAGATAAACTTTTATTTATCTCAGGCATAACTTCACTGTTGAACATTATACTGAATATTATATAACCTCTTGTATTAACAAGAGCAGATTGAGTTGTTTTGTAGTAACAAACAGCTCAGCAGCTTAAAAACTTAAAAGAGAAACTATTGCTTCTTTATGGGAACTTTGCCATGGCGTTGGGTGGCTTTCTAATGCAGTCTCCGCTTACACCTCCAAATGAAGACCTACTCCCCAATGCCAATGGAAGAAGTTAGTTGGAAAGTCTGTCTGGTGATTTCTAAGCATCAGCATTAAGTTCTTCCATACAGAAGGGACTTAAGTCGTTTCTACTGACATTTCATTGACCAAGCAAAATCATACAATCATGGCTTGAAGTTGAACCTAACTTCAGTCATGGCGCAGGGTGGGGGAGATGTAATCCTAGTGTGTGCTAGAGAAGAGGAGTGCTAGCTCCTGGTCTTACCCCTGATATATTTAGTTTTCGTATGGTTTGTGTGTCTGCGTGTGTGTGTCTACATCTATCTCCATGTCTGTCTCTGTAGATGTATGATAAAGGATGATTCTCTATGCCCCCAATTCAGGAGATAAACCAAGCTTCTCCAGTTGTTGAAATGTTAGGACTTTTATCAATTATTTCTTTGTTCCTACTATGTGAATGATAGAATACAGAATAATACATCTTCTTCCCCATACTACTTTCTCTTCCTTTCCCTTTCCTTCTTCACTTTCTTTCTGGGCTCTTACTCTCTGCTCCTGAACAATTTTCTCTAAAAAGTCATTTGGTGGAGTCGAGTGGTTGAGCATCTGTCTCATCAGGTGGGGGGTCTGCAGGGTTCAGAGTGGGTTATCAAAGCCCACAATGTAAATGCCAAAATAATATTAATCACAGAACATAACCCATTACATGAAATAGGAAACCATGGATCCATGTTTCATATAAATAAATGAATGTATTAACTGAGCATCTAACCAAGAGCATTTTATTTAGTCTCGAGTATCTCTCTAATGGAGAAGTATTACAGACACCACCTTAACCCAAGGATCAAAATTTAAATTATTGGTAGTGGAGCAAAGAAAAATCATGTGTTCCTGGTGTGATGCAATGATAAAATGGCATCAGGTCTGTGACGTCCCTGTCAAAGATGCATATTGTAGAATGTCCCAATGAACATGAGGAAATATCCCAATTGAAAAACACTGAAAAACAATAACTGATCTTTAATATCCTGAAGAGCCAAGGAGCACTTAATCATGAAAATTAAGAAAAAACTGAGGAACTATTCCAGATTGAAGGAGATTACCAAAACATGATACTTAAATGCAAAACTTGGTTCTAGATTTTTCCACTGTAAAAAGGGTATTTTGAGACAGTTGGAAAATCTGAATAGGTATGAGGTTAGATAGTAATAATGTGTCAATGTTTGTTTCCTGGTTTCCTGATCTCGAATATTGAATGTGTTTATGTAGGAAAATGCCCTTGACTATAAGAAATAAACATTTAAGTATTTAGGGCAGTGGGGTATCATTTCAACAACTTTGTCCAAATGATCCAGGGAGGAAAATTATTGATAATATACTTTGAATTTTCCTATAATTTCAAGCTTGGTTCAAAATTGAAACATAAAAAATTAATAAAAAAACGGCTTGAATATAATTGCTTTTCATGCAGTCTTGAGGAACACTTTATAACCTATTGTTAGCAACAAACAGAAATTATCACAAAAGGATTCTTATCCAAATGTCATTTGGAAAGCAAATACAAATGGTAGCAACCAGAGATAGTAAATATGCTGAAGAAAGCAAAAATATATCTTTTAAACTTAAAACAAAAGGGGGAGTGTGCGTGTATGTTTAAATAAAATTGGTATTTCACTTTTTGGCATTGTATAACTCAAGGTAAAAATCTTCCTTGTTTCGGGTAAACTATGGGGTGGGTCCCAAAATACTTTAAAAATATTTGAGGAGGAGGATGCAGAGATCATGTCCAGATTTTTGTGGAGTTTTCTATAGCCTCTGAGACTCACATGGTCATCCAGGCCTTCATCCAGGCCCTGGTTTGCTGGCCGCAAATTGGTGGCTCAGGTGTATGGCCAGGAGCATTTTCGCAACAGTGACCTTTCTGTGCGACCTTGACCCTATTCCCTGGACTTGCACTTGCCTCTTGTTTCCTCTCGGTTTTATAGAATGATTCATTAGTGTCTCGGGCTTAACCACCCAGTGCGGGGATAAGTGTGCAGATGTTACTGGCCCTGAACAAAAATTGTGTTGGGAAGATATGAAAGGAAGCAATCTTTTAACACTTCAGCCTGACATATTTTTAATATATAAATAGTAGTATGTTGAATTTGAATAAGAAATTTAAAATTAATGTTAGATTTATAGCCATCTGAATTTTTTGAAACCATGTTTAAAAAGAAAAACTGAGTTTCAAAATGTTTTCCACTAAGCATAATGACAACTTCTGTTAGCTCTCATTACATAGTTAATTATCCTTACAAGAGCAAGAAATGAGAGGATTTTTTTTTTTTTGGAAAGTTCAAAATGACCTGATACTATAACTTCATCAGCCAAATTTTAGTGTGTCTTTGCACCTGCTTTATAAATACAGAAAATAGATGCAAGGTGAATAGAATTATGCCAATTTTTCTCACATAATTAGCAGTCTTCAAAAATTATATTTTAAAATATAAAACATTGAAGAGGTAATATTGGTCTTTTAACTTTGGGTTTTCACAGCTAAAGGGCCTAAGGATTACTTTTGTTCCTGGACAGATTTGAAGAATCCAGAATCCATTATGTATGTACAGACTCATGGAATTCTGCCTTCCAAGTAAAAGTACTGTCACTTCCTCATCCTCCCATTCTTGACTTTGAAAACGGAGTTCTGTTTCAGTCTGTCCCTGCATGACCACAACCGCCACACAAGATTTATGTGGACCCCACAGTGGAATATCATCTTCCTCTCTCTGCAAGGGATAACAAAGGATGGGAGTAGGGATGGCATGTGACAGCGAAATCTTCTGAGGTTCTCCGTGGCTAAGGTTCTTCCCTTCAGTTCCCCGAAATCATGCCATTGCCAGTGTGTTTTTTTTGTCCAGGGGTGGTCTGCTGTCAGGGGGATCCGGGCTACAATAAACAGGCAAAATTACAAGCATTTTAAAACTGTAATTCATAGTACACTGATAGCCACTTCTTAGCACGAGCCCCGTCCACTTTTTTACCCGTATTGCCTGTTGTTTCTCTGTGTGAACTTGGGACTCCAGTGGACTGCATCTGTATTGCTAATTCCCAGCATCACGCCTGCCTGCCATGCCTTGGCTTTTAGTAGCTCTTCTGCTTAAGGAAAATGTTCCCTTCTTTCTCTCCCTTCCCAGAACGCTACTTGTCAAAATCCCGCTCCTTCAAAACTCACCTCAGCACCTTCTACTGAGAGGCATTTTTCAGCCGCCCCAAAATGAACAGAATCTTAACGCTTTTGAATCTCAGTGGCGCTACCTCTTTTAACGTGATTACTGTATTCCACCTAAAATTATACCCATCTGTATGCTTGCCCATCCCTACTACTTTTCCCCACTGCTTTGTAAGATCCTTGAGAACAGCAAAAACTATTTCTAACCCTTGTAAGTATCTGTCTCTTGAAATATTGGCCGTAAACATTGCATACTATAGAACTCAGTATACATGTTTCCACTTAATGTTTTGAACAAGGTTCTTTTATCTTTTCAGTCTTTTCATTTAAATTATAAGGACTTCAATGCCGGAACCAGAAACACTACAGCTCTGTTCAAATGTATGTTCACACAGCATTTATAGGCTTGATGCGGAGAGGAAAAGTCACTTTTTCATTTTTATAAGAAAAGTTTCACATTATAATAGTTGGTATTTTAATGTAAGTGTAGATGTTAAGATATACAGTAGAATTTCATCGAAGGATTATAAAGTCTTTCCACTTCATGGAATGATAGAAAACCTATATAGTCACATTAGTATGAAGCATATATTTTTATGTGTCTGAGAATTTTTTTAAAATACCAATTATCATTAGTTTTGTCATAGATGACATTTTATAATTTCCCCAGTACTATGGAAATATTCCCATGTGTCTGGAATTAGATCTTCCCATAAATAATAAATAAATTCAATATTATATCTATCAATTTTTCTACCGTAAAATTATTCCCCAGACAACAGGACGATGCTGCAATGACTGATTACCCGAGCCATGCTTTTGAAATTGCCATATCGTTGTTACAATTAAGGCCACTTTGGGGCTTATCTGCACGAGTATCCTGACATCCGACCAAAACTGCTGATGTGGCTTTAATGTGGATTGGGGCAAGAAAATAAATAGCCTTTCTGTCTGTAAACTTAACTGCCATCTTGCAGTTCCTTGACACCCTACGCTGATGCCGTAGAAGTTTTTTTTCCTATCACATGTTCTAAAACCAACGAGTCAATTCCAGACGAGATCGGGCGCGTTCAGGGTGGTATGGCCGTAGACCAAGGAGTCAATTCCAATGTCAAAAACAATTCAAGAGTTTAGAATCACAGTTGAAACAGCATACATATGCCCATAGTGAAAATGAGGTAAATAAATGCTTTTTTCATAGAAGATCAACAATTTCACTATTAAATAAATATAAAGGTATGGTTAAAATGATTAACTAAAGTGTATACGTTTCACGCCTATAATTAGGTGTTTGTCTTAGAGATAAGATTGGGTAAATCTAGAACCTCAGGGAATGGGTTATAAGAGTGCTCATTTACTTCTCCCGGATCCAATTAGTATGTTTTAGAATCCATTCCTATTCAAATCCTAAACTTCTTTTCAGAGGCTGCCAGGGTCACTGAGCTGCGTGATGGAGGACGGGCTGTGATCTGTGACAGATGTTTTCACCACCATGAAGCAGGGACTTTAATGAAATGCTGCTTAATGCAGGTTATTCTGATGTTGATCCCCTGCTCAACACGGTATAAATGATTCTGAATTGCAGTTAAATTCTCACAGACACTGCCTACCGATGTATTTGCTGAGTTAGAGGGTGTATTAATAGTAAGTGAAACGGTAAATGAAGACCATCTCAGGGGGTAGTTTGTCTATGACTTTAACTCATATCTCAAAGTTGGGGGCCCCCTTCCGTCTGAGGATCACTAGCTATTGAATCACCTTTTCTTGTTTAACAACCAGGTATTTTCTTCTTCTTCTTCTTCTTCTTCTTTTTTTTTTTTTCCAGATTTTATGTATTTATTTGAGAAAGAGAGAGAGAGTAAGGGGAGGGGCAGAGGGAAAGAGAAAGAGAGAGAGAGAGAGTCCCCGCTGAGCATGGAGGCTGATACGGGGCTCCAAGATCATGGACCCCGATATCATGACCTGAGCCAAAATCAAGAGTCTGCTGCCCAGCTGACTGAGGCACCCAGGTGCCCCAAAAATCAAGTCTTTTCTGTTCCTAAAATTCAGAAGACTACATAAATTCAGATAGATTAAATCCAAGGGGTACTTAAGTTAAAACAGATTAAATTATCAATAAAATAAGCAATAAATTCCTCCTATACTCTGCTTGTAACAATATAAAGCTTCTTATTTTTATAATTGGCATTATAAATAGCATAGTGGTAAGAAACTGGGCTCCATAAATTCTGACCTGTTACCATTATATCATTTAAGTTGTATTGGCTCATCCACTTTATAATTTTTAACTTGTAATGCAGTTTGGGGTATAAAATGAGGTCCCCCTACAAAGTACTTATAACAGAGCTAGCCCATAAAAAATGGTTCCATAGTGACAACTTCACACCATATTCTATTGATTAAAAGACACAGCCCTTTTACCTTTTATCATCTCTGCAATTATGGCATCTTAAAATGGCTGTATTTTAAAACCACAGCAGCCAGACAGCAATTAAAACATAGCTATCTTTGCTAGTACCTGAATTTTATTGTTATTCCTGGTGGCAATAGCGATTCCATGATATTTCTGCCCAAAATAAACAAAAACAGCTAAGAACTGTTCCTCAGTTGCTTGCTTAAATCTTTTGTTGACATCTTCTGGTACAATTAAAAATGTGCCAACATCAAAACTTAGAAATGAGTACCAGTACCTTGGCAGAAAGCCCTGGAGACAGTAGGAAGCTCTTAAAAAAAAAAAAAAAAATCCTGCATCATCATCACTTTTGATACCACAGGGATGATTCTGTATAGGAGGGCAAACTTTGATGAGTGTGAGTTAAAATGTGACTCAAAAGATTTGGACTCTGGGGGCACCTCGGTGGCTCAGTGGGTTAAAGCCTCTGCCTTCAGCTCAGGTCACGGTCCCAGGGTCCTGGTATCAAGCCCCGATTCGGGCTCTCTGCTTGGCAGGGAGCCTGCTTCTTCCTCTCTCTCTCTGCCTGCCTCTCTGCCTAGCCTACTTGCAATCTTTGTCTGTCAAATAAATAAAATCTAAAAAAGATTTGGACTCTGAATGTAAAGGATATTTAGGAATGTCTTCCCTTTGTATGTGTGCAATTGAGTGATATATTTTTAAAAACCATGTAAATGAATCCTACAAATCTATTTCAGTAAGTGTACAGTAAAAATTAGGGTTGACAAGAAACAGTGTAGCATCATTTAACTTGTAGCCATCGCTCTTTCTTTGACATACAAAATGATAATATATCTTCCAGCCAATGGCATCCTAGATTTGAAGAAACATGGTACACTATCATTACTACATGGCTTTTCCAGTAACACTGTGGAAGATCAGACAGCATCAGTTGATTTTAAGCCCCCGTTTCACATCATTTAAAGCCCAATGCATTAAAATATGTGGTACTTTAAACCATGTATTTAAGATTTTCAGTTTGGGGGATAACATGTGAAAACACAATGGGTTTTCTCCATTTCTCCATCTACAGAATCTCAACCCCCGTGTTTCCCTTCATCATTTGTACCTCATTTTCTGCTTCTCTGGAGCATAATGCCTCTTTGAGGTCCTCCATAGTCCCCCAAAACAAAAATCATGCATATTACATAGCTTAAAATTTAAGCCGGAGGATGCCAAGTGGTATTAGATGACTATGTAATTTGCCTTCCCAGCAGTGTGCTGGCCACTTAGTATGCGCTAACAAATGACAGGTATCATTGTTACTCTAAATTTCAAAGAAGAGAGAATGGTGAGTTTCCTGTCAGTACCATAGCTAATCCTCTTCTGTTGTTCATTTTTGTAGGTGGAGCTCACTGTCCAAATAGCAGTGCTTTGCAAGAGGTGCGCAGCTGTAACGAGCACCCCTGTACCGTATACCACTGGCAAACTGGTCCCTGGGGCCAGTGCATCGAGGACACTTCAGTGTCGTCCTTCAACACAACCACAACTTGGAATGGAGAGGCCTCTTGCTCTGTTGGCATGCAGACAAGGAAAGTCATCTGTGTGCGGGTCAACGTGGGCCAAGTAGGACCCAAAAAGTAAGGGCTTTAGAATGACGAGGGTAAATCCTGTGGCCAGCCATGCAGAGGATTGTCTCAGGCTTCACTTGACTTTTCATGCTTGTCACACCTGTCCTCAAGAGCAGGATGTGTTTGTTTTGAATGTCAGCGGCTGATAAAGTTCTAACAGCATAGGAGTCTTGTACCTGGGATCTGTAAACTCCATAGAAATATTTCTGTGTGGTGCCCACTTTCAGTTTTACGGCAGCACTTTCTCCTTTTATTAGGCTAGTGAGGCTGTGAAAGGAGTGGTTGCTCTGGGCCTGTGATCAATAATGACAGTGGATGACGTCCTAGCAGCGCAGGTCATCTGTGACCTCCTGTGTACCCGTAGGCTATGGAGTCTGCCACTCTGGTTTAATTGGGCTCTAGCCTTCTATGATCTGCCTTTCATTTTCCCTAGAAAATACTATATCAAAAATACTGAAGCCAAACTTATTACATCTTTTAATGGTTAAATGAATAAGCCATTTACTTCTGAAAGAGAGCCTTGGGATAGGATGAGTGCTATGGTAAGTAGAAAAACCATCAGTTTCTCACTGCGATTACAAATAGTGTAATAACAAGGCAAACGATTTGCTGGAGGGGAGGACAAAGAACCAGAAGAATTGGCATATGTGCCCTGTGAGAAATAGAAACAAAAACATGTCACAGCATAACTGAGCTGATCAATTATTTGAGAAAATTAATAAATCATCTCCAAAAACATATTCCTTTGAGGGGGGGGCGCTTTTATCTTTTGAGATATAGACAGCATAAGTCTTTGAGAATTCAAATCTTCTTAGCCATGTGAGACAGGGAAAGTCAAACCAGTCAGTTTTGCTCTGGTATGAAAACAGCCTCGAAATTTCCAAACACTTGGCCAGATGCTTCAGTATAATGTGCGACCTTAAGCATGCTCCTTAACCGATTCTGGCCTTAGTTTTCAAAGTTAATTGAAAGGATTTGATTTAAAAAATAGTAATATAAGCACTCAATAAATCTGGGAAAATATTATTTTCCCTTAAAAATTTGAGATCCTTTCTAATGTTTTGGGGAAATGATAATAATGTAGCTGATGTGTGGAAAACTTCAGGAGATAAATAATAATCCCATTAAGAGTTGTTATTATGTGGCCGGGGTTCCAGACATTAAGGATATTTTGCCCCCATACTTCATTTGATTATATAATTTGAAATTCTGAAACATTAGGAAATACATGCCAGGACGACTGGAATAAATTGAGAAACTATTCCACATCCTTAATAGGTAGCCCCAAACCACTATTTTAATAGATATAATGTGAAGTTGTAAACAATGTAACACAGGGAGTTAATGGGCAGTGTATTAAAATTCTCTGGCACTAACAGCAGGGGCAGATGTGCCAGGCCCTGGAAGATTCTGGGTCTTGCTGGGACGAGCATACAGGTAGAAATACTCCCTGCGGAGGGCTGTGACCTGACCAACCTGGCACAGGATTGCAGGTTATTATGCTGAGCTGCTACAAGGGAGCTCACTCTGTTCCCCTTCTACAGTTCATCACCTGCAAATAGCGCTGTTGATATATTCTTCACTTACCCAAGTTACAGTCTGTTTTTGCTAAGCAGTAGATGTACATGTGTATAAACCCATGTGTGAAAGAGCCTGATGGATGAATGTCATTAAATCATTCAATAGGAAGGCTATCCTGAAGCCCCATGTCCAGCCACCACAATAATCCATTAAAAATTTCCTTTGCCCTTGCAGCCTTTATTCAATGACCTGGATGCGTGTATAGATTTGTCAAGTTAAATAGATTTACTTTGCCATTAAAGTTCTGAAAAATTAAGCAAATACTGTGAATCCAGGAGAAGATGTTACTGCCCTTATCCCTAACAGCTAGGTTAAATTCAGTGAATGCTTTTCAGTGCCAGGCATTTAAACAAAAATGCAAATAGAAACATTATTTTAAACTCCTCTTAATAAAACAGATTACTGTGCAATGGTAAAATCAATGTTATTGATCTTATCTATCCTCCGAGTAACAAACTTCAACTCCTATCACATCTGTTTAATTTGACCTTGAATAAGATTTGGGGGGAAATCAATTCCTTGATTTAAACCACAAACACTAAATACAAACAGTACAAAGGAGAAAAGAAGCATGTTGACTGAACCAATTGCTTCACCAAAGGAAGTCTGAATTCATTTTATTGGATGTAATCTAGGCTGTATAATTTATCTTTGTGTGTTCATTTAACAGCTTTTTTGTTAGTAATTTTATTCTCCACAGTTAACCAAGTATCTTGCTGTGGATATTTCAAAACTAAAATGGAATTTTGGAGGTTGTCAATGATAACACTGTAAAGTCCATTGATTTATAAAGGGCTAAAATTTGAAGAGTTTGCTATGAATGCTCTTGCATTATTAAAATTTTAAAATTGCTTCATTGAGAAGGAGTGCCTCCAGTAATAATTATTAATCAATAATTCCATAATTCCAGAATAATTAACAGTATTATATGTGGGGTTTTGCCATACGATATTTTCTAGCTAATGCATGTTACATTATAATTCTAGATATTTATAATTTTATTTCTAACAATTCATTAACTTCTGTGACTCCCATCTAAATTTCTTTGTTGTCCCAGCAATTAGGAAAATCCAAGATTATCCTCAACATAAACCAGGGAGGTTATTTCTTTTTGAAATCTTGAGTCCAATATATTTTTCAAATATACTTCCAAATAAACCCTAGTGGTATAGAGTGAAAGAGGAAAGCATGTATCTGTATAATTGAATAGAACATAATATTTATGTATGAGATGGAACATGTAGATACATAAGTGTAATACAAGTTATATAAAAAGTGAAGTGTCAGCAAAGTGCTAAAGAGATATTATGGAAAGGAGATTAATAATGTTGATTTTTTTTTCCATTCATAATTCAGTTGTGAAAATCTGATTAATCTATTTGTTAAAAAGCAATTTATCCTGACCTACAGAAAATTTGACTTCTATCAGGAGTGTTTTTAAATCCCATTTTTCACTGATTTGCCAAGTTATTCCAGCAACTAGTAATACTAGTGGTTGTTAGTTTATTTCTTCGCTGCCTCTTAGCTTCTTTGCCAGTGATTTATATGACCTCAAAAGAGAACTCCATAGGAATCAGAACAATAAGTTACTTTTAGTCATATGAATTATGCTGTTATGTTTTATTGTCCTTACTATACATCCTCTTCTAGTGTTAATGCTAGTGGTCAGTATTTGACCACTAGAAATGGTAGAATTAGATCTTGAAGATACAGAGAAGAATTGGGAAAGTTAAAAAAAAAATCACTTGAATATACAATCAACAAGACAGTGTACTCAAAACTCATACATCAGCTCCCTAAAGTTATCTTTTAAAAAGTGAAAACTCTTATATAAATTAAGACATTTCAGTGTTTTCTCATTTTCTTTCTCTTGTGTTCCTAATAAATGTTTGCTGTATTTTTTAAAATAATTTAATTAATTTTACTATAATTTGTCAAAAACACAGTGTTTTATTTTTCTTTGAATTACTGGTTGACTATTTTTGTTTTATCTATGTTTACTTTTTTTGTCCCAATATTTATAATTTTAATTTATAAATATATTTAATTTATTTATTTAATAATTTAATTTATAAATATATATAATTTTAATTTATAAATATATTTAAGATCCCGTAATTGGGATAAATAGAAACTGGGGACAACGGAAGACAAAATAAGAATAGAGACACTAAATGAAACCAGGAAAAAAGCAAAGAACTGCTTATCATAATACTCTATCTATATACATTTATTGTTTTGTTATTATAAAATATATAGCTATAAATATCATCCTCTTGGAGCATGTACTGTATATTGAATATATTCCATTACAAATTTTATGTTATACCATGCATATCTTATACAAATAAACTGTAGAATAACCTGGAAACTTATAATCAGCAAGAAGCCTATTTACTTATACAGAGATGCAGAATTAGTCCTTAAATAAGTGATTTGAATTTCCATAAATTTCTTATAGAGCATGTTAGAAAATATGTTTTTATTAATGGAGAGATTTTTATAAGGGGTTATGGTATAATTAATATATTTTGTTCTAGTAACACAATTACTATTATTAAATTTATGTACATCCTGCCTTGAGAAGCTTTATTGAGGTCCAGTTTGGAAGAATCAATGTAGTTGTATAGTTCTTAGAAAAAATGAACAGGCTCCTAGAAGTTAAATAATACAGGTTAATGACTGTTTAGCCATTTTAGTAATGAAAAATTTAAGGATACTAAATTACCTGGTTTTCTGGGTTACCAAAGAGGCCAAGTAATTTCCCTTTGCATTTCCTAGGTGTCCTGAAAGCCTTCGACCTGAAACAGTGAGGCCCTGTCTCCTTCCTTGCAGGAAGGACTGTCTCGTGACGCCATATAGTGACTGGACATCATGTCCCACCTCATGTAAAGAAGGTATGAGCTCCAGAGTTCTGCAGATCACTCACCTAGAAAACACTCACCAGGCAGGACCTCCAAGTTCTTCTGGCTTAGCAGTGTTTGTGCTTCTCACACGGGGCTGGGTAGTCCTGGTTTGTCGTGCATGCCGTAAAATTCTAGTTTCTTTCTAGAAAATAGCCAGCTTTCAAGAGCCAAACAGATGAGTTTTATGCCAAAAACTGATTTAAGACTATATGATGTAGATCGAAATGAGTGGATTTTAGGCTTTATTTTATTAACAAGGTTTCCTTTAACATTATTTTAAAAGAATGTGTAGTGTCCCCATGTATTTCAGAAAGAACTTACAGCAATCTTATCCGTACTCATGGCTTCCAGCCCTCTTACTGGCAGCAAATAGATAGCCTGGGGCCCAGATTCACCATAAAATTCAATTATGCAGCCCCCAAGGCTGCAAATAAAGGAAAGAGAACAATGGCCAGATTAGACCTCTTCTAACACTTAACGTGACATGAGGCATTTGCAAGATGAGGATTTCCTCCCAGTTTGGTTTGGTTTTGTTTTTATTTCTCACAAAGACTCTTTAATATCATGGCAGACACTTTGATAACTGAGTGTCTTTTCTCAGAATGAGGTCCTTTCTCATTGCTGCTGAGAAAGATATCCATATCCTCCAGGTGACTTACGGAATACCTGAGCAAATTTTCTCTCAGTGTCCTGGGTGACACTCTCTCCTATTTTTTTTTTTTTTAATTTTACTCTCCCAGCAAATACTGATAGTTTTTCTTAAATTTATTTTGTGTTTTTATTTTATTTAAGCTTCTGGACTCTTACCAAAGAGATTTAATTAAGAATCAACTTCTAGGGGGACCTGGGTGGCTCAGCTGGTTAAGCATCTGACTCTTGATTTCCGCTCAGGTCATGATCTCAGGATTGTGAGGTCGAGCCCCACATCCGTGTTCCACATTCAGTGCAGAGTCTGAGATTCTCTCTCCCTCCCCCCTCTGTCTTTTCCCGCTGTTTATTCTCTCTTTCTCTCTAAGCAAATGAAATAATTAAAAAGAAAAAGAAGAATCAACTTCTAGATTAACCACTATATTAAATTGCCAAAAATTATTTAAATCATTAAGATATTATATGAGATCATAAATTTAATAGTGGATTGTTTTTACAGGGTGATTATCATTTTATACAGTTAAAACATGGGTTTCTTTTTACGCTTTTAAAAAAATTTTAGGTACCTTTGAAACATCAAATAATATTAAACCATAAAGTGAGCAAGAATATAAAATTTTTATTTTAAAAGTCTTTTAAGACACCTAAACCAGTTTTGGTGTAAAAAGTTTTAAGCATTAACATTTTCAAAACAACGTTAATGGCATTAAACTTAATCATAAACCAGTGTCACTGACAATTTTTCCATTTTCTTCTTTTATTTGCTTAAAAACTAAATAACAGATGATATTATCTGGCTTGGGTAATAATCAGCAACAGAATGGTACTTTATCAGTCAACATTTCTGTGGTAAATATTAGTTATTCATCACTACAGTAAAAAAGGTTATTGATTACATGGAATTCATGTGCTTTCAAAATTTATTCTTAATGTCTTTATACTTAATGTTCATGTTAGTATAAGGCAATTATTTACTAATAATTCCAAAAATGTGCAGTTACACTTATAATCATGTAATTAATAAACTAACACAAACAATATTTTTAATGAAAATGAAAGGCAGGAAAAAACCTTTACCTTTTTCTTATATTAAATACTTCCTTGTACTGGGTAAAGTATTTTAAAATAAAATTTGAAATGCTCTAAAGTATTTCAAGGAAATAAAATTGAAGAACACAAAATATTCCATTAAACTGATTCTAGGATAGTGACAAAAGTGGGGAATCAGGTAAGTTTTTCTCATTTCTTTAGGTCTTCGTTTGAAATTAGTTTGGGATATTAGGATATATCCAGGAATTAGAAACTAGTTTAGTAGCCTATGAATTTTCTTCTGTAGGAAGAAGAAACAAAAGATATATGCCTGGAAAAGAAACAAAAGATATAATTAATTATAAAAATACTATAATTTAAAATCAAATAATATAATTTTTATTTTGATTTCTGCTGAATTTTATAGTACCAAGAAAGTGATTTGCTCTTCTCTGACCATTTATAATTTTTTAAAATTATGTGACAAACTATGATTACTTATATAAGGCCTTTTAATTAAATTTAGCAGGCAAATGAAGAAATAAACTGTAAATACTATGTACATGTTAATTAAATTAATACTTATTGGTGTATATATATGCATAAATACTTACTGGATTTCTTACTTACTGATTCCTATATAAAACTGGTACATTACTGGCCCTGTAGAGAAGACACAGTCCCTGACTTCAGTGAGATTGTGATTTCATTTAAAATACAGAATAGCATGAGTTCTAAAATGTGAAACTCTTCAATATAAACCAGATAATGTTAAGACTTGATTCAATAAGAAGATTTAGTTGTAAAACAGAGCTCTTAGGAAGGGAAGGGGGAAAATACTGTGGAAAAAAATAGTAGGGAAAACCCTGTTGAAGGTGGAAGCAATCTTTTTGAAAGCAGGAACATAGAAAAGAATCCCAAGGGAGGATCAAAAGCATCAGGAAGACTCTTAGGTGACCATGTGAAGGTATGTTGTTTAAGAGGAAAGAGACAACTAGCCCGTTGGAGGCCAGAGAATAGGGAGAAAAATCAAGATGTGATGTTGGAAAGAAGAATAGAGACAAGTTCTAGAAGACCAAGTTGGGCTTATGTCTAGCAGGACACAATTTTTAGTTTTTGAGTATACATATAAGTAGTGGGTTTATGGTATAATGGAATGAGTGAACTTTAAATCAGCAAATCTTGTTTGAACACCTGTCTTGGCCACTTAGCAGCCCTGTGAGCTTATACAAGATACTTAAGCTCACCAGGCCTTGCTTATAACATCTATGGTGGTTCTGTAGCACAAATGAGATAATGTATGATACCGTGCTCTATGCTTTGTGAACCATGATCCAACTGACATATAATTTATTGGTTAGCCTGTTATTGATTTGATGATTGTTTGACTGACCTATCTATCCATCCATCTATCTATCCATCCTGTATTTTCTTTTTATTTAAGTTCCTGTAGGAAATAACCTTCATGCTGCATATGGTCAGTTTCTAGTGAAAGCAGTCTAAATGCAGTCTTTCTTAGAAGTTTGTGTATCAGTGTGAGAAAAGTATTTAGATCATGATGAAGAAAAAAATGATCATTACTTAAGTATTTGTTGAAATGTTTACTGATACTTGTTTTTAAATACTCATTATGTCATTATGTCATGAATATTATTTTAAGCAATTATTTATTTTTTCCTTTCTGTGGAGATCTCTCAAATAAGTTTAATATTTTAAATTTTAAATATAAATGATATAGCAGTAAACAAGGAAATCAATGTTCCTTGCTCTCAGGAAGTTTACAGTCTGGTGGTATGAGACAGACCAGGCATTTAATGATTGTTCTAATCTCTCAATGAGTATGAAGGATCAAGGCATGGGTGCAGGGGGTCTTGAGAAAAGAAAAAATGTGCCATCATTTTGGAGAATGCAGAAGCAGACAAGCTAATAACAGAATTTCTAGGCAACATGGAGACCCCAGTTAGTTATGTGTTTAAAAAGGGATTCCTCAGAGCAGTTGTCATTGTTTCTCCAGCCATGTTCAGCTGCCTGAGTGCAGAAAAAGTATAACCAAATAATTGGTTTTGACTAGAATTGGGGTTTTCCTAGGAGAGTACAAGGGAAAAAGAGAGGAGCAGGGAATCAAGGGTGTTCTCAAGGGAGTCTCCGTTGTAATAATGGAAGTGGAATCTCAGTTGGGTTGGGATGGAAGTGAGGTCATGAAAGGAATGATAGATAATGAAGAAGTAATAAGGACAGTGGACAGGCAGTCTCAACTGAGTTTGAAGAATTTTAGTAAAATGAGAACTGAATCCGTTGAACTGGAAGGTTAGGAGGAATGACAGGAAAGTAAGATGTTTTAAGATGAGAGTGTGCAAGTACTAATGATAATAGCATCAAGGGCTGAACAGAAAGCGCTAGTAATGGATTTGAAACAGAGGAAAAGGTCATTGAAGATGAGGAGGTACAGTAATTCAGAGCCCAGCACCTTGCCTAGAATAACCATGTGGTTGCCAAAGCCAGCAGAGTGGTGGCCGGGGTAGGAAGAGAAAGGATCACATTGAGGGACATTCTAAAGTGGTTAATTAATGAAATGTTGGTAGCTGGCTGCTGTGAGTTGGGTATCTGAAGGAATGTTGGCGACAGAGGAGTTGGAGATTTTTAAAGATAAAAGGAGAAGAAAAGTCTAGGAAATGTGTAGAATCAGCTTCACTGACAAAAAGTATGAAGGAAATTTTCCAAGAAGAGATAGGAGATGAGTGACCCCCATGTGTTCTAATGTGCAAAAAGTACAAAGGAAACTTTCCAAGAAGAGATAGGAGATGAGAGACTCCCATGTGTTCTAATGGGGGTCTGGGTGGGAGGATTAGAGGATGAGATGAAATGAGAAATCGAAGATCAGGTTACACATGTAGGGAGTGCTGTGGGTCCAAATGGTGATGGAAGACGTGAGGGTGTCAGGAGGGGGTCGTGGCAGTGGTGCTAGTTTCTTGTGGTGAGTGACAGACATGTGAGGTATAGAATGAGTTTAGTTGGCTGTCTCTTGAAGGATTTAGTAACCTCTGTGAATTAAAATGCATGGTGCCACTAGGATACTGTTCTCACCCCTGGAGCTCCTGGGTGGTGGTGGCCAAGGAGTCCAAGAATGCCAGCTCTGAAACCTGCTGTCCTGTGACAGGCTCTCCAAGAGCAGGGCTGTGTTTGGTTAAGCCTGGGTCATCTCAGCAGGAGCAGAAGACCAGCTCTGCTTATTCTATTTGGAAGCTTTGTATTGAGTCTCACATAACAAAAGGCTTTCAGAAACCCTAAACCTAGGCACTCAGACTTAAAAAGAATAACTCTAATTGTGTATTGAGGAAATACAGCCAAGGGAGTGAGAAAGGGGTTTGCTGTTGGACAATAGTGCCAAGATGCATTGTATACCCAGAGAAGCCTTTTCTGTTTTTGCCTGTAGACTGCTTTAACTGATAATAACAATACAATGGTGTTATAGAAAACTAGCCTATTGTTGTAAGGGGGGAAAAAAAGCAATGACATGTGGTTAGGGTTTGGGGTTTTGTTTTTTTTTTCTTTTCATTATTTGGTATGAAATGGGAATAATCCAGGCTTCATTGAAATAACACTGACTTCCGCACACAATTAAAAATAGTAAATGGAGTTCTATGTCCAAGGACAGATAATAGCAAAAGAAAATTAACTCAAGGATAGGGTGCTTATTTAATTCTTCAGGTAAAGTCTAAATCTTATTAGAGCTTTAAACTTTAGAAAAGGTGGGGCCACTCTCCCTTTAAAAATCACTTTAAGAGGTAAGATTACACTGTAATATTGCAGAAGATGGACTAGAATAACTTAGCATGCCAGGAAAAACAAAAAGAATTATTTGAAATGTCATTCAGCCCTCTCTCAAGATGTGTCTTGAAAAATCAATGCCGATAAGGATCAGTATTGAGTAGAGGGTAGTTTTAATCCTCAAACCAGTGCCCTTGTTACCTTTTTCCAGATTTTTATAAATTTTTATATGGGACTTCCCTAAAAAATAGGAAACATTTATGCCTATAAGTACTTGTAACTATAATCTTAAAAATATCAGTACTTTTGATTAAATAATACATTTTACTCTTCAAATTCTGTCTACTCCTTTTTTCTAATATATTTATTGACTTGAAAGCTAGAAGGGATATCGTAGAGAGGTCTAGTCTACCTTGATGCCCTGAAGCAATACGGCACTAGAATTACCCCCAAAGATATGAAAACTCCCTTTACATTTTGCTTCTTGCATGAAACACTTCCCTTTCAATTTCCTAGCACTCTGGTGCTCAGTCTGCCATCCATCCTGTGTCTAGCTTAACAAATCTTGGTTTTGCCTGCCCTTTAAATCCTTCCATCAAGTAAATTATCTGGTGAAATTTATCTTGAATATCTTAAGATAATCTCTAAGATGCTATAATATAACTACATGAGAGACTGCATATCCTCTGAGTCTGTGTGCCTCATTATCACGTAATTGTTTTTGAATATCTAACTCCTTTTTCTGTTTCTATCCTAGATAGATATTTTCACTATAAGCACTATAGGTATATTTCTTTATTTTCCCCATGTTTATTATTTCCAATGAACAAAACAATCCCTTATTTTTTATTAATTCTCAGTGCACAGACTTTGTACCCATGTGCTTCCTACTATAAGGAAGTGGATAAAAAGAAACAGAAGGTGCTACCTAAAAATCCACTTGAGAAGTGAAATAAATGTGTCTGCTCACCCAGCAAATATTTATTAAATCCTTACCATATGTGACTGGTGTTCTGTGTCCTAAGACACAAAGATAAATGGAAAACTATGGATGTCTATCAACCACATGCAATAAACTGAGTGCGAATGTATACAGGAAACTATGAAGGTTGTAAAATTCCAGGTTTGCCCGCTCAAGTTATTAGTGAGAAACCTTCCACTTTTCTTTCTAAATATGTTCCATAGCTCTCCCTTTGTCTGCATTCTGATCTGAGGGCTCTCTAACCTGGCTGAGCTCCACAGTGCTGTTTCTTTGAGTATACAAGTAATTTCGTAACTGAGATCTGAGAGTCAGCGCACCTCCCAGTGGATAGAAACACGGATATCATGACACTTCCTGTGTAACCCCATTAAACTTCCTCTGTAGGTGTTACAGCTTTGGATTGTTCTGCTTTCATCAGCTCACAGTCACTGTTCTGTGGGCCACACGAGGTCAAGGTATTTGAACTTTTTTTAAGAATAAGTGGATTGCCACTGTGGAATCAATTATGGAAGTGAAAAGAGTTATCGTGATCTTATATATCAAATACAAGCTCGTGGACATTGCGATGAAAAGACACTAGAATGTTTCAGAGTTGTACCTGAGGTGAAATTTTTGCTTTGAGGTTGAAAAATGAAGTAGGATTGAAACACTGTCTGCTGCTTCTATCACAGGAACTAACTCTCACAGGAGCAGCACTGCCTGTGTCCCTTGTGACAGTTAGTGATGCAGAGCTTTTAGTGTATAAGGTGCCACTGAGGCTGAACTCATTGTCTTCTCCAGGTTCCAGATCCCTGGGTCTCAATTCCATGTCTGTTGTCTACCTGCATGTAGACAACATGGTTGGTGAGTTACTCACTCTGAGAACCTTGACCATCCTGGAAACAAAGACCCACTCCTCCATGTTCTTTCTTTCTTTCCCTATTAAACAAACAACCACCTCCTTCTTTCCCCCAATGCTAACCAAATAATAAGAATGAATATGCAGTTTGTATACTCTTTTAAAAAGATGAAAGACCATAATGCTAAAAAAAAAAGAAAGAAAGAAAGAAAAATAGTAGAAAGTGTAAAAGAAGAATGGAGTCAGGTAGTACATGGAGTTGGGGAAAGGGGACAGGAAGAGAAAAATCACACTGTGAAGTCAAAGTTAAGGTAAGCTCCTGCAATTCAGAAGGAAATTAGCCCTGAGATTCTGGTGAACAAAGCAAAAAATAGAAGCCTGTAAGAGTCTTAACAGATTGTCAAGGGAAACAAAATTTTCCTAGCTCTAAATTATTAGAGGAATTTATCACCTGGGCCTTAAAATAGGGGCCATTGGAACAACATAATGGATGGAAGCAGATTTAGCAATTTTATTAGAAGTCCCTTTGGTGTTTCTTAGATCTTTTCTAGATAAATGATATTTAATATGTAAAAGTTGCAACTGGTATTCAAACTGCTATTGTTACAATTTTTTAAAAAAAGTCTTTGACAGTATTTTCACATTCTTTTTTTTTTTTTTTTAAAGATTTTATTTATTTACTTGACAGAGATCACAAGTAGGCAGAGAGGCAGGCAGAGAGAGAGTGGGGGAAGCAGGCTCCTCGCTGAGCAGAGAGCCCGATGCAGGGCTCGATCCCAGAACCCTGAGATCATGACCTGAGCTGAAGGCAGAGGCCTAACCCACTGAGCCACCCAGGTGCCCCAGTATTTTTCACATTCTTTAATTCTCTGCTACTCACTACCTCCAGCCCCTAACCCCCTACTTTCTTACCTGTCCTATTCTAATTATTCACTGAAATAGTTAATATAATCACTAGTAGTAGAGGTTTTCACCATGATGGGAATAATCCTAAAAACTTACACGTGAACCCTAGAATCTTAAATTGGGATAAAATACGCAAAGTCATCTATTCTAGTAGCTCTCAAACCTGGCTCTTCATTCACAGTTTCCTGGCAAGCTTTGTAAAAATCTGATTCCCAGATCCAGCTCCCAGAGATTCTGACTTAGTAGTTCTGGGTAGAGGGTGAGAAATCTGTATTAACTTTTATTTTCAGGTTTTGAAAGAAATTCTCCTACACAGTCAGGCATTTAGGAATCCTTAATCTGCTTCTTTCTCCCTGCTCTGATGGAAATCTTCAGTCCGCATTGCTGGGAGTCACTTGCCCAGACCATTTTGAGGGATACCCCGACTTCATGAGGGACGATGTCCCTTATTAGAAAGTTGTGATTGTCAAATCATGTTTTTCTACTAACACAGTAACTTTAAGAAAGTCTCATTTAATTGTTTATTAAACATCCATTGTTAGGGACAGCTAACCTTTCTAAATTTCTCTGTTCTTATATCTGCATATCAAATATTTAATCATCTTGCAAAAAATGTAAATGCATCATGAGAACGCTATTAAAATAATTCTCTAGGGAATTCTAATGTAAGTAAAATCGTGCCATGTGATTGTGCCTTTGTCCTTAAAGGGTATATATTTCAAATTAGAATATCTTTTATTAAAGTTGGCAAGTCTACATTGTCTCTTTCAAATACGAAAATATTTGGACATCTTTAGATGAGTAATACTGTTAAGTTGGTATCTTCATTGAAGGTAAATCTTAATTATTTCCATTGGTTTTTTTTTTAACATAATTTGGAGTTATTTACTTACAGTAATTGCTACTCTGAATGTTTCTGTAAAAATTCTGTCTCTAGGAAACCACTTTCGTTTCACTACTTACAGCCCTGATGTTTAGAATGTGACCTGAATTGAAGATCTTAGGCTATTTAACATGAATAATAAATGACTAGAATAATTTATGAGGTGTGCATTTCAAATTAAGTGAATAACAAAGAAATAAAATTTCACATTAAAACATTGAATATAGTCTCCTAAGAAAGATTCATTACAACTGTATGAGTCCCATGTGGTAAACAGGACTATGTGAAATGGCATAAAAATAAGCATAAGGTAGAGGAAAATAAATTAATTAGATCTGTCATAATTCTCAAGGGGAAAGAAATATACAAAAGAGCAATTACTTTGTACTTTAGCAAGGCTAGTTGACTATGGAACTGTTTTCTCTGTTCTTCACATTTTTTAATATAAATTGGTTGGGTTCTCAATATAAGAGTCTGGAGAATTTGGAAATTTAGGAGATGATGAGATTAGATGAAGCCCCTCATTCAAGGATGTCAAAGCCCATGTAGCTGGATGCAAGGTAATTTCTTCACAAGGGCTGGCATTTGGACATTGTTTTATCAGCGCAGGGTACAGCAGTTAAATGGCTGCCTCATTCCAGGGGACTCTGGAGTCAGAAAGCAGTCTCGGCACCGGGTCATCATTCAGCTGCCAGCCAACGGAGGCAGAGACTGCCCGGACCCGCTCTATGAAGAGAAAGTCTGTGAGGCCCCTCCAGTGTGCCAAAGCTACAGGTAATGGGGTTAAAGAAAAACCATTGTAAGCCATGCACTGAGCAAATACTCCAAGACCATTTTCTTTCCCACAATGAGAAAAGAAAGCCAAGGACGGGCCCGCAGGCTCGGTGGAAATTTGCATGGGTTGTGGCTGTGTGTGCCATCGCTTGCCTCTTTAGGGGAGCTGCCCCCTACTGGAATTAACTCCAGGGAGGCAAATACTTGTGTAAATTTCCAAACTGTGTCACTAGCTCCAGGGATTGGAGGAAGTATCTTATGGTGATGTAAACTATAAGAAATTCAGAGAGGTGGTTAATAATTATGAAACACCTAAGCGATTCTCTTCCTGGTCGAGAAGTAGCCTAAGCATTCCTCCCCTGGCTCCAAAGAGCACCTGTTCCTCCTAAATGCTGGCATTCCGGTTCACAAAATGACATCTTTACTTCAATGTTGCTAGTAAGTTGTCTGTGCTATTCATTTGTGGCCACCCCGAGGAAAATTCAGGTTATTCAAGCTATATAACATCATCTTGATGATTATTAGGGAAATTTTTCCTCATAACTATTTAAAAGAAAGCACCTACTTAAAACTTGATGCAGTACATAGTTACAGTCTGATGACAGATGATGTATTATGGCATTAATTGATAGAATGTGTGATCACAAAATAAGATGAGTCTGATGAATACGATGGCATATTTGCCATCTTATTTTCTCTGTATTTAATTCCGACATGACAAACAGTATAAATGCATGTTTCCTCTGAACAGTGACTGACAACTGTCAGCCCCAGACTTACTTATTTGGGAGATTTGTTTTTGTAAAATGTATTTTAATTGCAGTTTCTGAGTTATCCCTGTGATGCTACCCAAAAGATACCATACAAAAGGTTCATGACTTGAATACAGTTTTATAACTCGAATATAAAATAAACATACCTTATTTAAATGGAATGCATCACTTGTAGCACTATCTGCATAGTAGATGTGATTTAAAAATGTGACAAGTATCAACTATACTTCAATTTTTTAAAAAAAGGCTAAATACATCTACAGAGTTCATTTCTATAGAAGCTGACAATGATGAACTCTTGTCTCCACAGCCATAGAAACTGCCTGTATATTTAATGCTGCTTTTTACAATGTCTTAATGGAGATCTAAATTACATTTAGATAGGACTGAGCGTTGGGAAATAAATTCCCACTTACCGTGTTCAAAGTCATGTTTCCATCTCTCTGTGGTTTGCCTGGCATTTTTGCTTCCTCTCTATGGGGCTTCCGTTCTTTCCTTGCAGGTGGAAGACTCACAAATGGCGCAGGTGCCAGCTGGTTCCCTGGAGTGTGCGACAGGACAGCCCCGGAGCGCAGGAAGGCTGCGGGCCTGGACGCCAGGCAAGAGGTGGGAAGCTCCGTTCCACACTTGATTCACTTTTCATTCCTCCGTCATCACTCACTCAACCACTAGCTTGAGGAGTCTGTCGCTCTGAAGCCATGCTTGGTGACCAGAGCAGTAGACGTCTGTCCGCTTCTGCCCAGTCCACCTGACACGGCTACATGAAACATCCTTTTAAACTGTGTCCTTCATTCTTTGACCAGAACCTGTAACTCCTTTGGTTGAATTTTTCCTCCATTCGTATTTAGAAGGTAATCAGAGCAAACTCTCAAGGAGGCTATGACTGTACTGTACCCTGCAGCTTGTTTGGGATTTTTTGTTTAGTTTTTGTATCATGGCATTCCAGAGCAGTTAGCTCGTCACCCTAACACTCAATGAGATCCATATGTCCTTGCCCATAGGAACTCTATATGTGTATGCATACGGCGTACTCTGGTTGGTTAACTTTCCAGAAATGCTCAGCAACGACATTCCTAATGTTGCCATGGCTATGCCCATTCCTGTTCATATTCAGTACTGATTTTTAAATGGCAGTTTTATTTACTCAAATTTACTGCCATATGTGGACTGCAATCTGTCTGCACTACTAGATAACATGGAATCTTGCAGAAATGAGTGACGGAAATGTTTCCAACATTTACTGGGTAGTGTGGTTATTTACTAGGTATTGTGGATGATACATTCCATGCTTTGGAACATGTTGTTTATACTTGTAGCAACTTCAGCCTTTAGAGAACATGATTGTTTTTACTTACGTTGAATTTGAGCATGTAGTTCCTGCTATATTCTTAAAATGTAGCTATGTATTTAATTTAATACATAAAAACCTGTTTTGCCCCCTCATTTGTAGTTATGTATGTGGTGATGATGCAAAAGTCTGATCACAGAATTCCAGTTTTTGTTGATTTTGATCCTTGACAGTGAAAAAGTTGCTTTTCTAACTTGAGAAAAATAGCTTCTTTTTGGTAAACATCTTCTGTTTTTATCATCATCTTTTTAGAAATCTTTATTTAAAACCTAAAATTTAGTTTATAAAGAATATTAACAATCTAGCGATGTTTAGAATTTTATTTCATATACTTAATTTTCCTTAGTTGTCCTCCACCATCAGCTATGGCGAGAACATAATTATCTCCTGTTACTGTTAGAGAGACTTAGGTATTTAGAACTGAAAGTCATTCTCCCCATTGCAAACCATTCATCAAGAAATTGAGTGCTGGGGCGCCTGGGTGGCTCAGTGGGTTAAAGCCTCTGCCTTCGGCTCAGGTCATGATCTCAGGGTCCTGGGATGGAGCCCCGTGTCAGGCTCTCTGCTCAGTCGGGAGCCTGCTTCCCTTCCTCTCTCTCTGCCTGCCTCTCTGCCTACTTGTGATCTCTGTCTGTCAAATGAATAAATAAAAACTTAAAAAAAAAAGAAAGAAATTGAGTGCTAAAAGAGCTTCTTGTTCACCTTCCTCATTCCTCCTGAGTCAAGCAAAAGGTTGCATACAAATCCAGCCCTACACAGAGTTTATAACGAAACAGGCTTGAGTTTGGGAATCAGGAAACATGAGTTTTAGTCTAGTTTTTTCACTAACACAGGGTGAGGCTTGCTCATCCCTCCTCCTTCCTGGGTCTCAGTTAATTTAAATGAGAGATGAAAAGAGGGTTGGACCAAATGATCTTGCAGGATTTTTCCAATTTTCGTATTCTACAATCTATGCGCAGATAATGCCCAGGGATCAAAGTGTGAAATGAAATTTGGGTAAAACAGATGAAAGCCGTATTTTTATAAAATCGCATGGGAGGAAACCTGAGATATGGTAACAGCAGCACAAGCGTGAAAAGAACTTCAGTTCCAAATTATTCCTTAACCACTGTGCAACTGTGGTTCATTCATTTCCTCCCTCCGAGGCTGAGAACCTAATGATCCCCACAGTGCTTTGTACATATTAAGTCTTTCTTCAGCATTAATTCCTTCCCCTTTCCTGTTAGATCATGGCCCCAGGGAATGTGCACAAAGGTCATAGTAGGCATAAAAGCAACATTAACACAGGTGTTTTGGTTTTCAACACATAATCTGCATAAAAACGGTTCTTTCTGTGATTACTGGCAACCATCTCATTTCCAAATCTGAAAACCTCTGTTCATCCCTCCTCCTGGGTGTCTGCTTCATAGTATCTAATACTGTGACCCACTCCCAGCACGAAAAGGGGAGCTTCCTCTTGCTTCTTCAAGGCTACTTTCTCCTGCCTTTCTCACTGGTCCATTCGTAGTTTTCTGTTACTGGTGCCACTTCCTCAGCCTGTACTTAAATAATGTTTTCTCATCTTGGCGTATTTAACTCTACCTTGTCAGTTTCCTCTAGTCTCAGAATATCTGGGAAGAGAAAGTTGCATTTTAACAAATAATTTCTGCATAAATACAATCAGAAGAACCCCTTCAACTTCCATATGAAGATAACCTTCTTCTTTGTTGCCTTGGGAGATTAAAGATGCTTTTTCTTAGAGCCTGTATTCCTACAGAAACATGAAATAAGGAGAATTAAGAGGATAGAGATATCTTTTGCTAGTGGCAAAAAGACAGAATTTTCTTCCTTTGATGGTCCTAGCTGTTTTCAGAACTCTGTGTGATTGACCTGTCAGATTCTTGCTATTTTCATCTTTGTTCTTATCTGATCAGAGATTAAAATGCCAACTTGTGCTGGGTTTTTTTTTTTTGATGATGATTAAAATTATTATATGGTAAGGATTAGGATCAATCAGCAAAGATTATAGAGAAGCTACCCCCGTCCTCTCTTTTACTTCAGACTTTCTTGTTCCAGTCATTCATTCAGCTGTGACTGAATTCAGAAGACTCTGTAGAAGCCACGGATGTCAGCAAAGGATGCATATGTTCAAGCCAGGGAGCTTACATTCGATTAGGGAAATGAGATCACTGGTAACATCACCCAACGAGTGGGAGGTAAAGACTAAAACTGATTCTTTGCAAAAGCAACCACTTGAAGCCAAAGCACTGAAGAAAGACCTAAAGGATGGGCTGGGACTTGACTTGTACCGTAACATTAGAGTGAGTAGGAAGGAGAGAAAATAAGATCAGTTATACAAGGTCAGTATTTGGAGAAAGAAAAACAAAAACATTAAAAGTGTTCACGGGAAATTGGGTAGGTTCAAGCTCCAGAGATGTGAGCTAGAGCCTGAGGTGATTTTGTAGAAGAATATACATGTCAGGATCAGTATTTTCAGCCTTGTTCAATAAGTGGTAGGAGCAAGGACCTGAAGAAAGCACTGTTTTATCTGTCAGCATGTGCAGAATAAGCTAGGAAGATAAGATGTGTGGGTCGGATGCCAGCTAGCACGGGGCTGTAGCAATATGAGGCTGAAGTAATAGGGGCTGAGACTAGAACCTCAGTAGGGGGAATGGGCAAAAGAAGTGGTTTTTCAACATGCAGTAGAGGAAAATAATTTGAAGACTTAGTGGCAAACTGTAGAAGCAGAGATAGAAATAAGTGACTCAAAGATGATCATACAGTCCTTTAAGTCCAGCATTTTCTGCTTGAGAGTAGTTGTAATATTGGTGAAAAGTCTTAGGTCTGAAAGAACTAATTTTAGAAATTATATTTTTTTATATTGTGCAGTAGAGATGATGGCATGGGAGCCAACTGGAAATATCCAGGTATGTGTTGAAATAGAGAAATGTCACTCTAGAGATGGCTTAGGACAGCAGATAGAAATGTGGGCAGCATTTCCGTAAAAGGATTTGATGAAGCCAAGGGAGAAGCTAAGATCTCTATGACATATTGTACGTAGGAGGAGAAATTCTTACTGTATGTTCCCATTAATAGGTTTCTTTTTCCACTAGCCTGTTTGCATGTGTGTAGTCTTTAAGCTTTTTTTTTTTTTTTTTTTAACCTAAAGAACTTTAATGGTATTAGCTTTAAATTACTATTCTCTTGCTTGGGTTGTAAATGACATCATATGAACTAAAATATGAGATTGCTAACTTTACCACTCTGTGATTCTAAAGATGAAAATGTTGATCACATGGCTTTTATCAAACTCTTGTTCTAGACCAGCTGTCAGCAAACAGTGGCCTATGCACCTAATCTCACCCACAGCTTGGGTATTTTTGTTTGTTTTTGTTTTTGCATCTAAAAGTTGGTTGGAACACAGGTGCACCCTTTTCTTTACCTATGGCCTATGGCTGCTTCCATGAGAAGGAGACAAAGTTGAGCAGGTTGTGACAGAAACCATATGACCCACAGAATCAAAAATATTTACTATCTAGTCCTTTACACAAAAAGTTTGCTGACCCCCAGTCTAAACTCTGAAGCCAGGTAATCAATGATAGAATCACAACTTCTAATAATACTGAGTAGTCATTACTTGGTAGGATCAGAGAACCTCTGAAGTTCATCTGGTCACTTGGGAAGAAGTTTTTCCATTCGATTCAACATTAAAGTAACTATTTTAGTTATAAGAGCAGTGGATTTTAAACACTGTCACAGCAGTAAAATATACACTTGTTAGGATGAAATTGCAGCGCTGTTTTTTTGGGGGGGGGTGAGAAATAAAATTTTGACCTAAAACTTTATTAGTAAAAAAATTTTTTTTAAAAAAGCATTAAAGGCGAAAACAGGTAATACATGGGAAGGAAGACAAGCGAGAAGACCCTCATAATTCTGCTGTCTAGCAGCTGATAAATCATACCCAAGAACTGGACAGTAAGAGTTCATTTACTAAGTATGCAGAGAAAGGACAGAATGTGTGTGTCTCATATAGCATGTGCCACTCAGCAGAACATTTACAAGGTCACCTATTGTGATTCAGATTTTCTCAAATGACTCGAACCTTACACAGTCGAGGAAAAATAGAACTCTGAATTTCCCTTTTATCAGATTACTAGCCAGCAGTCCTAAGTTTCCTCTTTTCGAGTCACCTACACCTACTTTTAGCAAACTGTTAACAATAAAGTGGCCATTATGGACAGACTTTCATTTTTACTATTAATAGCATCATTGTTCCAATTGTTAAGTATTGTCTGTGTTGATACACTGCAGAGGATATGGGAAGCAATTATGGTCCCAGAGTCTCTTTAACAAGTGACTGCAACTGCTTCCCATCCCAGCATTGACATTCCCTATAAAGCAAATTGGTGAGAAGCAGCCTTACTCAGAAATGAGTTAGAATGACATGGATAGAAGAATATAGGAATATTCTGTCCCAATCAAGGAAATGGAGTTTTGACCAAGGCTACGTTCTCTATATTTCAGAACTATGTGAAAATGCTCTCAGAACTCTTACATCAGAACATAAAGAGCTTTAAAAGAAAATTGATATGCTCTGAACCTTTGAACATGTTTATTTACGATCCAATCCCATTAGATTTTGAAGGAAAAGTAAAATAATGGTGAAGGGAAGTTTTGTATCAAGCATTCGCAAAACCACATAATTGTTGCCCAGTCTTCTCTAAATTGAATTAGCTGCTGTGGTACAAAACAGGATAGTTTCCTAAAGTTTATCAAGTGTATCTATACAAACATTAGAAATCCTCTGTAAGATAAGTGCTTAAGACTTCATGTTGATAGCTTTATCAGTCTTCCTAGGCTGCTGTAACAAAACTCTACAGACTGGCAACAGAGGAATTTATGTCTGACAGTCTGGAGTCTAGACAGTCCAAATCCGGATGCTGGCTCATTCCGATTCAGCTAAGATCTCTCTTTCTGACTTGCCCATGATTGTTTTCCTGCTATTTCCTCACATGGCAGAGAGAGGGAGAGAGCAAGCTCTCTGGTTTCTCCTTCTAAGGGCACTAACCTCTTTGTGAGGACCCTACCCTCATGACCTCATCTCTGCCGATTACTTCCCGAAAGCTACATCTCCAAATGCTATCACATTGGGGGTTCGGACCTCAACGTATGAATTTACAGGGACACAGTTCAATCCATAGCAATAACAAAGGGCCAGTGTCTTGAAAAAAGTTCCTATTCCACTGTACATGCTGTAAGTTTGTAGATACTAGCTCTCTCGGAAAGCTGTGAGAATAGGTTAACACCAGTCCCTAAAAGCCAGATTAAACTTCCTGAATATCATTCAGCACAATTCATTCTTTCGTAAAACAGGTATTTGTTGAATATATGCCACATGTTGCCTCTTGCCTACATGGTGGTGGGTCCAGAATGTCGAGAGAATAACAGTATATAATAAGTAATTTTCACTTATTTCTTACGGTAGGTCATATTCTATGGGTATACGTGATCCATGTGTTAAGCATATTAAATAATACATTAGTAATAGTATACATAATAACCACTAAAGAATTAAGAAAAGATCAAAAGAGGTAACCACTTGATAGGCCATAGTGACAGAGGAAATGACATTTAAATCTAGGATGACATAAGCAAAAAGGCACAAAATAAAATCCGGACATGTAGGGAACAGAGCAGTGAGCAGTTTGCCTGTTATTCCTATGAGTAAGTTGGAGGCAAAGGGCCACGCTCAGGAGGTTTGGAATACTAGAAGGGGGTCCAGGAGAGGAGGAGAGAGAGAAGGAATATTGTTGCGATAGGAAATTAGACACAAAGAAGAATTTTAGCAAGGCTTTGAATATTGAGGATGATATCGTCCAAGAAACTTCATGCAATGATTTAAAAAATAAAGAAAGGAGAGATACTTGAAAGAAGGATTTGAACAGATTTGCCAACTTTAAGCCTGGAATCATTCTTAAATATCGTAGGGGAATTTTAGAGAGCCTTTAAAAAAGGCATCTTTCCTGTAATATTGTCAATAAAAGAAATGGAAATAACATGAAAGTACGTTCACATTCTGTTTAATTTTTAGGTGAATAGACACTCATATTTGCTTCATACTGTTTGAGTCACTTGTATATAAATTTTTAATAGAACAGTAATTGCTGCTGTCTTTTCTCTCTGCTCACATGTCTACAGTTTGGATGGCATTTGAAGGCTAACTTATAGCATATGAGTCAGTGACTGTGTCATTGAAACCTGGCCATAATAGCTACATCTAGACTTGCCATGAGAGCTGTATTCCAAATTAAATACATGGCTCATGATAATGACAGTTTTCGACAATTTACGTATTTTTTCTTTATGTCTGCCCTAAGGGGCAATGTCAGTCACTACTACTTAAAATATAGATGTATTATTCCAGTGTTTATTACCTTATGACACATTTATGCCATGAGTATGAGGTAAACGTATCACAGGTTAGATGTTGAGTTTCACAAAATAACTTCAGATTGGCTCTTGTTCAGGTTCCTTGTTGGTCTTCATGCTGTTTCCTGCCAAGTGTACTTCCTGTGAATTCGATGGATCTATGGCTAATGATTCCCAGGGTCAACCTGCCTATCCTAACCCCCATTCCCTCTGTATTCTTGCCTGCCAAAGAATGTCTGTTAGAATGTTGACCTGTCACTAAGTTCTGACATCAGTCTCTTTATGTGGAAGCCAGTACAATTCAGATGTATTCTCAAATAGATCGCAAAAAGAGAAAAGAAAGAAAAAAAACAAAACCAACTTTAATGCCATGCTCATATGACTGAGACCCTCCTGGTCCCAGAAGTACTCACTCTGCATCATCGGTTTGGTTGAAAAGTTTACAAAAGGAAAGTCTAGGGGGGAAAAGGAAGTTCTAATTCCCCTTCTACCAGAATTAAATCTAAATGATGTGCAAAGTATTTAACGCTAACTTATGTAGTTATTTATTTATTTATTTATTTGTGAGCAAAAATGCTTAAATCTTGTGCTTAAATTACGTGGCTTCATCTCTACTGGTGCTCTTGGCATCATCCCTTTACTTAAACTCTGGCCCATTTTGTTCTTTTTTAAGAGATTGCATTTTGGAAGCATTATCAAGGTTAGGCCCAGAATATCTGGGTTAACTTCTGTCATTCACACGAATGTGTTGATTTTCAGAGATTACTATGCAATGAGAAAGAAAAGAATGAAAGTGGAAAAAGAACGAGGTAGGAAAGAGCTATACTCAGCATAATTCAAAGAGCAAAGGTACTTGCTTTGAAGAGATTTTGCAGAGACATGATTTTAAAACACTTTTTGGATGGTATACATATTAGTTACCACCCAATATTTTTATACATTTACAATGCTCCTTTTTAGTTACAAAGCTATTTTTTAAAAATTTCCAGAATGATTTCTAAATATAAATGGTTCTCTCTAATTGCCTGTGACTATGAGCATCCTAGGTGATTGGGAGATTTTTGGTCTTGTTTTGTATCTCTGAGAGGGCCCTGTCATGAAATTATTATTAGAATGTGCTATTTTTGAAATAGCTCATAAAATAAGCTTGACACTGTGATGTGTCCAGGTTGGTTTCTCAATGATGCAGTCAGGTAGCCCTTCTCCGGTCGCTCGTCTGAGCTACTCCCCTGGGGGTTGATTATTACTTCCTAGTACATCCTCATCCAAGAACCTTCACATAGATTCACATATATTATCAGCCTCAATGAGACTGGGGAATCATTGGTAACTTTTAGGATCAATAAAAGAAAAGTCCATTTCTTTCCATTCTGCCAGAGCTACACTCACAAGTTGTAATTAGAAAGTCATCTGGCAAACTTGTCAGTGAAAATCTCTTCCACACCGAGCAGGCCCAGGATCATTACGTCTGCCTAGTAAACAACTGGGGCCCTCTTGCATTATTTATGGGTTGGGTCTTATTTCTAAGCACAATCAGGTCTCTTGGTAACTAGCTTTCACTCACATTAAGCTTTTTCTTCTTCATTTCTACATGATTCGTTCTCACTTTTGCCATTTTTTTTTCATTAACATCATAGGAAAAAAATCACTCCTCCAAGCATTCAGTCCGCCGAACACATACCCAGACGCTGTTGCTGTGAGGTAAACCGTGTTAATATTACTCAGCATAATAAATAATGTCTCAGAGCTCCTTGAACTCTTTGTTTACATACAGTCCAGCAGCTTTCACTGCATTGGGGCGTTCATCTTCTTCTGTTTCCTGTAATGAACTTCTATGTGCACATTTTAGATCTAGTCATTTATTTCACTGATAATATTCAAACAAAATGACATGGTCTTGCATGCTGAAGGGTAATCTGCAGACCGAGAGAACTCCTTCTTCTTTTGTGCATCCTGAATAATAAGGGAGTTTCATTCCTCTTCAAGAAAATGAAGATGAGCAACTGCATTTGGAATTCTATTAGATTTACTTCAGGGCTGCGTCGGTAACGTTCCATTTACATAGTCATATATGCATAACACAGATACCTGTGTCCTTTTAGCTCAAACCAATGTTATCTATTCCCTTTCATTCCTGGAACCTTGATTATGCTCCTCTTTAAAACATAGCTCAAAATTCAACCTTCATGAAAACATTCTAAAATTGACTTTACTTATTTAACTGATTAATTTTTTTATTTAAATTTATGGGAAGCTTCAAAGAGACACGGAAATAGGAAGACTAATGTAATGAGCACTGGTAGCATGGTCTTCTTTTCCATGGCTTCGACAGCCTTTAGCAGGTTGCCATTCTTGGTCATCTGCCAAGATGACTCTTACAAAGATTTTGCTGGAATCTTTTAAAGCAACTCCCAGATAAGATGTCTATCATCCATAAATACTTTATGGTTTCAAATGTACCAGTAGTATTACTAAACACTAAACACAATTAACAATAATTCTTGAATATCATCTATATTCACACCATGTCTAATTTCCCCCCATCCTCTCAAAAATGTCCACAGTTAGTTTGTTCAAAGCAGGGTTCATAAAGGTCTCTGCACTGCATTGCAGTTAGAATACTTGTTGAGTCACTTTTAATCTAACAGTTCTAGCTCCCTTGTCCAGAGCATTTATTTGTTCAGGACACTCGCTCTCTTACTTACCTTACCGTCATTCCCTCAATGTTGATGGGCCCAGCCTGCCTTGCCTAATTCAGATATAACCCACAAGGCAGCCACATGGGTGTCCTTCAGGCTTTGAGTCTGCTGGAAGCAGCCCAGAAATAAAAATTGCTGTGCCTCATGTAAGTAAAATAAGATTATAAACAAACAGGATATAATCAACATAGAGTTAAAGAATTTTGCCTTAAAATAATTCTTCTGATATTTGCTGACCTCACTAAGATGATTTCATGGTGAATGAAGCAGATGGACAGCACGGGTTTTGCCCATCTTGTGCATAAGACCTCTGCCCAAAGGAGAACTTGCATAATCATCACACACCCTCCACCTGAAAATACAGAGACAGCTGTCTGGGTGTATGTAGCTCTCTGGTGTGCTAGGAAACCATGCTTTGTCTGATGCATCTTTTCTACAGTTAAAACCACCCTGTTTTCAGTATCTTAGAGGTGACATTTAGGGTTTATAAAGTTGAGAGACCAGATGGTTTCCTTTTCAAGCATTTATATTTTCCTCACCCTAATAGCAGGAAGTTCATTTCAGATTGCATTTCTGTGCTTGAATTGTTGTGTTTCCTCTAAGTCAGATGTTTCCTCTAAGTTTCCTCTAAGTTGAGATGTATGATAAATTTTCAATATATTGTGCAAATATTGCTGTTGTTACATGTTTAGATAATATTACATGACTAATTCATTCAAAGTACACTGTCTAAAATCTTAGATAAGGGCAGTAGAATGCTGCGTGGGTTTCTGAGAACAGATATGGGAAATTTCCATTTTTTTTTTCTTTTCCACTAAGAAATACTTAAGGTATACATACAGGGAAGAGGGCTTCACATTTATGCAAATAATACAGATCTGCACAAAATAAGCTAGCTTGTTTCTGGAACTGTGTTGTTAGTGGTTTCCTTTTATCTTGGTTTTTTGGCGTCACATAATGTGATGAGAGAGCAATTCTGAAACAAAACTTGTGAGAGAACCTTAGAAAGTGAGCTTTAATGGAGAACCCAAGGTAATTTCATTTAGTTTCTCAAAAGATTTCTATTCAGTTCTCTGTTTCAGAGAGTCAGATTGGATGAGTAGATAAAAGTAGTCTTATTTCAAAGAACCCAAATTTAGTTTTATAATTTTTGTAATTTTCTTTTATTATAAACAGTGGGACCCTCTTCACAGCCTAGAGTTCTGATATGGTCAAATCTCTTATTTTCCAAATTAATCATTCTTCAGATTCCTACATATCCCGATAAACAAATCATGTAATATCTCCCTCTTTGTCGGTCCTTCCTCTCGAGCTTCCTTGGGACAGCTCGGCTCACAAACCATCAGAGATTACTAAATTTACAGTGTTTAACCATCAGAAATTACTAAATTTACAGTGTTTAAGGAATCCGCTCTGCCTCCACATGGCAGCAGACTGCAAAACCACATCATTAGCACCCACCCCAGTACTGAGGATGTTAATCCTCCCAAGCTATGTAGATGCTCCCTTGGTTCACTGCTGAGCAAGTCCCCTTGAGTCCCACTTTTAGAGCTCCCTTAGTTCATCTGCACATGCTCAGCATTGTTTCCCAACCTTGGCGCACTGCCAAGGGTGGTGGAGTACCAAGGCACTTTCCACTCTTAGTCTCAGATCTCAGCCAGACCCTTCCCGGTGCCTTGACTACTCAAGTGAATGGGTCTCAAACTTAAATGTGCATAAGGAACATCTGAGCAGCTTGGGGGGTGGGGGTGGGGGTGGGGGGGGACACATATTCTCTGACTCCACTCACAGAAATCTCATTCAGGAGTTCTGGAGTGAATCCAAGAATCTTCCACTTTCACAGTATTCCAGGTGTTTCTGTTGCAAGTGAAAAAACATCACTGGCCAGAGCAGTGGTCTGAATCCACTGCTGTGCATTTGAATCATGAAGGAGTTTTAAAAAGATGCTGATGCCCAGGACCCTGTCCTCAACCCATAAATCAGAATGTTTGAGTTGGGCAAGGGGACGGACATCTCTCAGAAGCTCTCCAGGTGATGGTAGTCCACAGCCTGCTTTGAGAACTGCGACTAGACCAGCAGGATAAACACAGTGCCGCAGACAGCGCCTCTCCTGGGTGGTGAGCACCTCTTCAGGGCACTTGTTGCTGTCTCCTGTCACTAAACTTTCATAACCGCCACCACTGTTCACTCTACCCGGTTTTCATATATTTAAAATTCAGGGAGCCCTGTTTCCTCTTCATACAAATTGGCCCTTTCAGTGTTGTGCACCTTAAATGAAGAGTATCTTCAGCTCAAAACTAGATGAATACTGACCTACCTTTGCACAATTGGGTAACTTTTCCTGCACCAGCTGTGACAAGCTGTATTCACCTACACAGAGAAAGTCTTCCCTTGCGAAAACTGTTACAACCTCTTAGACACCCCGTCACACAGCCCTGCTGCTGGGTGTTAAGTTTCACTATACAGATCTGGAGAGTGTTGTCTAACCCGGGCTCCCGGGTGCCCTAACTATAACTTAGGATCAAAATGTCAGGCTCCTTCACTTAGTTTCATGATGAATAGAATCCTGAGCAGGAAAGAGATCAAGTTCCAGCCTAAGCCATAAACCTGAACGGGCCATGTAAATCAGTGTGCCTGGGGCCGTGTAAGCTAGTTCAAGGAAGACACTTTTAGGACCAAGGTCTAAATGTTTCATCTTCTTCCTCAAGAAATGAATAAGTTATTTTTAAAACCATGGGAGAAAATTGCAGAGAAAGGGGACTTTAAAACATCACTTGCTCTTTTTCTTTGAGACGTGATACCTTAAAGCAATTTTATGACTGTGTTCAATAAGCAATAAAAATATGACATGATTTTAAAAAATCCAGTAGAACAATATCTTGGGGGAACTCATATATATATATATATATATATATATATATTACTTGACCATTTTTTAGGGCTCATATGTAATTGGGGAAATGTCGGTTATGATATAATAAAGATTGCTAAAATTTTTGTTTTCATTTTTAAATTCATGGTTGATATTTGTGCTTGTGAAGAACTTGTAGACAGAGCTGAATGGGGGACTTGAAGACAGTCCCCCCTCCCCATTAACCACTCCACAGCCATCCCAACAAGCTTCCAATGTAAAATAACATACTTTCCATGCAAATGTAGCTACAAGATGGATTCCATAAGCGTCCCCTCCTCACCCAAACCTTCCAGTTTGTTGCCACTAAGATCCCTCTATATAGAAATCCTAGAGCAGCCAATGATATATAAATATTATTAGAGGAATGTGGTGTCTCCCAGAACCTCTATGAATAGTCTTTGTTCAGCATAAACTATTATCAGAACCCATGTGTTGTCTCTTAAATAATTAATTTCTAAATAAGGACTTGAAATCCTTAATAGCTTGTAATAAAAATGGCTAAATGCTGTGTGTGTATGTGTGTGTGTGTGTGTGTGTGTGTGTGCTTTTCTGTGTCACAAAAATCACTGAGGGTTATCTGTTACTTTAAAAAACCTACAGGATCAATTTAATGACTACTATGATTATTAGAAACACTCCTCCCAGATTTCTGCTGCAAATAAAGAATTAAAAGAGGATTCCTCTGACTGCGTAAGAAAATGTTGGTTAATTCCGAAATTGTGGAATAATTATAGACATTCAAATTTGTTTTAAACAGCTTTATATGCTTTTCCTTTAGCTATTACTTGTCGAAAGCAAGATGGAGGACAGGCTGGCATCCATGAATGCCTTTGGTATGCAGGCCCCGTGCCAGCCCTCACCCAGGCCTGCCAGATCCCCTGCCAAGATGACTGTCAGTTTACCAGCTGGTCCAAGTTTTCTTCTTGCAACGGAGACTGTGGTGCGGTTAGGACCAGAAAGCGCACTATTGTTGGTAAGAATAATTGCGATGCGAAAGCCAATACTGTCAACTTAGGAAATATGTTAAAAGTTAGACCAACAGAGTTCTGACAATGTATTTGGAAAATATATAGATATGCCTTATTGCTGGTGTACTGATACTATGCCGGTGGATTTGCCTGTGTAGTTTCATGTAAGTTGACAGTAACAGACGTGCTATGTACTTTTAGTAGAAAGGAAAAGTAACCCTGAAAATTGAGCTGGCTCCCCATACAATAGGTAGATTATTTTTTGGTTTAAGCATACCCTTCTGGCAGAGTGCCTACACTGTGAGGTGTTTAGAGAACAAAAGGAAATGTTGCCACTTAATTTTCTTAACCCATTCTCACTGTCACAGCCTCAGATTATTTTTCATAGCCTAGAAGAGGAATATGACACTAATTTTGTATCTGAAAACTGCATTTTAAAAGGCAGTCACAATGACAAAAAGTGGCGATATAATGAGCAGAACAGGAGCTATCATACTGAGCTAAACCTGGTGCATTCAAAAATATTGTCAGTGGCAAAAAGAAAGCTAAAAGAAAAAAAAAATAGCCAGTAGACTATTCAGAATTTAAAAGTTATACAATGAACCACCTGTCATAAAGAAGTCTGTTGAAGACTATATAAGGCACATTCTGAAAGTTAGAAATAAATATATGTAAAACATATGCAGTTAATTGTGTGTGATATAACTAATAGTATGATATATATTTAACATAACATAATAGAAATGTGATTAAAATAATGATATATTAATTTTCAAGCACATATTACTGTTCGTTTTTTATTTTAAAAGGGAATTTCTTTAGATTTACATACAGACCATTCCTAGCACTTTCTTCTGACACTCAATATCTTCACTGTGGATATTATTTACTACACTAATCACCAAGTATGTCAAAATGATGACTCTTCAGAAATAATGAAAGATGCAAACTCATAATCAGAAAAGTAAATATAAAAATCTCATTTTCTGAATTATAATCCTATATACCCATGCCATCTATTCGGAATAAACAGAAAGCTGTACAGTCCAGTACAGCGACTCTCTCTCTCTCTTTCATATTTTGCACATATTATAAAGGAGAGATTTATGCAATTACCTTAAACTCCCCTAATCAGTGAAAGCCCATGATCATTTGAAAGGATTTTAATCATTCAAGGAGTATAAAATGCAGCACAACAGTGAACGCCTTTTGCAAAATGGTGATTTTAAAATGAGAAAATAAGAAAAATTTTACTGTTGCAAGGCACCCAGTATTAATAAGAGCCTCCAGAGAAAGCACTGTGGAGTGAGAAAATAGCATTTATTTGTAAGCTACTGTTGAATATGGTTAAAAATGGAGAAAGGAAGTTTAGGAAAGGAAGAAAATTAGGGATGCTTGAAATGAGTAACAATATTATCCAACTTAAATTTCTCCACAGGAAAAAGTAAAAAGAAGGAAAAATGTAAAAATTCTCAATTGTACCCCCTGATTGAGACTCAGTACTGTCCTTGTGACAAGTATAATGCACAGCCTGTGGGGAACTGGTCAGACTGCATTTTACCAGAGGGGAAAGTGGAATTGTTGCTGGGAGTGAAAACACAAGGAGATACCAAGGAATGTGGTCAAGGATATCGTTACCAAGCAATGGCATGCTACGACCAAAATGGCAGGCTCGTGGAAACGTCCAGATGTAACAGCCATGGTAATCCAATTTTTCTTCACTGTTACATGTTTGCTTTCTCTGGGGGTGGAGGTTAAATGAACATGGGTCAGAACGGAGGGAAGTGAAGGTTTACAGATAGTGCTCTAAATGGAGCATTTTGGGGGCACCAGATAGGACACGCAGGGACATTTGTCTTGTCCAGAAGTTGACAACTAAATCCCAGAGTTGGTGGCAAGAAAGCCTTATGGGCAGACAAAAATGGTGCAGGAAACTTCCCTTGGTACAGATGAAGATATAGGCCCAACAAATAGGCCCAAGAAGGCCACAAGAGAGGGAGGAGGGGAGGAGATTTGAATTTAATCTGCAAATAAAGTTACAAACTAGACAGTCTTCTAATAACCAAACTGGCAAGATTTGAAATATGCCTGAAATGTTGCCCAGTGGCAGAGAAGAAAAACTGAAAGTCATAACTGGTGTGAAGTCAAATATCTCTTATTTATTCCTCATTGTGTTAAGATTAGCAAAAAAAAAAAAAAAAAAAATGGTGGCGGGAGAAAAAAAAAAGAAAAATGTACATACTTTTAGTTAACTGTGCCCTCTTTAGTTTTCTAAACCAAACACAGTGATAATAATTAAATTGCCAGATGTTTGTGAAGAGTGGCCATCTTTGATCAGAGTAGGTTGTAAACTCTTTGGTTCTAAATCTTAATATGGTAGTCCTTAAGCAATATTTTCCATTATTCTTTTATTTTAATACATCTGTCTTTTTGTATTGGACTGAGATTTAGGTTAGAGTGGGTCAGCCTGAATCATAGATGCCATATATTTGCAAACACTGGGCAGTGAACCTCTTAACCTTCTTCGTGGAGGTGACCTCAGAAAGATGAGCTACATTGCTAGGAGGGAGGGACATAGCAGTTACCTTCGAACCTTGCTGGAATAGCTTCTGCAATTGAAACAGTGCTCCTCTAGTTTTATTATATGGTTCAGAAAACAACATGAACTAATAGGACCATCTCTATTTATAAACCGTCAAATTACCATCAGTGACACATTTATTGGAATCCCTTAAACCTCCCCCCACAAAGAAATTTCCAAAATTCACTTCCCCTTTTTCACCTTATCTCATAATTCCTTTTTTATCAAAGTCTAGTAAAAATAGCCCCAGAGACTCCATTATATTGAAGCTCTAGATATAAGTATTTTCAGATTAATATATTTAGTTTACTGCATTCCTAACTTAAAGATAGTCAATGCATTTAGAACAATAACTACGAAAGAAAAAAGAATTTGATATTTATAATAGGTGTGCTTTGAGAAATAGGTGCAAGGGTAACTGATATTTTATTTTCTGTATCAATAATATCAGTGCTATAGATTAGAGACCAGGAAAAATGTAAATGCACTTGCATCTGAGATATATGATAATGTAGAAGATCATAATTAGTCATTAAAATATAAAATTGAAGATCACTTTTAAAGATATGTTTCTCCTAGAATATAGCTTATAAGGGTTTGCTCACATTTTAAATTGTTATGCCTAGTGAATCACCAAGATAATCATTTGTAACATAACCTTTGAGTTTTCAGAATGACTTTTGTATATTCTCACTTTTATCCTGTTCTGTTAATTAGATGCAGGAGAGTGTCAGTAAGCCACTTAACAGTCTATCTTATTTTTAGAAAAAAAAAAAAAAAAAGAAAAGAAAGAAAACCCTTAAAAATATCCTGTGAATCTCATAAAAATGTTCAATCACTTAACAAAAGTCAAAGTACAAAAATAATAGAAATTGAACAAAGGCAGTAAACTTAATACCATAGGATTGTTGACTCAAAGCATGAAGAAGACAGTACTATACTCTAGAATAAAAGCACTAAAGATAGATTCCTGATAGCACTGAGCTTTGTGGGGCTTGTGGAAGGATCTAAGACCCTTAACTAAGTAAGTGACTCCACTTTGTTCCTTGTGTCTGTCCAGCATCAATTCTTTCTCATTAAATCTAATCTATGGTAGATGTCCGGTGGGATATTTTAGTATTTACCAATACATTTACTCAAAGTGACATCCAAGGAAATTGAATCTCTGTGGCCTGATTTCTTTGGAAATTGCTTCTTTGCTTATATATGTTCTATCAGTTCTGACGGTGTTGGTGGGAGACTCTAACTTCGGTGTTCTATGCGAGGTGCACTCTACATTACAATCTCAGTGACCACTGCCTTCTCTCAGCCAAACTGGCTTTCCAAATGGATGGTGGAAAAAGAGGCTTTCACGAAAAAGTCTCTTTCTGCTTTCAGATTAAACATAGAATTGATCCCCACGTGTATGCAGTGCAAAGACGTAACTCTTCCCTGTTTGATAGTGGCCTTAGGGTGTTTCTATTTTATCTGTGCTGTCCGTCTGTGGATCATATTATCAGTTATTATACTGATAAAACAGTTGGACTTTCACCAGTTTAATTCTCTTATTTTATGCCATTTCCCATGTGGTCACCATTATTTTAATGTCTTCTCCTTAAGGCACAGTTCTGTTATGTCTGGAATTCTTTATAGTGGTAAACTTTGTATGAAAGATGATATACCTGTTACTGGGCTCAGGTTCTCAGACCCAGCGACAGGAGAAATAAGGCTGGACCCCAAATTTGAAGGCACAGGCAAGGCTTTATTGGGGCACAACCTGCAGGCAAAGGGAGACACCGTCTCAACGAAAGTGTCAGATTGGCTCTCAGGACGACAGCCAGGGAATGTTTTAAAGGGGCTGAGGTGGGAAAGGAGTCATACTTAAGCACGGAGGGGCTGGGACTCCCAGGCAAGTGGGCACACGGTGTAGTTGACAGAACATGGTTCTTCATATATCAGAGGTTTCATTTGTATGTTAAGTCTCCACCTCTGGTCATGTTTTCTGGCATTAAAATGAGAGGAAAAGCTGATAAAAGGCCAAATCTGGTGGCCATCTTATCACCAGATGTTTTCCTAAATCTCCAGCTAGCAAATACTCTAGGCTCTGTGGACCAAAAGTTCTCTGCACAAGTAAAGACACAAGTGGTCTGCAGATCAGCAGCATTGACCTCACAGGGAAACCATTGGAAATGTGAAAATTCAACCCACATTACAGACCCCTACTGAGTGAGAATCTGCATTTTGACAAGATCCCCAGGAAGCTTTATTGCACGTTTTAAAAAATTACATTCATTCATTCACAAGTAAGCTGCATGCTCTTGAGCTCACAACGCTGAGCTCACAACGCTTGAGCTCACAGCACTGAGATCAAGACTTACATGGGTCTTGAGCTCACAACGCTGAGATCAAGAATTACATGCTTTAAGAACTGAACCAGCCAGGTACCCCACACATTTAAAGCTTAAGGATTACTTTTCTGGATTGCGCAGATCCTCACAGGTTTTGGTAGGAATGTGAGCTTAAATCTTTGTAGGAAAAGCCTGTGGAGATCACCCCCTACAGAAGCACAATATGCTGACTTAGGCAAAATAATCAATACCTCCCATGTCATAGTTCACTTGTTCACTTGATTACCAGTTATTAGGAAAAGAACGTTAGGAATTTTTTTTTTTTTTAATTTACAAGGATGAGTCTTCATAAAGTGAATATCTATTTAGGTATGATTCTCAAACTGAACGAGTCTACAGGGTTCTCTGTATAAAGGATATTGGCAATTTAATGATTATCAGTACTCAACTTACAAATAGATTTTAGTTCAAGAGCATGTACTTTTAAGACATTGTGTGGAATTCAGGGTACATCTGATAAAAATAAGTATGAATATGGGGACAGTAGATTCTGAGGATAACCTACATAACCACTCAACCATAGTATAACTAGAATGTATTACTTTTGTAATAGGATTCTATAGAAGGTTATATAAGTTTAATATTAGAGGTTAATTAGAAACCAAATTGAATGAGAAACTTTTCCTTATCATCGTGGATGGTGGTATTTGAGGAAGAGCATGTTTAATTAAACCAGGCAGAAAAGGCAATAAATAGAGTCTTGTAAACAAGCTGAAAGGGAGTGCTAAGTTCTATGAAAACCTTTTTTAGTTGGTCGTATTTGTTTAATGTCTAATTCATTTCAGAATTTAAATCTTGCATTTGACAGCACAGGTACAGCTAGTATGACTTTTGAAGTTATCATTCACAACTGAGATCTTTTTCTTTTTAAGTGTAAAAGAGAGGCAGGGTTTGAGGGACAGACTTTTCCTGAGGTAATTGTTGCAAGTTTAAAGAGCCAGGGAAAGAAGGAAGGGGCCACTGTGGATACTGAGTACAAAAAGAAAGCAGTAGCCTAGGGTCAAATTTAAATAAGGTATGGAGACCAGCATTATTCTCCAACAGGCTCCCCGAAGGAGGACTATAGAGGTGATGAGGGAGAGACTTTCATTGGAAAATTTCCTGCAGCTACCATTCCTGTTGTGTGTGACAGAAAAACATCTGGCGTTATTATTTAATTCTGTGTGCTCCATGTCCTGGAGACCTCAACTCATCTATTACTTAATAACATGGTTTTCAAACTGGGCTCCACGGAGCCCCTCAGGCCAGGCTGTCAAACATAGCTTCCAATAAATCCCATAAATGTACTGGACTTTCTTTTCAGCTTTATAGAAAGAAAGTGCTCTGTGGCTTAAAGTAAATTTAACTGCTAAAAATAGTTCATTATCTGTAACAATTAAAAAAAAAGAATTTTGATCTTTACCTTAATCAACAACTTCTGCCATTGTATTTTATTTCACATCCTTTCTATAGGCCTGTGGCCCCTAATCCCCCCTAATTCTTTAGAGAAGTCATAACACTAATTTTCAGTGAAACGATTACAGAGTGGTAATCTTGCCGATATCTGTGGCAATTTTGTTGATTTAACCATAGAATTGTTCATTCTTTACATTATGTTACAAGGTTCATAATTCATAAAGATACTAAATGACCTGTGTGAATCCACATATAGATTCTTATTGTAATAGTAAAACCCTGCAAATCTAAAATAGTATTAAAGTTCCATAACCCAATAGTCTGGTCTCATTCCTTCAATGTAGGTCTTTTTCTTCTTCAAAACATCATCAAAATAGTTATGTAGTGAACAAGGCTTATGCATAAGGAATTTTTTATGCGTACATGAAGAAGGTATTATATGTTAGACATGAGCCCTATCTGTGGGCTCAAAAAGCAACCCAAGAGCACACAAATTTATGGGCATTTTAAATTTAAATGTTGAAGAAAAATCTTTACTTGTATTTACTTTTCATGTTTATCCCATTTCTTCATAGCTGCATTAAAATTCACTATATCTCTTATAGGAAATTTTAGTTAACTTGCATAAAAACAAACTTGATTCCTCTTTGGGTCTTTTTAAATAGCCATTTAAAAAAAAAAAAAGCCTCAAGGTATTTATTCACCTAACAGTTTCCCCCTTCCTTGGCCATTAGCTTGACCTTTAGAGCCTTAGAACTTTAAAGTAAATATAACTTAAGAAAAAGAAAATTTCTTAACTTTGGGAGAGTTAGAAGTTTTTTATTTGTTTATCCACTTTTGCATTTTTTTCCATATCTGGAAATGGACACGAAAAATCCTACTTTTTACATATTAAAACTCTGTACACCTTAAAACATGAATCCAAAGTTATTTATTTATTTATTTAAGTGTTCCAAGATTCACTGTTTACATACAACACTCAGTGTTCCGTACAATATGTGCCCTCCTTAATACCCTCCACCAGCGTCATATGAATCCAAGTCTAATGCATTATAATTACAACCTATCTGAATGATCTGTTTCTTACTGGTCCAGGAGATGCTATAGAAAAAAGTCAGTATAAAAGTCAGAAAAAAGTCAACCAAATCATTCTAGAGATTCACAGTTCATATTAGCCAAACAAGGAAAGCCCAGGGTAAAGAGACCTACTTAATTTAAATGCAGTAATTTTTTAACTTGACCACAGAATTTTTTTTTTTTTTTGGTTAAAATTATACTTAATGCCTATTAGAATCCAGCAAACTAACGTTTAAAGATCATCCTTTGGAAATACTTCTAAGACAATATTTGGTTTTCACTGATTGAAAGAAAAATGTCCTACATTGGATCAAGTTAAAAATAAATCACTCTAATAAGTTTTAGAATTAATTTATTTCCCATTACTTCATGGTCTCAACATTCCACCAAATATGTTTACATTGCTGACAAAGCCTTATTCCCGAAGTGAGCTTTTTAGTACTGATGTCTTATTTTTAATACGGTATTAGTTAAAATAATAAATGTTAAATCTGGAGAGAAGGCCCATAAATGCTTTAATGTATGTAATTATTCCCAAGGCTTTATTTTTGTTGAATAAGTGAACTGTAGATACAGGGTCTTATATAAATAAGTTTATTTACTTTTTAGATTAAAAGGTATGTCTAAAAGTGAAGTGTAACTCTGCCCTTAACTACCTGGAGTTAGGCCAAATGCCACCAGTTAAGGGCTTAGTTTTTGACTGCTTGGCCCTTCAGACACCAGCGGCAAGTTCAGGGCTCCCCAGGCCACCCTTACTACTGACATACTGGCTACAGATTTAGAGGTTCCAGCCACCCCTCAGGTTTACTGGAACACCTCAGAGAACTTAGGAAACCACTATACAGTTGACCCTTGAGCAATACGACTTTAACTGTGTGGGTTCACTTGAACACAGATTTGTTTCTGTAACTATAGTACAGGACTGTAAGTGTATTTTCTCTTCCTTAAGATTTTCTTAATGTTTTCTTTTGATCCAGCTTACTTTATTTTAAGAAAACAGCATATAGTATATACAATATACAAAATGCATGTTAATCAGCTCCTTATGTATTCCATAAGACTTGTGGTCAACAGTAGATGGTTAGTAGTTAGGTTTTGGGGGAGTCAAAGTTGTACAAGGATTTTCAGCTGCACAGGGAGTCAGTTCCCATAACCCCCATGGACTTATAATTAGAGTCTTATTATAGCAAAAGGAGACAAATCAGAAGTAGCCAGGGGTGCCTGGGTGACTTAGTTAAGTACCTGACTCTTGATTTTGGCTCAGGTCACGATCTCAGGGTTGTGAGATCAAGCCCCACTTGATCTGGTTCTGCACTGGGCATGGAACCTGCTTAAGATAATCTCTCTCCCTCTCTTAAAAAAAAAAAGAAAGAAAGAAAAGAACAACAACAAGAACAACAACAAGAAGAAACAGCTACCAAAATAAGAGACAAATGGGCAAGGTCTGCGAGGGCATGGCCCTCTCTACATATCAGTGTGTATTATCTGCCAGAAAGCTCACCTGAGCTTTGCTATGCAGTTTTTACTGGGGCCTCATTACGTAGACATGATTAATCGATTCATTGGGCACATGGTTGAACTTACTCTTTCCCCCAACCTGCACACAGAGATTGGGTGGATATCATATGGCTTAAAACCCAAACCCTCTAAACTTGTTGTGTCTTTGTGGTATGACCCACCCCACCTCTTCAGGCATCTCTTTTAACATGAACTCACCAAGAAGCCACCATGAATAAGAAAGAGTCAGGAAATTTTAGGACTTGAAGGCTACCTCTCAGGAATCAGGACAAAGAACAGCCAAATCCCTTATTATACAATGGGAGGTTTTAGAGTTGGCAATAAGAAGTGGCCTTGGTAATAAACTTGTACATAGCTGTACCTAAGTGAATCTGAATGTGCCTCATCATCGGGTAACTTCCAGTATTGGAATAATAACAGCAATAGAACCCCATAGCCATGAACACTGATGATGATACTTCCTGAGAAAATCATTAAGTACCCAGCAGATATGAAGAGATAGGCCTTCATATGTATATAAAATAATAAATATAAAATTAAAATAGCATTTCATTGTAATTACATTTTCCTGAACACTTCACTATGAAAATTATGATTGACCAAGGTTGATCACAACTTTTCATACATTGAATATATGAATTTGGATAGAATATTTGATGATAAGAGTTTGGCTATAAATAGGAATTTGGTTTTCCTGAATTGAGTTATCAGTCCTCAATATGCAATTATAAAAGAATATTCTATTTGAGAATTTTTTAACAATATTTTTAATATTTTTAAACCCATGAGGACAGTAATAAAGTTCTAGCTAATTTTTCTCATTCCTGATTGCAGTCATGTACAGAGAATATACATTAAAGTAGGAGAGATTTTTTTGAGTTTTCTTTTGAGATTAATCCAAAAGTTTCACACAGAGTGCCACAGAGTTGCTTATTCAAACAGCTGTAAATCAGAACCAACCAATATTTTCCATGTGCTTTTAAAATGAATTCTATATCAGTAGTGCACCTTTCAACAACACAATATAGTAACTGTGAAGGTTGTAGAAAGCTGCTTTATCTGTGCATTCATAATTCAAATGAAAGGGGTGATTGGATGTCTCTCAAAAGCAGTATGTCCTCCAGTTGCCACTTTAAGCCTGCTAGTGTTTTATTTTTATTTCAACCTGGAAGAGTGGTCAGAATAGATATGAGATACATAAAACATGATCAGAAGTCAGGAGGTTGATTTTTCCATGTGTCAAATTCAGTGTTGAACTGCTAAAACTTTTAACACGCTAATTGTGAAGTCATTTGTTTTATTCCCGCATTCTTCAGAAGGCATAAATTGCTACAAGATGCCAGCAGTTTCTTTAGCCTTAAAACGCATGAAATGTTTCTGTCTTTCCATCCCCTGTGATTGTTTGGTGTTAATTGCCCTCAAAAATGATCTTAGCAGAGAAGGCAAGGGAATGCTTATCTAGCAATTTACTAGTAGCATTAAGGATTTTAATTGTGCTAGATAAACATGACAGACAATTATTGAGTGTTGTTACACATTGGAAAATAAAAATGGAACGCTGAGCATTATACTCTTTTGCAGTTTGTCTTTATGTCAGTGCCTAATTTATATCTTTTAACAATTTAATAGGTTGAATTTTATTTGAGAGATGTTTTCTGGAATATGCTGTTGGAAGATCAGACATAAAAGTTTTATATCTGCTTACTTAAGTAATATAATGTGAATCAGTCTGAAGTCATACATGTTAACTCTCCCTAATGCCATAATCTTCCAACAGATAAAATGGAAAGAAAGAATATCCATTTATCTGTTACTTTGTGAAGTAGTGACATGAATGATCCTATGATTCTACTTTCAGCTAGGAGTACTAAATAACAAAAGGTTAAAAGTTTACTTTTGTGGTCATTTTGAAGGTGGGAAACTGCAATTCTTCTAGAAATATTTCAATAATTTATTACCTTTGTAACAAAAGATAAGAAGGCACTATATCATAATAAAGGGGACAATCCGAAAAGAAAATCTAACAATTGTAAATATTTATGCACCCAACATGGGGGCACCCAAGCATAAAAGAACTTATTGATAATAAAACAATAACCATAGGGGACTTTAAGACCCACTTACATCAATGGACAGATCATCGAAACAGAAAATAAACAAGAAAACATCGGCTTTGAATGACACACTGGACCAGATGGACTTAACAGATTTAGTCAGAACATTCCATCCTAAAACAGCACAATACACATTCTTTTCAAGTGCACATGAAGCATTCTCCAGAATAGCTCACATATTCATTCACAAAGCAGGCCTCAACAAATACAAAAAGGTTGAAGTCATACCATGCACTGTTTCTGACTACATTGCTATGAAACTAGAGATCAACCTCAAGAGAAAATCTGGAAAGAACACAAATACATGGAGGTTAAACAACATGCTACTAAACAATGAATGGGTCAACCAGGAAACCAAAGAAGAAATTAAAAAAAAAAATACATAGGAACAAGTGAAAATGAAAACACAATGGTTCAAAACCTTTGGGGTGCAGCAAAAATGGTCCTGATAGGGAGGTATAGAGCAATACAGGTCTACCTTAAGAAACAAGAAAAATCTCAAACAATCTGACCTTATACTCAAAGGAGCGAGAAAAAGAACAAAGCCCAAAGCCAGGAGAAAGAAGGAAATAATAAGGATTAGAGAAGAAATAAATGATATAGAAATTTTAAAAAAATAGATCAATGAAACCAGGAGCTGGTTCTTTGAAAAAATTACAAAAACAGATACACTCGTAGTCAGACATATCAAAACGAAAAGAGAAAGGACTCAAATAAATAAAATCACAAATGAGAGAGAACTAACAACCAATACTACAGAAGTACAGTTATAAGAGAATATTATGAAAAACTATCAGTCAACAAATTGGACAACCTGGAAGAAATGGATAAATTCCTAGAAACACATAAACTACCAAAAGTGAAAAGGGAAGAAATAGAAAACTTGAACAGACCAATAACTAGCAAAAAAAAAAAAAAAATCAATAATCAAAAACTCCCAACAAACAAAACCCAGGACCAGCTGGCTTCACAAATTCTACCAAAATTTTTAAAAAAGAGATAGTCCCCATTCTTCTCAAACTATTCCAAGAAATAGAGAAGGAAGGAAAACTTCCAAACTCATTCTATGAGGCCAGCGTTGCCCTGATACCCAAACCAGATAAAGACTCCACTGAAAAAGAAAACTATAGTCCAGGATCGCTGATGAACATGGATTCAAAAATTCTCAGTAAAATACTAACAAAATTCAACAATACAGACAAAAAAACATCATTCACTACGATCAAGTAGGATTTATTCCTGAGATGCAAGTGTGGTTCAGTATTTGCAAATGAACGTGATACACTGCATTAAAAAAAGAAAGGATGAGAGTAATATGATCATCTCAATAGATACATAAAAAGCATTTGACAAAGTACAACCTCAATTGATGATCAAAAAAAAAAAAAAAAACTCAACAAAGTAGGGATAGAGGAACATACCACAACATAATAAAGGTCATATGTGAAAAACCCACAGTTTAGTATCATCCTCAATGGAGAAAAACTGAGAATTTTCCTCTATGGTCAGAAATAAGACAGGGATGTCTGCTCTCATCACTTGTTATTTAACACCATACTGGAAGATCTAGCCTCAGCAATCAGACAACACAAAGAACTAAAAGGCATCCACGTTCGCAAGGAACAAGTCAAACTTTCACTGTTTGCAGATGTCATGATACTCTATATAGAAAACCTGAAACTTCATCAAAAATTGCTAGAACTGATACACAAATTGAGTAATGTTGTGGGATACAAAATGAATGTGCAAAAATCTATTGCATTTCTATACAGCAATAATGAAGCAGTAGAAAGAGAAATTAAGGAACTGATCCAATTTACAGTTGCACCAAAAACCATAAGATACCTAGGAATAAATCTGACCAAAGAGTCAAACAACAGGTACTCTGAAAACTATAAAACACGGGGGGGAGAAACTGAAATGATACAAACAAATGGGAAGACATTCCCTGCTCATGGATTGGAAGAACAAATATTATTAAAATGTCTATACCAACCAAAGCAGTCTACACACTTAATGCAATGCCTATCAAAATACCAATAGTATTCTGTGAAAAGTAGAACAGATAATACTATAATTTAGATGGCACCACAAAGACCCTGAGAGTCAAAGCAATTGAAAAAGAAAAGTGAAGCTGGAAGCATTACAATTCTGAACTTCAAATTATATTGCAAAGCTATAGTGATCAAAACAATAGGGGGCGCCTGGGTGGCTCAGTGGGTTAAGCCTCTGCCTTCGGCTCAGGTCATGATCTCAGGGTCCTGGGATCGAGCCCCGCATCGGGCTCTCTGCTCAGCACTGAGCCTGCTTCCTCCTCTCTCTACCTGCCTCTCTGCCTACTTGTGATCTCTCTCTCTCTCTGTCAAATAAATAAAATCTTTAAAAAAAAAAAAAACAATATGGTACTGGCACAAAAACAGACACATAGATCAGTGAAACAGAATAGAAAACTCAGAAATGAACTAAGTATATGGTCAATTAATCTTCAACAAAGCAAGAAAGAATATCCAATGGGAAAAAGACAGCCTCTTCAAATGGTATTGGAAAAACTGGACAGCGACATGCAAAAGAATGAAACTGGACTACTTTCTTATACCATACACAAAAATAAGTTCAAAATGGTTTGAAGACCTAATGTGAGACCTGAAGCCATACAAATCTTAGAGGAGAACACAGACAGGAACGTATTTGTTATGGGATCAAGCTCCACGTCGGGGTCTGTGCTGGGCATGGAGCCTGATTGGGATTCTCTCTTCCTCTCCCTCTGCCCTTTCTCCCCCCCCCAAAAAAAGTGGGCAGAAGACATGAATAGACATTTTTCAAAAGAAGACATACATATAGGTGGCCAACAGATACATGAAAAGATGCTCAATATCATTGATCAGGGAAATACACATCAAAACTACAGCGAGATCTCATCTCACACCTGTCAGAATGGTTACAGTCAACAACACAAGCAACAATTGTTGGCAAGGATGTAGAGAAAAAGGACTCCTGTGCCCTGTTTGTGGGGATGCAAACTGGTGCAGCCACTCTGAGAAACAGTGTAGAGGTTCCTCAAAAACTTAAAAATAAAACTACCCTACAATCCAACAATTACACCACTAGGTATTTACCCAAAGAATACAAAAATACTAATTCAAAGGGATATATGCACTCCATTGTTTATAGCAGCATTATTTACAATAGCCAACTTTTTAAAACATCCAAGTATCTGTATTCATCGACTGGTGAATAGATAAAGAAAATGTGGTACACACACACAGACACACACACACACACACACACACACACACACACACACACACTGGAATATTACTAAGCCATAAAAAAAAATTAAATCTTTTAACAGCCTGGTTGGAGCCTAGAGAGTAAAATGCCAAATGAAATTAGTCAGTCGGAGAAGACAAACAACATATGATTTCAGTCATATGTAAAATTTAAGAAATGAAACTAATGAACAAAGGAAAAGGAGAGAGAGAAGCAAACCAAGGAAGAGACCCTCAACTATAAAGAACAAACTGATATTTACCAGAGGGGAGGTGCATGGGGGGACTGGTTAAATGGGTTATGGGGATTCAGGAGTACACTTGATGATGTACTGGGTATTGTATAAAGGTGTTGAATCACTATATTGTATACTTGAATTAATATCACACTGTATGTTAATGAACTGGAATTTAAGTAAAACCTTAAATTATTACCTTTGAAATTCTAGTGTCCTTTTACCAAAGCTATTGATAACATTTGAAAATAATTGGGATTTTTTTTTAAATCATACTTTTTGCAAACATTAAACAATTTGGTCACAGAATGCCATTGATTTGGAAATTTTAGACATTCTAGTTTGATTCTATTTCATAAACTATTACTTTGAAATACGAAACAATTTTTTTGAAGATTTTATTTATTTAGTTGACACAGAGAGAGAGAGAGAGAGAGAGCACAAGTAGGCAGAGCAGCAGACAGAGAGAGAGGGGGAAGCAGGCTTTCTGCCGAGCCGGGAGCCTGATGTGGGGCTCCATCCCAGGACCCTGGGATCATGACCTTAGCCCAAGGCAGAGGCTCAACCAAATGAGCCACCCAGGCACCCAAAAAAGCAAATAACTCTTAATCTTAGCTGCCTTTTTGGGCAGAAATTGACAAGCTGATTCCAAGATGCATATGGAAAAGTAAGGGACCCAAAAAAGCCAAAACTATCTTGAAAAATAACATAGTAGGAGAACTCACAAATCTTGACTTTGAAACTTACTACAGTTACAGTAATCAAGATGGTGTGGTATAGGCACAGAGATCAATGGAATGATATTTAGAATCCAGATATAAACCCTTACATTTATGGTCAACTGATTTCAACAAAATAATTCAATGTAGAAAAAAAATAGTCTTTTCAACAAATGGGCCTGGAATAACTTGATAATCACATACAAAAGAATAAAGTTGTACCCCCCCCACCTTTTAACATATACGAAAATTAAGTGAATCATATACCTAAATATGAGAGCTAGAACTATAAAACTCTTAGAAGAAAAACATAAGTGTAAATCTTAATTACCTCAGATTAGGTAATAGTTTTCTAGATGTGACGTCAAAGCTCAAGCAACCAAATCAAAAATAGGTGAACTAGACTCAATTAACAGTTAAAGCTTTTGTTCTTCAAAGGACACTAAAATAAGAAAGACAAGTTTTGACAAATGTAAAAATTGGAATACGTATACCTTGCTAGTGGTATTGTAAAATGGTGTGCTTTGGAAAACAGTTTGGCATTCCTCAAAATTTAATTGTAGATTTGCCATATGACCCAGCAATTCCAGTCCTAGATATACACACATGAGAATTAAAAACATGTTCACACAGAAACTGATACATAAATGTTCACAACAGCATTATTCATATAAATAGGGAAACAGCTAAAATATCCATCAGCTGATTCATAGATTAACAAAATATGATCTATCCATAAATGGAACACTATTCAGTCATAAAAAGGAATGAGATACTAACACATGTTATAACATAGACGGACCCTGAAAACATTGTATTAAGCCAATCAAAAAAGACTACATAATGTTTAATTTCATTTTATGAAATGTCCAGAATAGGTGCATTCTTAAGGACAGAAAGTAGATGAGTGTTTTCCAGATGATGGGGGAGGGGAAAATGGGAGGTGACTGCTAATGGGCATAGGGTTTCTTTTTGTGGTGATGAAAATGTTCTAAAATTAGATAGTGGTGATGATTGTTTATGACTCAATGAATATATTAAACAAAACATGAGCTGACTTTTACTGTGTAGGAATTGTATCTCAATTTTTTAAAAAAGTTATAAACCACCCTAGAATTTCCTAGTTGTTTATATAATTATCACTTTCAAAACGGAATCCTTGATGCTGATGTAAAATGCTACAAGAGCAAACCCTCTGCACATCAGAGTATTACACAGAACAACCATGCATTTGACTCTCAACCAAAGGAAATTTTGCCTTTTCCACATAGTTGCCTGGAGAATACTGGTGATGAATTGATGTTGTAAAATGCCAACTTGGTAATAAGGGACTATTCCAGGAAAATGCACCCATTTCTCAAATCACATCTGTAGACTAGTAAGTTAATTAGCTGTGTGATTCGATGGAACCAGCCCTGGACCAGACCCCATCTCTTGCTGTGTGATCCTGCACTTGCCAGTTATCTTTCTGTGTTTGTTTTCCTATCTGTCCAGCAGACGGTCAGTACCTGCCCAAAACATGTGGAAGATTTTTGAGAGAATCACCTGAATGCAAGATGGGAAACTGTTTTGAAATTGATAGCACTAAAAATGCTGGCATTTTTTACGTAACATCCTTCATTTTTCTTCTCCAGAGTTGATTTGCTAAGAAGGGGAAACATAAGGTGCTAAGTTAAACCGTTCCTGTTGGATGTTGACTGAGTGTCTGGCTTTCTCCTGGAAGAACATTGCACGGACTCAAACACTTAAAACTTGTGTGACATTAACAGGGAATTTGAGAGAAAGCTGTTATCCTTTTCTTAATGTATCACTCTGACAGCATGAGAACGATACAGCAGCAGACAGGTTATTGTCAATTAAACACGAGCTGTCAGAGAGGCAGAGATGTTGAAATATGGAGAGCATGAATCCTAAGCAGATCATACGGCGGCTGCTCAGCTGTTATTTTACCAGAGTCGCCTTATGTATGTGTCATTTTCCTGCAGAATTTAATTTGGGTCCTTAACAACGCAGACGTCTTTGCATTTGCCTGGGGCTGTCAAGTCAAACTTGGACCTTCTGAGTGAGCTAGAATGATGGGTGGAAGTGGGCCAGTGGCATGCGGAGAAGGTGGCTCTCATCTGGTTTGTCTCTGTTCAGGTTACATCGAAGAGGCCTGCATCATCCCGTGTCCCTCCGACTGCAAGCTCAGCGAGTGGTCCAACTGGTCCCGCTGCAGTAAGTCCTGTGGGAGCGGCGTGAAGGTTCGGTCCAAGTGGTTGCGTGAAAAACCATATAATGGAGGGAGGCCTTGCCCCAAACTGGACCATGTCAACCAGGTACTTTCTACCATTGATTCTAATACTGAGAATATGAAGATATTATTTAGATTCCCAATGATCTATTTTTTCCCTCCAAAATGGAGAAGAATAAATAATAGCTCTGAATAAGAAATTTGACCCATTTTATCCTTAGAACGCCTGAGTAAATATATATATATGTTCTTAAAATCCCAAATCAGATATATTATCTTTGCTTTAGACGATTTAGTAAGCTGCATGTATGTGTATGAAAAATGGAAATTAAAATGACACCTACCTTTAAAATAATATCATAAGATTGTATCTAGCTGTGTGCTGAGAGCAAGATTGTCCCATTATCATAATTCCCCTAGACTCTCAGAAAAGATACCTCAAGTACCAACTATTTAAAACTAGGAAATCTTTCTCTCTCTCTCTCTTTCTCTCTCTCTTTCTCCCTCTCCATCTCTAAAAAAAGGTTGTGGAGGGTCTCCTGGGTGACTCAGTTGTTTGAGTGTCTTGATATCAGCTCAGGTCATGATCTCAGGGTTGTGAGTTCTAGCCCATCGACAGGTTTGCGTGGGTTTCGAGACCGATTAAGATTCTCTTTCTCTCTCTCTCCCTTCATATTCTTTCTCTCTCTCTCTCTCTCTTCCTCCCTCTCTAAAAAAATCAAAAAATAAAACTAAGAAATATGTGTTGACTGTTCATTTAAATGTGTTTGATGTAAAATTTTAAAAGAAAAAAATATAAAGATTACTTCAGAATCAGTTTAACCATGTTATAGTCTTTGACCTTTTAAATTTTATTTGGAACCTTCTTTGATTTTTGTATGCTCACTTCATTAATAGTTGTTCCTTGTGTTCTATTGGAGATATAAAATAAAAAGACTAATAGAGGGAATCATGACTAATTCAAATGTAATAGAAGATGTAGGCAATTATTATCATGTTTGACCTACATGTGAATTAACAAAGAATAAATTTAATATAGTATGTGTAGATGTTAAGAAGTGTATTTATATTGTTACAAATGAACCAAATCATACATATGAACCAACCTTAAATATGCAGGTAGGTTTCATGCGTACATAGATTAATTTTAATGTCCAATCACTTACTCTCCAAACTGCTTACCAGTACACATACTTTACTTCCCAAATTAACTTAAATTGTTAATGATAATAAAGATACACTCTAGAGTGCTCCTAATCTCCCTGCTAAATGGGATGCCACCCAATTCATGAATCACATGAGAAAGCCAGTTAAAGCTTCAAAAATAGTAAAGAAAAATAAAGGTACAGTCTAGAGAAAATAAAAATACATTTTGAATAAAGAAATTAAGGACAAAGAAGGTGGAGAATTAAGCGTCATAGGAAGTACTACTCTGAAAAAATCTTGATTGTTTTCCCTGAGAAGTTGCTGAAGGTGCCCTTACATGCTACCATCGGTGATTAATACGCTGCACTGCTGCCATCTACTGGCGAATGGGTTTTCCTGCCAGAGTGAATATTTGCAGAGAAAATTCAGTTAACATAACGCTAATGAAACACAATAACTGAAATGCAAGGTTTATAATGCAAAGAAATATTTTTCTACAAGTTGTGAAATCTTAAATTTTCATCCATAAATTTAAATCATAATAACTTCTGATCCATGGTCCTAATAAAGAGAAATTCTCCATGAATGTATAGGGGGGGTGTGTGTGTTTATGGCCAGTCTTTCAAATAAAATAAGCTGTGTTTGCCTCAGCATTTTTTTTTTTTTACTAGTGAATTTTCAAAGGTTTGGGACCTTCTGACAAGTTGTCTTTACTATGAAAAGTCTTTTACCTAAGTCATTTCTCTGTCACTCTCAACTCTGATAAAATTTAATGCAGAGTTTGATGGGGACATTTAGGTACTTGTTAATCATCTTACTGGTGGGATATTAAGGCATTAACAACTAAAAATTAAAGCTAAAACAAGAAATAATAGATTCCTGACTATCTGAATACAAATATTCTACATCTAAAAATAGAAATTTCTAAGACCTTATTAGTAAAACATTAAGAAAGAATATGCAAAGGCTTCTGTTAACTTTGAAAATTGTAAATCACAAGGATTTCTTTTACCACAATTATACAGTCCTCAATAAAATAATTACTGGCCCATTGACTTGGAAATAATTGGTCTTTTAAGTACCATTTTCTAATTGAGGAAGCAAATTCTCATTTCCCAAGAAATGTAGATGGGTGGATGGATGGATTAAAATCAAATAGATTAATTAAATTAAAATCAATAGATTAATCAATCAATCTATGGATAGATTTCAATCACAGCTTGATCACAAAATAGTTGCAGTCATTTATCAATCCCCCATGACATGTATTTTGAGGTCTACTCAGTTTTTTAAGATTTCTTCATCCTGCCCATCTAATCTTTTCCTTGACTGTGTTGTTTACAATACTCATTTGTGTATCTTAACTTTAAAGAATAATGACTTGTTTTTTCTCTCCAAAGGCTTACTAAAGATACTCTAGTAATTTAACAAAAAAAAGAAAAGTAGGCTCTTATGTGTGGATAAAATAATATTTTAACTTAGAACATGAATTTTTTCATTCAGTATACTGACATTTTTCCTTATCTTTTTCCTCTCCCTTTTCTTCACTCCTGTTGAACACTACTCCAGGCACAGGTAAGAACTTCTAAACCTCCCAGTTCGTGGCAGAATACTGTACTGCTTGTTTTCTTTTTACTCCTGATGTCAGAGAATGTATTTCTTTTCCTGCTATGGTCTTTTATCTTTTACAGGGAGAAAAATACCACATTTTCCATAAAATTTTTGTTCTGCAGCTGTTCCCTCTCCACCCCACCCCCCGCCCCTGCCCCAGCACGCTACCTGTGTTTTCTCACTTTAATATCAGGGCTGAGATGCAGGGGTGGGGAGAACAAGCTTCACTTCACCAGCCTTGAAAAGGCAGTGACATCTCTTGTTAATGCTGTCATGCTTCTCAGAGGGAGAGGTAAAGGTGCAGGTGGGCTGAAGGTGGGTGGCAGGAAGTTGCTCTGAACTGATTTGTATTCAGTCCAGTGTAGGAGATTAAAATGAAAGCCATTGAAAGATTAGGGGAAATGCCATTTCTCCTTCAATTTTTCCCTTCCCCACAAGTGGTAGGGTAATGTTTTACTTGGTAGTACTTTGTACTGTTTTAATGCAGTACCCAATGTGGAGGTGATCATTGATAACAATAATGATAGATTCTTATTCCAACGGTGCATATTCTTTATTACTCGGAATAGGTCAACTTTATTCACTAAAATTTGCATAGAAGAATAGCTCCAAAGGACTATTTATATCTATATTTTCTGGAATTAGATAGTTAACACAAAATATCCATATATGTGTGTGTGTGTGTGTGTGTGTGTGTGTGTGTGTGTAGAAAATAGAGTCAAATTACCATAGATTTTAAAATTATTTTAGAACACATTTCTTTAATGGTTGAGTCAGCTGTGAGCATTGGATTATGGTTTATTTATTTCCTTGGCTTAGTCATTCTTCTCATTGAGAAAAAGGCATAATTGGTTCATTGTTCTAAAAATCCTGAAACCAAACACCCCTGCCTAACTGTGTCTGCCTTTGTGGACACCGGAGGAAGACAGTTGGCTTTGTGTCATGTGATCCTCCCTGCTTTGGGCTATGACTGTGTAATATAAAGCCAATTTCAGACCTTGCTTCCAAGCCCTAAATGCTTAAGGGTTAGTTTTAAAATGGATTTATTTCTTCTTATTTATTATTTAGTTCAGTTTCACATACAGAATGCAAAAAATATATAAATTCTTACATGATATACATTCGTTTGGAAAACAAGTCAAATTGTATTTCTTTCAAAACAGCTACTTTTATATGCTTACTTAATTCTCTAATTCATTTATTCATTCATTCACCTATTCAACAAATCTCTATAGAATGCCTTACATTGGAGCACTGTGGCCTAAGTATTGAAGACCCACAACACTGCAAACAAGACAGATGGTCCATGAAATTACAGTGCTGTGTGGTGAGGGGCAGTGTGGGACAGTGTGCGATGTGTCCAGGGCACTTTTTCAGGTCACATGCGCAACTGTAATGTCACATAGGATCAAGAATCGAGAGAATACAGCACAGCTGGTCCTGCCCATTACAGCTAGAACTCTCAAGAGGTTTTCTATATTCCTCTCTTAGAATAGTGAGCCATAAAGGAGAGGAGTGAAGATAGCCGAACAAGAATACGGTGTGTGTTGTGGTATGAAGGGCTCCCACTCGCGCTCATCGGGTTCCCTGAGGAGAAATCCCTGAGAACTGTGTGTGTTTCAGGTGTATGAGGTGGTCCCTTGCCACAGTGACTGCAGCCAGTACATATGGGTCTCAGAGCCGTGGAGCATCTGCAAAGTGACCTTTGTCAACATGCGAGATAACTGTGGAGAGGGCGTGCAAACCCGGAAAGTGAGGTAAGGCCCTCACTCCTCCTGAGTCTCCTGCCTAAAACTGTCTTCAGTTTTATTTCTAGGGAATATGCCCTCATGGAATACTCCAAGGGGACCTGCTTCAAGCAGCAGGTTGTCACGGGGGTGGCGAGAGGGGGGGTGCTTCTGACAGGAAGCCTCACTTCAAGGTGCCCCTGAGTAGAAAGATCCGCATATTGAATGCAAGCTGAGCTAATGCAGGTTTTTCCAACCCCGGGGAATTTGTTCTTAAAGGCCAAAAATATTTCTGGCTGCTTTTTAGTGGTAAACTGTTCTAAACTCTTACTGCTTGGTTTCCTCAAACTGGCTAACTTTTGACTACTCTCTTCTCCTCCAGGAAGCCCTTCCTAATACCTAGTGCTGCTCATTTGTTCTGTGGGCGCACCGACCCGTAGGGTAACCACTAGCCACGTGGGGCTATTTCATTTTAAATTTAAACTAATTAAAGTTAAATTAAATTAAAAATACATTTCCTCAGCCACACGAGACATATTTCAAGTGCTTATGCCGTAGCCACAAGTGGATAATTCTATCAGACAGCAGAGGTATAGGCCCTCTCCACATCACAGAAAGTTCTGTTGAGCAGTGTTTCTCTTAGTACCCCATATACCCCTCACTGTTTCTGGAAAGATCCATTTACTGTCTGTCATTCTTATTAAATTCTAGAACCTTCTCCAAACCAAAACCCTGTCATAGTCACAGAAATTCCCTAACACCTAATACAGTTTGGATACTCATTAAATTTTCCCTATAGTATCTACAGATGACTCTTAAGGGTTCTGGAACTCTACGGAACAAGTGTATGAGTTTTATTATCTCTACTTTATAGAGTGGATTCAGAAGTACTAAGTAATTTACCAGGAACACCCATCTAGTAAAGTGACAGATTTGTCACTCTTTATACCAGTTTCTTCTAACCCTGCTGAGTGACACACAGTAAAGACAGGTGTCAAAACATCCAGAACTCAACAATTCATGCTGTGGGCAAGCACTGACCTAACTTTTCATGAATTTAAGGTTTATATTTCTCAATAGAAAAATAGGGCGAATTAACATTTGTATTATAAAACTTTGGCACACTGTATAACTTTGTTTCCAATACAGATAATCTCTATTTCTTTTTTCACAAGCCCTCTGAACTCTCAAGCTATTTTTCTGAGGAACTTAATAAAGGTGGATAAGGGGTCAGGAGGTAATAAGTTGGATAGGGAAACATAAACAAAAGACAGAGATTCCATTTTCCACCATTCCTTTCCAAATTTAAAATTTCTCCTTCAAATTTAAAAATACTTTCCCTATTAAAAGGTTTTGATCAAGTTGGCTTTTTGTAAGAAAAATTATAATAAAGAACTATTCTTTCAGCTTTCCCTTCAATGATCTTTGTAGATGTTGCTGTTTCTTGCTTTATAAGTACTCTCAACATTTCCAGGTACATCTAAAGCAAAGTAACTTTGGAGATCAATTTATTTTTTCAGTAAACATCTTTAATGTCAACAGAGAAAAGAGAAGGTCAGTATCGATTGTGATCTCTGATCATGTAATAATGTTCCTATTTGTTACTGATTGAGTAGTAAGCCTCTCTAACCTTATCCTCTGCGAATTAAGGTCAGAATGTCCTGCTTATATGCAAGCATTGGGTGGCATTTCAGGATAGATGGGTCTATGAGAGGGCAGTACCAATTTATCCAAAATCGTTCTTTCTCTTTTAGGATGGTATGTACCTCAGAGGCTGGTGGCAGAAGTGATTTTCTCTGAGGGGAAGGGATATTTTTCACAGACTTTTTTTTTTTTTTTTTTTTTAAGAATTTCTAGCGCCTGATGGTAATAAAAAAGAGACAATAAAAAACAACATATTTGGTTACTTTTATTGTTGCTTTTGAATTCTCTGCAGAGAGTGTACCCCCTTATTGTCATACCTGCGGCTGGCCTCTGGTCCCACCCTTTGCCTCCAACTTGGTTCTGCACTATGTATTTCTAACACAGTGCAGTTTTCTCTCAGCATAATTCCTTGTCCTATGGAAAGGAAAAAGGCCAAGAATTTGAAGAAAGCAAATGAACTTAAAGTGCCTTCCCTTGTGCTTAAAACTTGATCCAAATATTTATTCTGTATTCTGGAGTGATTTTAAAAACTGATTAATGCCAAATAAAATAAATATAAATAATCTGAGTATCAACAATAAGGGCATTTTTAGCAGTTGTGGCACATTGAAATGATGTCATTCAAATACAGTCATTAAAAATGATATCTTCATTGGAGCGCCCCGGGTGGTGCAGTTGGTTAAGCATCTGAGTCTTGGTGTCGGGCCTCGGGCTCCCGAGATCAAGCCCCATGTGGGCTCTGTGCTGAGTGAAGAGTTGGCTTGGGTTCTCTCACCCTCGGCCCCTCCCCCCTCAAATAAATAAATCTTAAAAAAAAATTATATCTTAGAAAAATAGTTAATGATATGAAGAGATATTCATAATGTATCATTGATTTCTTAAGGGTACAAATAGTCAATAAATTTGCTCTATTTAATGAAATGATATATATGCTTATATAGAATCATTTGTAAAGAGTGTTTTTCTCTCAGTGGTAGAATCATATGATTTTTTTTTGTTTCTTCTGATTTTCCTAAAGTGAATAAATTAGCTCTATAGTAAAAAAAATGAAAGGAGAAAAGCCTGTGAAAATGTAGCTTTATGTACATAATGCTTAATAGAGTATTGAACATCTGTCTTTAACTCCGGATCAATAGGTAATTTTGCAAGTTAATCCTTGTACACTGTGTCAGTTCCTACCATGAATATAATCTTTTCTTAGCAGCAAACCTAACTTTTCAGTTGGGTTTAAACTCTGCTCCATGTTGTCTCAAAGCTGCTCCATGTCCTCTCAAAGCTGCTGTCAACACAATATTTTTATTTATTTTATTTTATTTTTTCAGTGCTCCAGGAGTCATTGTTTATGTACCACACCCAGTGCTCCATGCAATACATGCCCTCCTTAGCCTGGTGGTGTGTATTAAACACAATATTTTAAAAATGCCATCGAAGACAGAACTCTTTCCTGAGAGACTAAAATTCTCCCAAAGAAATTTACAATTTTTTCTTCAGTGATGAAATCAAACAAATACCTCCCTGTGCATATTCTTGTGGTTGCTCTTTTCTGTTTTTATCCAGTTCACACCACACACAACAAAATGCAGAGGCGAGTATTCATAGACGTATTTTTTCAGACTCCAAACCCAATTAAGACATGACCAGCAGCACAGTTTTCCAGTCATTAAATGCATCCCACAGGAAAACGACATTCCTCTTAAATTGGGGAGCACCGTATAGAAAGGAATTTCTGCAGAGTTGATTTGTGAAAATGTAGTGTCCCCACTGACTGTAAATCCCTGGGAAAGGTGAGATTCCAGGTATAATTGATAATGTAATTTAACCGACAGTTTAAAACAGTGCCATGAGTTTGAGAGGCTCAGGAACACAAGCCTGCCTTTTTAGCTCCAACAATGCACGCTCTTCCCCAACCATTACTTTGGTTGACCTTCTCTGAGTTATAGATGAGGGATAAAGTTTTCCTCCTCCACTAGGAAAGTGCCTGGAGACATTATTAACTACGCTAAGAGTGAAGTCTGGTACTAGCCACGTTAATTAGACCCCCAAGAGATGAGTAAACGAGCTGTCCATGACTGCTTACAAAAGAATGAAACATAATAAAATGTTTGAATTTGTTCTGTTAAAAAGAAAACTAACAATAAAAAAGGTCAAGATAGAGGATGATTCAAACAACTACATTTAGAGAATTTGTGCTATTATTACTAATATAAGTATGTTTTCACTTCTGGCTTTCTTTTAAAGTTATCAGCATATAGGAGGCTAAAATTACTTTTAAAATGACAAGATAACTTGGTAAATGCCATCAGTTACTTTTGAAAATTCTTAATGAAACCTCTCACCAGAAAAGTTCAGTGTGTCTCATCCTCCCTCCTGTATGAATCTATCTTTTCTGGAATCCGCCATTTCCTTCCGAAGAAAAAAAAAGTGCATTAGATTCCAAAATTCCCAGAAGTAGCCCCTCCATGAATCTCTCTGGACCATTCCTCATTAGTTGCTGCATCATCTATGAGGGTAAAAGACTCTCTTCTTTCAGAGAAAGACATACAGAGTTTTTAATCCACACAGGGGCTATAATTTTAAAAGATTATGATGATACAAGCAAGGGTACATTTTATGTCATGCTGAAACTCTGCAAGTATTTGTGGGAGGTAGAGATCCTTTTATGTCTTCATGTTTGGAGAATTTTTGTTATTAAATGCAAACCTTCCCACCTCCCAACCCCATAATGATGCCTTAGGAAGAACCATCTATCGAATGGGTCAGCCCTTGTTCTAAGTGTCCTGGTTCCTTCACTGAATAGTGTGTTTTCTTCTAGATGCATGCAGAACACAGCAGATGGCCCTTCTGACCATGTAGAAGATTACCTCTGTGATCCAGAAGAGATGCCCCTGGGCTCTAGAGAGTGCAAATTGCCATGTCCCGAGGATTGTGTGATATCTGAATGGGGCCCCTGGACCCGATGCACTTTGGTGAGATGATTAACGTTTATAAGTAGCGTTTACTTAATTCCTTACCACTAAAGCTTTAAAGCTATTGTTAAGAAAATAGTAATTACTAAAAAAAAAAAGAAAATAGTAATTACTAAATTAGTTACCAAATTAGTTATCATGGCAAGGGTGTTTTCTTGGCTACCTCATTCTGTGACTAGGCCATTTATAGTCAGCAGTGTTTTGACCCACATGAGAACAGCTCAACCTCTTGCAAGTTCTGTGTTCCTCCATCCTCCTCCTGGGCCCGCACAAAACGCCTTCAGATTGGCCTATAAATACACAGCATGTTAAAAACTGCACTGGTGATAATGAGTCCCTCCAGGTAAAGGGAAAAAAGGAGGAAGCTCTGGTAAAGGTACTTTAATGGTGTCGGGTTCTTGTCATCCCTTGCTTTTTGCCCAGTCCGTTTTATTTAAATTGAAGGAATCATCTTCCACACAGTGGGTATACTGCAGCCAGAGTATTGACACTAAAACCCAAAGGAGGCTGGCAAAAAAGGGAATCGAAAGAAGAAAGCTGTGTGTCAGTGAATCTCTTTGCACTCACGGACTCTGTGTCTCTGTGGGGCTGCAAAGCCAGCTGAGAGTTTCAAATCACACAGAGCTTCTAGATTTCAACAGCCCGTAGGCGCTCTTCTGCGGGACCCTGGGAAGGCTTGTTTGAAACAGAACTGGCTGTTTAGGATTTAGGAAATTTGCCTTGGCCCGGGCACCTTTGTAAAGCTGCTCATTTCAAAATGGCATCAAAAAGCACGGGAAGAATACATCTAATGTGGACTTAATATGCTGAAATACGAAATAAGACAGTTTCAAAGAATTTATGATGCATGTTTTCAAGGCGAAGTTAATTTTCTGTCTCCGTGTTAACATGATTAAATGTGCGACTGGCAGCCAGCTGACTGAGCGGAGCAGAACAGAGATGCCAGTTGACTTGGATACAAGTTAAAGACCAACAAAGAGTCAGCTGTTGGACAAGGCTGTGCAAATGAGTTTCTGTTCTAACTCTATAGCATCCGATTTGAAGTTTCTGTTCTTAAAAACCAGATGTTTTCAGAACAAGACGGTGCCAGTAGCAAATGGCAGGCTCGTCTTCCTTACCTGCTGAGTTGTGTTCCTGTGCATGTGTGTGTGCCCGTTAGGAAAATCAAGGAGGTCACTAAAAGCTCGTTATTTAAAGTCACCCTTAAAATGGTTTTTCAGGTCCAAGAAACTGTACTGGATAGATTGATGGATTATGGATTCTATAGTAGTGATGTGCAATAATTAATAGGATCACGTGTGTGTGGTTGTAGCTGAGTGTCTGACACACAGACCCTTGAGCCTCTTATAGCTGGATGGGACACTGGAAACTCATCTAACACCTTGATTTCATAGATGATGAAACCTAGGTGTAATGGGATTGTTCAAGTTAGCCAGCGGCCCCAACAGTCTCCCTCCTGCTCCGGTGCTCTCCCTAATATATTAGTCCCCATGTGGCTGAGTATTCATTCACCTTTCTGAGGAGCTGCTTTCTTCTTTGTCAGCCTTGCAGTCAAAGCAGTTTCCGGCAAAGGTCAGCTGATCCCATCAGACAACCTGCTGATGAAGGAAGAGCCTGCCCTAATGCTGTTGAGAAGGAACCTTGTAACCTGAACAAAAACTGCTTCCACTACGATTATAATGTAACAGGTACGTGCATAGTCTCCTCATCCCCGAGATGTAAGCCAGATCGCACGTCTTCCAGCCCAGCAGCAACCCCGTAAGTACTGTTCATCCCCATCTGTGGCCCTCTAGGACATGCTGCTTACTTTCGCAGAGATAATTATTTAAAGACAGAAATAGTTATCTCTTTTTAATAAGCATCAAGATGTGGAGGATGTCTGCAAATATTGTGAAGAGAAATATTGTGAAGAGATGAGGGGATTAAGGCAGATTGTGAAGAGTCTAAGTGATCCCGTTCAAGACATCCTCCCACTTTGGGAAGGTGCAAGTAAAAGATACATCTTTCCCATAAGTATCAGGTTTATTGAAAGGTAAACATCCTCTTCAGGAGATGTTTAATTGCTATAACATCCTGGGACAATTCTTTGTGTGGGGACAGTTTATAAGCACAATTAGTCTGATGTAAAAATGTCGGCAATCTTGAGCTACCAAAAAGTATATGATGAAGATACTAATATTTCTGTATTATCAAAGGTACAGATGAAAAAGGATACATGGGTTGTTCATTCAGAAAAAAAAGGTTTATTAGGAATTCCCTTTTTTCCCATAACCCTTCCATACCATCAAGGCAGATAGTCTAGGAAAGAAGAGAATGTGTTGGTTTACATGATGCATGGCAATACTGAAGCTTGTCTGGGAATTCTTCCCGAGTAATTCTCACACTAAAATAAACCCCAAACCTCGTACAATAACACACAGCAGTCAGATTGGCTTTTTGCTTCCTTAGGTTTTTCTCTTCAGTTTCCTTTGATGATATAAAGAAGTCACAGTTCTCCAGGATATGCTATGCTACTCTGGAAAGATGAAAAAATCATTTTGCAAAGACATGAAATAAAAGTACTAAAGAGATCTGGCCAAAAGTGATTTTGAAATAAGTGTATATTTTAAAATATTCTAAGAATGGACAGTAAGCGAAATGGTATTTTATTTGACTAAAGCAACACAGTTAAAGTGGCACCCATTAAAATTATGATGATTTTGCTAAAATAAAACTAATGTTGAGTTTTAAATTTCTCCTTTTATTAGGGAAAAAAGTTTTTAAGTGACATTTGATCTGCAGGCCAAAGCCAGTTTCACAATGTCACCAAACGGCTAGCTGTCAAAGATTGTCAAGTAGACATCTGCCTTCAAGAATAATCCCTGTAGCTTTGTGCAACCCCAGCAATTCCATTTGACTCTTGATATGTTCAAAGCCGGGACCCATATGCTCTGCATGTGGGATGATTGATTGTGGGGCTTAGGAAGCAGTTGTGAATTAAATATGGGATTCAGGTCATCAGAGTTTCATTTGAAATCTGTTTCCTACGTAGCCTTCTGTTCTGATGGGCTCCCTTCCTTTCAGACTGGAGTACGTGTCAGCTGAGTGAGAAGGCAGTTTGTGGAAATGGCATTAAAACAAGGATGTTGGATTGTGTTCGAAGTGATGGCAAGTCGGTTGACCTGAAATATTGTGAAGAGGTGAGGGGATACTGTGTTATATCTCTGTGAGTAAATTCTTCCCTAATAATTTCGATTCATGCTGAGCCAAGTGACCTGTGCTCAGTGCAGCTCATTACCAGCAGACGTTTCTCTGCACTATTCAGAGGCCGCTAAGCACCCTCTTGAAAAGAAACACTGTCCAAGTACTGATTTCTACACATAATTTCCTGTATTTTGTTCTGCTTGGAGCCCAAAGGTATGCTAATTAGCCTATTTTGAAAGAAATGCTTGGGGAACAATAAGTAATCAAGGTGAATAAAGGCAATAAATCTTAATCAGACTACTCATCATCTTTTGTAATTTCATGTGAATTTTGTGTTGCCTGGGACACCTGCCAAGAGCCATCATTTATTCTCTCTGTTGCTCAACATTGATCGCATGTAGTTTGGTAGCAGATTTTGATATTAGGATCTAATATCCAGCTGTGAGAGTCTAAGTACGCAGGTCTGGATGCGAGCTTGAAATTCAAACAAAGGAGTGAAGTCTGCCATTGTAACTCTGAGGTACAGAGATTGCAGCTATTAATTTCCCTATTTATAAAAGTGATGTCGTCATTTCTAAGTATGACCTTATGAAATGTGGGGAGACGTAGTTGTTGGTCTTTCTTAGCTTTCATGAAACAACACTTCATGTAATGATTTTTGTCTGACTCCTATACCAAATGTGTACTCATGTTCCTGACAGGTTTTAACTTCCCCTGCATGTAAGCCCCACTGGGTTAAACATGAACCAAGATAAGCAGGAGCTTCAATAGATCTTGAACAGAGAGAGAGGAGCTTATGACTCCATTAGGGTTCAATAGACATGGTGACCATAACTTCTATCTAAACATCCCAGGGGTTATATAAGCCCATAGTAAATTGTTCCAGCTCCTGAAAAAACTCGAGATGGAAATATCTTAATCCATTTGATATCTTTGTCATGTGGCCCTAACAACTTCGTTATATCTGTCCATGGGAACAGAGTTCCTGAGTGTGCTGAAAACAAGTTGTTTACTTAATAAATTCCACTCACCACCATCTTATAACATAATTTAGTGTATTCACACTTTAATTATACATTTTATACCTGAATTAATTTGGTTTTGAAACTAGTAACATCAAAGTAATGTAATCATTATAAAAATAACATTAGTATTAATGAACATTATTATAGTCATATATTGGCTGGAGAGCTTTGATCTACTTCTAGTTAATTAATGTATCTCCTTTTTTGCAAATGTACATATAAATGTCATCCTGGATCAGAATGAAATCTACTATGAATAGCTGAGAGCTTTGTGAAAGCTAAACCCAAATCCTACAAAACCAATTAAAAAACATGACTATAGGACAGAGGGATACCCAGACTCCTTTATGTCTTTAGTGAAATGTGAGTAAACCCTGAGAAATAACTAATTTCAATTATCCAGGAGTCTAGATAAACTTATTCTTATGCACTAATATTATAATGTTCAAATGCTGTGGTGACAATTAGGGATCGAAATTATAACATTCTAGTAAACACTGTCTTTAGGGAGAATAGTGCTCGCTCTGCAGGAATTGGAATAAACAACTTCTATCCCATTTTATCCATCCCCATGGATGCAGTAGTATTACATAATAGCCCTGAGAAAAGCTGGCTATCTTTTTTAACAATGGATTGATTGCCTACCTACTAATACATGTGTAAACCCTGCATTCAGCACGACAGCAGTAGCTAACTCTTGCTGTGTCCCTAACAGCCAAAAAGAAAAAAAAAATGCCATTCCTACCCAACAAAGAGGACAATTTGGGTTAAACCCATCTAGCATTTATATAGCATTTTTTCTTTGATGTTTTCTTTATTCACCCAATATCTAGTAATTGGTTTCTCCTTTCCTATTCTTTGATCCCTGAACAGATTCCATTTACTTAGACACATAGGTTTAGACAGATGAGAGAGTAAGAGAGAGAGGGAAAAAAAAGAACACAATAAATGTAAGAAAAAAAAAGTAGCAGAGGATTAAAATGTCTTACTACTGGATGCCCAGGGCATCTATACATAGACATTCTTTTCAATTCTGTAGTGAAATGAGTCAGTAATAGTTGAATTCTGTGATTCAGATCTTCTCTCCAGAAAACAATGGTCTACCTTAAATGTTACACATCGTTTTTAGCATATAATCACTGTAAGTGTCCTTTCTTCGACCTCCCATGACTTTAAGTGACTTTCTGAGACTTCAATGGATATGGTAAAAAAACTTTTTTACCAAATGCTCAGCTTTGTCAAGTATTACTGGTGGAGAATATAATGGGAGTGCCTGCAGTCACTGACCTGATCTTCTCTCAGCGGATAACCTAGAGCCACGAGCTATACTTGGGCCAAAACACAAGATTTCAGAAAAATTTTCTTTTGCCAGCTTTTGTTATGTACATTAGACACTTGAACTTCCTTTCCATACAGAAATGAAACAAGATCTTGCAAATTCCCAAGGATTACTCCCGCCCCCAAAATTGTACTCTCCTAACAAGCTCTTAAATATTTCTATTTTCATGCTACTTTGAACCTTGGAATTTTTAACTGTTTGTGTACACAGACAATGAGTTTGAAATCTCCGATTTTAAAAGTAGAATTCTTAAGTAAAGAACTCAATGCCAACAGAACGTCACAATATTAGTATCTGATGAGAGGCTAACCAGAATAAGGGAATTATCCTACAGTTAGCTGCTGAGATCAGTTTTAGAAAATAAAATCTTTGTAAAAAATGTTTATGAAATAGTCATAATCAAAAAATTCTATTGAACAATATTTCCTTTTGAAAGAGATAGTGTACTTAACTAATATTTTGTATTATTTCAGTGTGTTACTAGTTTCGAATGGTGATTTGTCTTTCAAACCTTTTGCTTTTCAGTTAACATGCACGTGAAAAAATAAGTTATATCCCAGAGATACCACTATAGATCTACATATTGGTGATATTCTTGGTTTTTAACTAATGGAAAGGAATTGAGCACCTCTTCATTCCTTGTTTAGGGAAGTTAAGCCAATTTGGAGACTAAAGCTACTTTTTTTTCATGACTTATTTAAACAGTTCAACAGCATTGAGTAAATGGGCTCCAGCACTCATCCTGTGCCCTTTGCTCCCACTCTTCTGGATTGAGCCACTTTCTATTTTTAAGTGTGCGTGTTTGACCTCCAAGGTCCCTTTTTATTCTGTTATACATCTTGCTTTTTCGTCCTCTCCTCTCCACTACTCCCTCCTTCTAAGCACTGAGCCATGCTTCCAGGTCAGTACAAACAGATCTGCCTCTCTCCTTGCAGCTTGGCCTGGAGAAGAACTGGCCGATGAACACATCCTGCATGGTGGAATGCCCAGTCAACTGTCAGCTTTCCGACTGGTCTCCTTGGTCAGAATGTTCTCAAACATGTGGCCTCACAGGTTTGTACCTTCATTAACATTAGACCCAAGGTAAAGGAAAAGGAAATAGGGCACCTGGGTGGCTCAGTGGGTTATGCCGCTGCCTTCAGCTCGGGTCATGATCTCAGGGTCCTGGGATCAAGTCCCGCATTGGGCTCTCTGCTCAGCAGGAGACCTGCTTCCCTCTCTCTCTCTCTGTCTGCCTCTCTGCCTATTTGTGATCTCTCTCTGTCAAATAAATAAATAAAATCTTAAAAGAAAAAAAAAGGAAAAGGAAATAAAATATCCTTCTTGCTTTAAGTCTTACCAGATAATCTTCAGAAAGGTTCAGACAGTGTCTTTCTCTTCAAAACGTCTGAGCCTTACTCATTCCTCAGGTCTCCTCAGCAGAAATGTCTGTGATGCCGTCTCTCAAGATACATGCTTGCACAAATATGTCACTAGAGTTGCATCCCTTTGTATCTCTTTAAGGAAAAATGGTCCGAAGACGCACAGTGACCCAGCCCTTTCAGGGTGATGGGCGGCCATGCCCTGCCCTGATGGAACAGTCCAAGCCTTGCCCAGTGAAACCCTGTTACCAGTGGCAGTATGGCCAGTGGTCTCTATGCCAAGTGCAGGTAATCAGATCTCAAGAAGTTGTATGGAAATGTGTGTCCTTTATCCGCAGAGACTTGTTTTCAGAAGTATTTTTCAGAGCTGACAGCATGTTTCCTCCTGAAGAATTTAGATGCTTTGCCATTTTGTAACTGTTTAATTAGTTTTGATAATAAGCAGTCCCTGTCCTGTGTTTTTTAAATCATTTGGAGACTGATTCATTTTAATGAAAATTTATTTGCCTGTCTTTGGCTAGAAAACAAATAGATTGTTCATTGTCTACTTTATAGCTAGTGTCCTATAGGACTTCCTCCCTAGGGTGACAAATGCTTCTTTAACTGCTCATAAATCAAAATCAGTGGTGTAGAGATGACTGTAAGTGATGAGCTTGCTAATGAATTATTTTTCTTTTCCTAATTAGTTATTTCTTCCTGCATTTCAGGATGCCCAGTGTGGCGAAGGGACCAGAACAAGGAACATTTCTTGTGTAGTGAGTGATGGATCAGCTGATGATTTCAGCAAAGTGGTGGATGAAGAATTCTGTACTGACATTGAACCCATCATAGATGGTAATAAAAAAATGGTTCTCGAGGAGACCTGCACCCAGCCTTGCCCAGGTAACAATACCAAAACAGAATTCATAGTTTGGTCATTTCCTGTTAGCACCAGGGTTGAGAAAGGGGTATAGTCTAAGTTGTATAGATACTCAAGTCATGAGAGCTAGTTCTTCTCATTCAGTAGTATCTGCGCCAATAACTGGATACTGTAGTGTGGGTGAAGGGGGGTACTGACTTGTTACTGCCAGTGAAGGGTGAAGTCTGGGTCTCCCATGTGGCCTCTGCTGACACCCACCCACCTGGAGTTTTAACACCTGCAGGGAATGGCAGTTAAGGCCTTAGGCTCATGCTTGACAGGACAAGTATGACAGAACTTCCACCTATTTAGGACTTCCAGGAGAAAGAGAAGCAGGATCTAAACACATAATGGCTAAAGAAAGATTAAGTCCTTGTAACAAAAGCTTACTCTAGGTCCTGAATAGAGTCAATAATAAATTCGCACATTGGTATATTGTAGGTAAAACATAAAATGTAGAGAAATAACTAGTAAAGCATCAAGAAAAAAACCAGATTACCTGCAACTGAAGGTAATCATTTAAAATTATAAAAGAATTCTTCTTAGTTACAATGAAAGCCAAAAGACAATGGAATATATGCAAAGTGTGATGGCAAATGGTCATGAACCTCAAGTGCTATCCCCAGCTACATCATCAAGAGTGAGAAAAAAATATTATGGAAGAAAATATTGAAAGAAATTATTCCAGTTCAAATCAAAGTTAGACACAAGGGGTTCATGCAGTAAAATGTGGAAAGCAAACATTATATATCAGATAGTTTAGAGATAATTGGCAAACAGTGAGAAGCTAATATTTAGGAATTTGGGCTTGAGGCAGAGAACTTGAGGGTAGATAGAAGTCAAAATAAGTTCAGTGTCAAGCATGAGCCTAAGGCTTTGAGAAAGATGGGGGCAACAGTTTATTATTAGTAGGCCAGGAAAGAAGAAGATTGGAAATAAATTGCCTATAGTTCACCCTCAGTGGAAAGTTTTTATTCTCTCAATTTGCATATAAGAAAAATATTAATATCTTTAAGGAATGTGTTACTTCAAAACAAGATCCCCCCAAAATAAAAAGTATTTGGCAAACAAATATTGGAGACAAAAATAAATCTTACCTTTTTTATTTGGGTAGTCAAAGAAAATTTTAAAGCTGGAGAACATATTTTCAAAAGTTTATTCTAATGGAATTTAGTGTCTAAACACTGTAAAAAGCAGACAATAGAGGTTGTTCACTCATTCTCATTAATCTGCATATTCTACAGCAGGTAAATTATTTGAGGTGATTATATTGGCAGTTTCCATAGTTTATCAAGATGAACTGAATAAAATTAAACAGAGCATAGTAAAAACCCAATCCTTTGAATTAAGTGCTAGACTTTGAGAGCATCCTCTCACTGTGCATATTCAACTGTAACGGTTTTGTGTGTACAGATGGGTTCCTCTACTTCAGGAGAAGAAAGAGCTTTTCAAAAATCTTACTTTCTAGACATAGGCTAAGTATTGTTTCTTGGACATTCCAACACTTGCTAATAACAGCCTGATCCAGCAATTCCCCTCTTCCATTTCCTGCCCCCCAAACTGGCCCGATCTCAGTCCAGATCTCACACACAATTGAATTTAATAAAATCATTTTGCTTCACAACAGACTGAGGTTCAGCCTGTGGCAGCAGGTAAGGGCTCTGAGAAGAGCCAGGGACTGAACGTTTGGGCTTCGATGTGCTGCATGGTCACATAGTCCATGAAAGATGACGAAAGCTAAAAGTTGGTAAGGCCCATCTCTTCCAAAGCCAATTCTCCAGGGCCATTAATACGATTATTGTGATACCCACAACACTGGCCTCCTTGCCAGGCATTGGTGTCTACTTCCTTGTGGAGTTTCTCCTACTTGTTTTCATTATACTTCCTGCAGCCCAATCACCCATTCATTTGATTATTATCAAGTGTTATTGGGGCCCTGCCCACGGCTCAAGATTGGAGATACAGCGGGAGACAAATATACCCTGTCCACATTGAGTTTACCTTCTAATGGAAGAGAGAGTTGCAAATCTAATACTAACATAAGTAAACATGAGACTGAACTTTGTCCTAAGTGACCCAGAGGAAAGGAAGATCCCATAATATCCAATAGGGCAAACACACCATTCTAATTAAATTAATTATAAATCCAGGATGAGGCTGCTCTTTTTTGGTAAATTACGATCTATGCATCTCAGTACCTCTCTTGGCTGGTTTTCTCCAATAATGGGTTTTGAAAATTGGCAATACAGGAGTTACCAAGCTTTAAAGAGCAAAATACTAAAGTAGGGATGTGCATTTCATACACTTGCCCTGTCTTTTGCAGGCATAGTGTAGTTTATTATTATGCTTTGTATGGTCACAGTCACAATATGAAAGTATGTTTAGTACAAGCTAATATCTCATTCTCATTTGTTGTTATTAAATCTCTGAAGCCTGAACTGGATTCTTTGGGGGGTGAGGAATATATAATTCACAGTCAATACTAAAAGATGTACTGAATTCTATTGTAAAATACACTATTTCAAGTGCTATAAGCAGAGAGATAAAACCTACCTTTTTTACTAGTAGGCTTTATTTCCATGTAGTTTGCAATCACTGAGGTAGAGTTATATTACCTTTATCTTGAGAGGACTGTTTAAAATTTTAATAGTTTCTCCTGCATAATTAAAAACTGGGGGACCCAAAAGTATTTAAACATGCTTGTAACACTTGTAAAATTTACTAGAATTTTCTGCACTTCAGGAGGACATTGAATATTAATGATATACTATTATAAAGATCTACAAAAATCACTCCACTTTACTATTATACATCTATTAGTCAATAATTCATGCCTGACCAAGATTTCTTAATTATAACACAAGACATGTTTTCATTAATCAGATCTCCAGGCAACTTTGTGCTAATATTAGACATCTGCAGCATAATGTAACGCAATATGAATTATGCATGTGGTATGGCTAGAATAATTAACATGATAAGAATCCCTATGGATTTGTGTCTATCATAATACTGTATCCTCTGAACAGTATCACCAGTCAGTCCTGAAGAATGGATGGGTATATGGGAAAGATATTTCATTAACTCTTCCCTATTCTCAAAATGGTTGAAGAGGTTGAACGCATGATACACCAGGGTCCAGCAATTCCACTCCTAGGTATGAACCCAATAGAAATGCACATAACAGTTCAAAGACTCATACTAAAATGTTCACAACAGCGGTATTCCTAATAGAAAAAGTTTACAACTCTCCCCCTACCCACCACTAGAATGGATATCTAAATCGTGATACCTTCATATGGTGGAACAAAGTACAACAGTAAGAATGATCAAACTAGAACTACATAAATACATGTGGATCTTGCAAACAAAAAGGAGTGAAATATTTGTTGAAGATATGTATGGTGTAATCCCATATATAACCCAAGAAGGGTTTCTGAAATTCTGAGAATGCCCCGTTGCTTGATATGAGTATTGGTTGCATGGTTTTTGTAATCACGTTGTGAAAATTCCAAAATTTTTTCATGTGTATTATTCTTCAGTAAATAATTGAAAAAAAGGAGAAGTGGATCAGGTAAAATTACAAGCATTATCGCCACTACTCCAGTTGCTCAATTGGCTTTCTCACCTCCACACCTCCGGTAAGCAATAGGGGAGAAAAAAGTGTAAATGCCAATTTTCTCAGCCTCGGAGTTCAAATTCTTTTGAAATTATAAGTACCTACAAGATGATATACCCTTTTATAATAATGACAAGAGTAGTGGTGGTAGGTTTTAAATCAACTATTTTTGTCTCTTCAGAGGAGGTGAATCACAAGGAACAAGCTCCTTCAATCCATAGTCTATACCCAGTAACATCCACTCCAAAAGTAACATCGATACACACTTACAAATTCACAAATATTAAATAGTTATCTAAATCTTACAAATATCATGTTTTTTTGGTATGCTAGTCATACATTTCCCAGTGAGGTTAAGAAGTAAAATTACTATATGCTTGGCCACTGTTTATTGGTATGGGTATAAACCACAAACCTGTGTTTTGCAGGTGACTGTTATCTGAAGGACTGGTCTTCGTGGAGCCTGTGTCAGCTAACCTGTGTGAATGGTGAAGACCTAGGCTTTGGTGGAATACAGGTCCGTTCCAGAGCTGTGATTATACAGGAACTAGAAAATCAGCATCTGTGCCCAGAGCAAATGTTAGAAACAAAATCATGTAATGGTGAGTGCTGCAAATCATGAAATCTTTTTAATTCATTTTTACATTGATAGACAAAAGCACAAGATATGGACTTTTCTGTTCAATAAGTAATTTGCTAAGATCTCACTTAAGACTGAGAATTAGGAGTATGATCCTGAATTTTAAAAACTTATAGGAAGAAAAATCTTTCCACCTTTCATAAATTAGATAAGAGATGTAAAAAATTGTGTGTTTATGAGCTATAATAACTGAGAGCACATTATTTGTACACCCAGGATAACCCTTGTCACAATAATATCCTTTATTTTAATCAGTGGAAACAAAGAAAAATCCACAGCAAAGTGAGAGGTTTCACTGTATTCTTAGAAATTGATAAAGTGTTGATAAGAATTTGACATAACACATGAACATACATGTTTATAGGTTTATATGTGTATGTACATGTACATATAGAGCCACGCAATTCATGACATTTCCAAGAACCACCGCACATTGAAATGTCATAGTTTGGGAACACAGAGGCAGTCTAAATGAAAACCTAAGAATTTATAGGGTCAACAAAGAACCCATTCCTTCCTGCTTATGTTTTGAAACAATTAGGGAGTTTGACATTTAATAGCAAATAGAAGCCAAAATATTACTGAAAAGTTGGAGGAGAGAGCTTAGAATGTGAAGGAACAATGCTTAGAATGAAAACCAAATGGGCTAGATGACTTAAGAAGTAGGTAGAATCATCCCCATTGTCAGTTGAATCTTCCCAAATTCACCAACCAGATAAATCATTCCTTATGTCCTAGGACAATGTAGTAATAAAAATGAAATAAATCCCAGGGAAAGATTTGCTCAAACCAAAAGGACAAACAAAATTAGAAATCACTAATGAAAATTACAAAAGAAATCTCCCCATGCACACACAACAGTAAAAACTAAAAACCACACTTCTAGGGCATTACATACCAAATGGCCTGTGGGAGGGAGCACAAAAGTTCTTAGGAGAGAACTTCAAGCCTTAAATGCCTAAATGGGAAGGAGAAAAGTTTAAAATGAGCTAAGCATTAAACTCAAGAGAATTTTTTTTTTAAAGAAAAAGTAGAATATAACTAATACAGATAAATATAAATTTCATGAGATAGAAAACAAGATAATCAACAACCAATAGTTGACCAAAACTAAGTAGACCACCTCAAGGCAAAAATCAAGGGCGTGGGGGGGAGAGCAAAATCAATACTGCAAAATGGGGGGGAAAAAATCAATACTACAACAAATAGAATGGAGTTTGAAAATATATTTTTGAATAAATTTTGCTAATATAAATACTTCAAGGTAATCTAGAATGTTGTTAAAATTTATACCAAGAATAATTGAGAATCTACACCATGGAGTCTGTAACTATTAAAAACTCAGATTTATCAAATATTTGAGTTTTACCAAAATTTAAAGAAACAAACCACTCCCTTTTATGTGAAATCTTAAAAAATAAAGTTGTGTGGGGAAAAAAGATGAGGAAAATTCCTCCAGCTCCATGGGAGCATAGCCCTGTCAGTAAAATCAGTCAATAAATTCACCAATGAAAATAGATGTCAAATCATGAAAGAGTATTATCTAACCAAATCATTAATATCCTAATTATGATTTTGAAAGTACAAAGATGCCTAAATATTAGGAAAAACTAATGTAAGTCCTCACAGCAACAGGAAAAAAGGCATACAATTTTTAAATATGCGTTGAAAAGGTGTTCATATAATGCAAAATTAATTTACAATAAAAATTTCCCAATACAACTTGAACTAGAAGGAAATCATTTTACCTGATAAATGTTATGTACCAAAACTAACAGCATACATCATAATATTAGGGGAAACATAAGAGACATTCCCTTGCAATCAGTAACAAAGCAAGGATGCTCACTGTGGCTACTTCTTTTCAACCTAGTAAAGAAGGTTCTAGCCAAAGCACAACCGGAAGCTTAATAGTTGAAAACAAAGAAATAATCATCCAGATTACTATATGATTTTCACCTTAAAAATTTTAACAGAAAACAAAAAAATAAAAAGCATGATAGCTCAATAGATACTAAAAAGGAATTTGACAAAATATAACATCACTCATGATAAAAACTCAACAGGTGGTTCTCAGCATAGCAAAGGCCATCTTTGACAAACCCACAGCTAAAATTATTACGCTTCATAGACAAGCTCGTATTGTTTATCATTAAGAACAGAAGTACAACAAGGATATTATCCTCCCTCGCCACTTGTAGTCAGTGTACTACTGGAAATCCTAGCTACAGCAATCAGATAATAAAAAGAAATGAGAAGCATCCAAGTTGGTAAGGAAGAAGCAAAACTGTCACTGATTACAGATGATGTAATATTATACACAGAAAACCCTCCCCCAAAAAACGATGAGAATAAAATGAATCATGTTAAGATGCAGGATACAAAATTGATATATAGAAACCCATTGCATTTCTATAGACGAATAACAAAACAGAAGAAAAAGAAACTCCATTTACAATTGTACCAAAAAGAATAAAATACCTAGAAATAAACTTAACTGAGGAATTAAAAGACTGTACACTGAAAATCATAAGGCATTGATGAGGGAAATTAGAGACCACATATATAAATGGAAAGAGAGATCATGCTCATGGATTGGAAGAATAAGTATAACCCCTACCAAAGTACCAGTAGTGTTTTTTTTTTTTACAGAACTAGCACAAATAATCGTAAGATTTATATGGAATCACAAAAGACTGAACAGCCAAAGCAATCTTGAGAAAGAGCAACAAAGCTGAAAGTAGCACAGTTGCAGATGTCAAACTATACTACAAAGCTATAAATCAAAACAGTATGGAATTGGCATAAAAATAGGCCCCTAGATCAGTAGAACATAGAGCCCAGAAACAAACCCACACTTACATGGTCAATTAATCTACCCCAAGGAAGGCAAGAAGATACAGCAGGGAAAAGACAGTCTCTTCAATAAATGGTACTGGGAAAACTGGATAGCTACATGTGAAAGAATAAAACTGGACCACTTTCTTACACCACACATAAGCCCCAAATCGATTAAGGACCTATATATAATACCTGACACCATAAAACTCCGAGAAGAAAACATAGGCAGTAATTTCTTTGACATTGGCCTTAGCAACATTTTTTTAGATAGGTCTCCTCAGGCCAGAGAAACAAAAGCAGAAATGAAAGTATTGGGACTACACCAAAATTAAAAGCTTATGCAGAGAAGGAAACCAACAATAAGGCAACCTACTGAATGGGAGAAGATATTTTCAAATGATTTTTCCAGTAATGGGTTAATCTCTGGACTATATAAAGAACTTACACAACTCAGTATACACAAAATCTAATTAAAAAAACAGGCAGAGGACCTGTATAGACATTTTTTCAAGAAAGGTAACGGATGGCCAAAAAACAAATGAAAAGATGCTCAACATCACTAATCATTAGGGGAATGCAAGTCAAAACCACAGTGAGAATTTCCTCACACCAGTCAGGATGGCTAATTTCAAAAAGACAAGTGTTGGCAAGGATGTGGACAATGGGAACCCTCATGTGTTCTTGGCAGGAACCTCAATGGGTGTAGCCACTGTAGTGACCAGTATGGAGGTTCCTCAAAAAATTAAAACTACTTTATGACCCAGTAATTCTACTTCTGGGTATTTACCCAAATAAAAGAAAAAAAAACCCACTAATTTAAAAAAATATATGCACCCCATGTTTATTACATTATTATTTGCAATAGCCAAGATATAAAAGCAAGCTAAATGTCCATCAATGAATGGCTCAAAATGTTGTGTATGAATATACAGTATTCCATTACTTAGCCATACTGAGTATTACTCAGCCACATACAAATGGCATGTGATCTTGCCATTTGAGACAACATGGAGGAACCTAGGGGCATTATGCTAGGTGAAACAGGTCAGACAAAGACAAATACCACATGATTTCCCTTAGATATGAAACCTAAAAAACAAAATGAACGAACAAAACAAACACAGAAACAGAAGCATAAGTACAGCAAACTAACTAGGTTGCCAGACTGCGGCTAGATGAAATAGATGAAGGGAACCAAGAGGTACAAATTTCCAGTTACTGTGTAACTAAGTCACAGGGATAAAAAGTATAACAACATCACAGGGCATGTGGTCAGTAAAATTGTAATAACTTTGTGTGGTGACAGATGTTAACTAAACTTATTATGGTGAGTGTTTTGTAATGTATGTAATTGTTGAAACACTGAGTTATATATCTGAAATGAATACTTTGTCAACTATACTTGAAAAAATAAAATCTTTTACCAGTAAGAGTCAATTACAAAATTTAATTAGAAAAAAATTGAATCAAAATAAAACTACAAGTAGAAATATATTTAATAGAAATGATATAAGAATAGTAGTGATGAAATCTTATTGAAGCATATAAACAATGAAAACATTAGTAAAATAGGCATGTTCATGGGTAGGCCTCAATATCATTACATTTCAATTTTATACTAACTTATCTATAAATTCCCTGTAATTTAAAAAGATTTTCAAGTAATCTGAGAAATTGATCCTAAAATTTGTATGGAGAAGTTGAAGACCAAGAAGATCCCAGAATTATTAAAGTCCAGAATTTCAAGAAGAGAAAATGGAAGAGGAGGTCAAAGAGCTTTCATGGCTTTATTCAAGATTTATTCTACAGCACTAATAATTGAAAAAAAATGACCAGTCAACAATAAAGCAATTAGACTAATAAAACAAAGGATCCCAGGAACAAATTTTCATATATAGGTACATAACAGAACTGAAAGTCAGTAGGATAATGGTGGGTAAATGTTGAAATACTTTGTTATCTACACAATGTTTTTAAAATTATCTGTAAGCTCACACATATACAAAACTGATAAATTAATAAACTAAATAAATTATAAACCCAAAAGGTGAAGAGCATAACTGTCAAACACTTGAAGGAAAGATAGGAGCATATCATTATGAACTCAAGGTAGAGAAGAATTTCCTAAATGACAGGACAAACACAAAAATGGGAAAGATGAAAAATTAAATCTTCTACATAGTAATAGACCCTAAACAAGGTTAGCAGAGAAGCCAAAGACTTAGAAAAGGTATTTGTGAAGTCAATTAATTTCCAAGGATTAGTATCTAGAACAACAGTTTTATAACTTTTTAGTCTAATTTTATATTCTTAAAATTGTATGAGGACCCCAAATTTTCTTTTGTGAGTTATATATACACAAAAGTTTATACTAAAAATGAGATTTAAATAACCAAAAACCAATTTTATGTAACAATAATACTTCCTGAAAAATAGCTACTTTGCAAAATAAAAACAATAACTTTGATAAACATGGTCTTATTTTACATATTTGCAAATATATAATGTCTGCCTTAGAGGAAGACAGCCGATTCTCGTCTCTGTTTCTACACTCAATCGGTTGTAATCTTTGTTTAGTTTATGTATACGAAGAAAACCCAGCTCTACTCACATAGATGTGTAGTTGAAAAAAAAGAAATACACACACACACACAAAGTCTGAAAGAATGTCTAAGTCTCCCAGGTTCTCTGGACCCTACTTTGAGAACTGCTGTTCTAGAGTAATTTCCACAATTCAATAAGAAAAGGCATAGATTTCAGGAGGATAAAAAAAATGGCCACAAGATATAAAGAAGCAACACTCATAAGAAGTCATCTAAATGCCCCCAAACATTTGTTACTCTTTAATAGCATTTATAAAGAACTACAATTTAAAATGATGATGGAGCTTCCACACCCACTAGACTAACCAAAAATTTTAAATCTGGCAATTATAAATGTTTGTGAAGGCTCAAACAACGATAATCCTTACTTGCTGCTGGTAGATATGTAGATTGTCACTTTTTAGAGGAAAAAATAAAGATTTAGTAAAGTTTCAGCCATCCCTATAGTGATACCCAGCAATTTGTCTTCTAGACATTTACCTTAAAGGAGAATGAAGAGAGTTGCACAAGGTTGACCACGGAGGCATTGCTCTAACAGCAAAAGTTGAAAACAACCTAAAAAGCCATTCAGAGGAAATACCTTAAAAGAAAAAAAAAAGGTGGCATCTAGTACAGTGGAATTCTATATAGCAGTTAAAATAAATGTACTATAGCTACATTAAAAAAATATTTCATCTGTATAATTCAAAATGATACATAGAGTAATGATACTTCTTAAAACTTTTAATAACACAGTTGACCCTTGAACTGAAGGTTTGAATTGCCCAGATCTACTTACATGAGAGGTTTTTTTTTTATATATAAATAGAATACAGGGACTCCTGGGTGGCTCAGTAGGTTAAACATCTGCCTTCAGCTCAGGTCATGATCCCAGGGTTCTGGGATCGAGTCCTGCATCGGGCTCCTTGCTCAGCAGGGAGCTTCTCCCTCTGCAATGCCCTCCCTTCCTGGTGCACTCTCTCTCTCTGACAAATAAAATCTTTTAAAAAATAATACAGTATAAAATATTTTCCCTTCCTTATGGTTTTCTTAGTAACATTTTTTTCTAGCTTATGTTATTATAAGCATATAGTATGTAACATATAACACAATTAACTCAGATTTTGTGTTATCAATAAGGCTTCTAGTCAATAGTAGGATGTTAGTAGTTAAGGTTTGGGAGAGTCAAAAGTTATGCACAGATTTTAGACCGCATAGGGGTACATGTCCCAAATCCCCATGTTGTTCAAGGATCAACTATACTGTATTACCATTAAAAGAATAAAAACCTTGGCAAAAAAATGAGATTTAGGAATAGATCAGGAATTTTTATAACAATTTTATAACATCTATATGGCAATTCCAAGACAATAACATTTGAATAATTTTTGAGATGGACTTACCACTTTTACAATTGTTTATAAATATTTTCTTAATATTCTTTCCCCATGATTGTCCTTCTAGACAGCAGAATGCTTCTGTTCATGTTTATTGTGTCCCTGCAGATGGACAGTGTTATGAGTATAAATGGATGGCCAGTGCCTGGAAGGGTTCTTCCCGAACAGTCTGGTGTCAAAGGTCAGATGGTATAAATGTAACAGGTAAATTTCCAATTTCTCTGTTTTTTGAAAGTCTTCCTGTAACACACATACAGTTGGTTCAACAAAATAAGGAAACAAAGATATTCTTTCACTATTTAGCACATGGTTGGGATTCAGTTTCTAGGCTGTACCAATGTAACCAGTAATTGGTTTTTTTTTTATTATTTCAATTAAATTCTCCCTCATCCAGCCATTTTAGATAATGTTGCTATATACTCTGTAATTCCAATAAATTATCATCTCAAATTGCCTTCCCTAAAAATTTTATGTGAATAACTCACCATGTTCTCAAAAAAAAAAAAAATCAGTATTTTGTTGACTATATATCTTTCGGTACCTCAAAAACAATATAGATGAAGACCAAAAATATTATCAAGGGAATGTAATTATACAAAGCTAAATATCTTGAATTATCTTGCTTGAATTCAGAAATCTATAATTCAGGGTTTTTTTTTTTTTAATTAATTAATAGGTAAGAGTATTAGCAGATCTCAAGCCCAGAGTATCTGGGTAGTTAACCTACTCTATCCCCACTCAAAAATTATATAGTCAAGAAATCCAAATGAAAAATTTTTCTGAAATTGACCCAAATATACCAAAGAGCTTCTCTAATCTGTGATTACTGTAAGTTTCCTTACCTAAACTCAGTAAATGCCAGAGTTATTAAGGACCCTTTGAAATGGAGAGAAACTTGGCTCCAGATATGTACCTTGTAAATTTCCTAGGAAGAAACCAAGGTCAGAACAAGAACCTCAACCTTAAGCACATGACCCAAAGATCTAATGTCTCTCCTTTAACATTTTTGTAGATCTAATCTATAGGAATCTTCATAGTGTACCAGTAGCAAAAGTTTTGAGAGCAGGGGGGCCTACTGACTTACTGCCATTGTTTTGGCCCTCTGGCAGAGATTAAAAAGTAATGTGCATTTGGGTGCCTGTTAGTAATGTCCATTTATAAATTTAGCTGTAATATATACAGTAAGATAACAGGAACAGAGATCAATATGCTTTTTGGAAAGCATCAATTTTTATATTAGATTTTAAATTACCTGGATTTATTTAAACCTAATTTACTTATTTCCTATGAAAGCTGGAACAGGATATCAAATTATATTCTTGTGAAGGTAAGATTGTATACATGAGAAATCTATATCAAGAAACCATTGATAACAGCAATTCCCAGTGGACACATATAAAACAAAGAAGAGACACCTACCAGGAAACTTGGCTCTCTCACAATATTATTTACTGGCGGAGGGGGGGATCTCTTCCAGCCACACCACTGTAAGAGGCCTAAGGGGAGAAAGCACCCTAGGAAGGGAAGCATAGGTTTTCTGAATTTGAAGGCACTTATAGAGATGGTCCATTCAACTCAAGTGTTGAAAATGAAGGTCTACATTCTTCTTGAAGTTATTCAGAGTGAACACTGGAGTTTTCCCAGAGGGTCCTCTTACTTTTCATGGTTTTTATTTTTCCTCCCCAAATATGGGTGCAAGTGATATTTGTCTGCTGTTTATTCTACATGTTAAAAGTTCTTTTTCCATTAAATTTGGGGATACTCCTCAATGCAATGGAAAGGTAAGTCCAGTTTTAAAAGGCTTACCTGTAGACATCATGTGTTCACCTTCTTTTTAATCCATTGAAGTACCCAGTGTATTTCTTTCTTTCTGATACTCTGAAACCAAAAAGGCCAGTGTGTAAATGATATGTGATAAACTCTATATGCATTCTTCTTCCATCTTTTAGGAGATATGGGATTCTTTATGAGAAATAGACAAGCATGTAAAGTATATTACCTATCTTGATCGATTGCTTTAATTTTATGAAGTCGTCCTTATTAGAAATCAAGATGTTGTTTTCCTTTTTCTTTGTGTGTTTCACAATAATAACCTTAATAATGGCCTTTTAACTGCAATTGCGTTTCAGTGACTGCTTTCCCATCACAATTTTTTGATGAACAGGTTATATTATTGAGAGATAAAGCAAAGAATTAACAGTAGGTATCTCTGATTAAATTCCAAAGGATCATCAATTCAATAAGTAAAGGAAAAACTTTGCTTTCTTAAAATTCTATTCAACTGAGCAAATATGGTTTGAAACTCAAGTTCCCTCCATATCACCAGTATTGTTTCTCTAGGACACCAATTCTTATCTTGAAACTTCACTTGTAACAACTTAGGCACACTTGGTATTACACTTAAAAAGAAGAAAGAGAAGGAAGAAAAACCAGAGAGCTGCAATATCAAGTTAAACAAGAAGGGAATACATCACTTAGTAGCTACAAATGTTTTCTTTCCTATACCCACAAAAATCCTGAACTGGTAGGAATTGTGATTGTTGTCTAAGAACTATGCATTATTAAAAAAAAGACATTTATATGATAGTCACATAAATTATGTGACTCAAGGGACATGAAAATGGTTTCTCTGACTAGCCAAGAAAGAAATTTAACTTTAAAGAAAAATTCAGTCTGCTTTTTAATGTTGGACTGGACCAATAGGGGGAACTGGGGACGAGGACAGAAATAGCTGGTGTGTAATTAGCGTGTTCAAAGTAGCAACTAAACAAGTGCTTGTGGAGCTCCTGCTGAGTGCCGGGCACTGTGCTATCTCCTCTGAATAAGAAGGGCCTCAAGTTCCTGTATGAAGTAGTCCAGGCTAACCAAATAGTCCACAGTTAGTCACCCTCAGAAGAATCCACAGGGGTTCCCAAAGTGGCTCAGGATTCAAAGACAAGTCTATACAACAGTGTGTTTCTCTCATTGCAAGAGATGCTACTTGTCAATGTATGATTTTCTGTTCTGCAGGGGGCTGTTTGGTGGTGCGCCAGCCTGATGCTGACAGGTCTTGTAACCCACCGTGTAGTCAACCCCACTCATACTGTAGTGAGGTAGGTGTGACTTCATTAGGAAGGACAAGCCAACTTCATTATTTGTCATCTCACCACCTCTTAAAAGTCCATTCGCCCACCCCCAGAAAAAGCATGTCTTGGGGCCTAAAGCCTTATTTCTAGATCTCTCCTTTTATCACTATGAATATTCTGAATGTTTTTACTGTTTCTACTGTTAAAATAATTTGTATACAGTATAAAAAGTGTGTTTTTATGCAGTTGAGACAGAAATTACATATAGTAAATTCCCCAAACAGCACTTCCTTAAAGCCTTCTCTTCAAGTTGGATCTATTATGCTCTCAAAGATCCCTTTCTATGTACAGTAGAAATCCTCTTGTTCTTCTGCAGATGAGGACATGCAGTTGTGAAGAAGGGTACACTGAAGTCATGTCTTCTAATGGTACACTTGAGCAGTGCACACTTATCCCTATGGTGGTGATACCCACTGTGGAGGACAAAAGAGGAGATGTGAAAACCAGCCGGGCAGTACATCCCACCCAATCCTCCAGTAACCCCACAGGACGGGGAAGGACCTGGTTTCTACAGCCATTTGGGCCAGGTGAAGTGACTAGACAGTGTTAATGTAGAATCCTTTAGTTATACATTGAACCACTGTCAAAGGGTTAAAAAAAATAAGCAAGCATTTTCTCAGGAGTTATCATTTCATCTATACTCATTTATTCTGATATTGCCATACAGCATAATGTTTTTGTTATTAGGAAAAAGGCACTCATGCTCAAAGTTCAGAGAAATGAAATTACTTTCTTCTGGAAAAAAATTTAGGATATTAGTTATTTTGATCTCAGACATAAATTTATAAGTATAATTATATTCACACTGAACAAAGAAATCTAACAATGAAATATTAATTAGGAATAAAGTATATTGTCATTCAGAACTGAAGCAAGTAAAACTCTAAAGGCATTCAAGAATTTTTCATTTGACCACAGACTGGTAATAATCTGAACCTAAAAATAGGAATATCAGTAATGCAGTGCTATGCCAGGACAGGACCGGGGGAGGGGCAGTCCTTGGTAGCCAGCCCATTTTCTATCAGCCCCTAGATTTGGTAAACTCAAATAATCAGAATCTGTACTAGCACCAGATACAGCAGGGCAAGGATGGAGCCTTCCTGTCTAAATGGGATGATTTAAGTTTGGAGACTTACCAGATCCTTGTCATATTAAACAGACACCCTTAATGTGTCTAGTAATGGACTTGAAGCCAACACAGGCAAAAGCTTGAAGGCTTAATACAGTGCTGGCCCTACCCTGCACACACGGTCTCCCCAGGTGGAATGAACTGTATGCTTAGTCCTGGAACTAAAGCTGGTGCTTAAAATTGTGCTGCAAGGGCTGTAAGGTAGTGCAGATCATGGTGTTTTTTCCCCCACACCAAGAGGGATTACTAGTTAATGGCCAAAGGAAATACCCAGGCAAAGCCAGGCATAGTCTACTTTACTGTTGTTAGAAATATGAGAAAGGAGGGAATCTGCACAGCACATCTCTATTTCTAATGAATTAAGTCAAAACAATTTCCCTTATTAGAGAATCACTAAAAGGATTTTAAGTATTTTCAGTATTTGGATGATTTAACCAAAACACTGTGATTTAACCACATTGTTCTTGCCTTCATATGGCTGTTAGCTGAAAATATATTTTGCAAAGTTGACTTGTTTGTGCAAACCTGGCAAGCTCTTCTCTCAGTGTTCAAGATAGTGGAGCTGCAAATGGCTATTAGCAATCTTGACTTCAACTAAGAATCCAAGCAGACCTTCTCACATCAAAGAAAAAAAAAAGTTTAAAAAGAGAATATTGTCATTTTAAGTATATACCCTCCCTAAAATGAATATTTTAATATATTAAAGAGATTTATGTTCTTAAAAAGTACATTTAGACTTTGTTCTTGGTTTTTTTAAAACTCCAAGAATATTTGTTGAAAAACAACTCTCAAGGCAGATGAACCCAAGAATTGGGTTGATTTTAAACCCAGTCTCTAATTTTTAAAATCCTCAGAATTGAAAAGAATTATATTTAGAATATTAAATGGACCCCTAAGTTGATCGAGCTCTAAGCAGAAAAACTTCCACAGTACTGATTTGTTTTCGATGCCTTCCAAATATTGAATAGTGTCTATGGAGTCAATTTGCCTAGTCTATAATTTTAGCAGTAATCTATAAATTTAGCATTAATTTTAGCAGTAATATAATGTATCTATGCAACAGAAAATACATGTTGATGTAATGATCAAGTTAGGCAAAGTCATTAATACTATCATCTAATTGAAGTTTATTCTGAACACAAAACTAAGAACCTCAAAGAAAATGAGACTAGAAAATCAAATTAGAAAAGTTCTTACCCTGCCTAATTCCATATAATAAAAGGTTAGAAAACTGTTACTTGGAGTTAAAAAGTTATTATCAAATTTGGCTATTTTTACAAAGGATATTGTTGACTGAACTATAAAGTACAGTGTTAAGTATAAATTAGATAAAAGATTAATTCCCCCCAAAAGTTAAATATATTCACTTTCAATTCATCTCAGAAAAAAAGGTTAAAATGACAAAATTTATGTTCACAAACCTGTCTGCATTAACGCTAAGCTGTAGGACTTTATTGAAGTTGCATTACTTTTCTTCTTATAATTGCCATTCTCGGAATAAAAATAAGAAAATGCTTAGTTAGCATTACACATACACTGAATTTTAAGTAAAATTTAGATAAGAAGCTACAAAAATTTAGGCATATGAACTTGAAATCTGAATGCAAATTGAAAATATTATTTCTTTCCCATTAATTCTCATTGATAATTTACCTTTAATGAAGCAGCATCTAACTCATAATGGCAGCTTTGCATTAATCATTAACTGTGCCTAAGCAGTAACTCATTTTGTTTTGAAAGGATTTGGCCGTAGGTGACTGGTCATTGGTCATAGTTAAAGACTGTCATATACACACACACACACACACACACACCAGACTAATGTAAATTAATAACTAATATCCATTCTTCTTAGATGGGAGACTAAAGACCTGGGTTTACGGTGTAGCAGCTGGGGCATTTGTGTTACTCATCTTTATTGTCTCCATGATTTATCTAGCTTGGTGAGTGATTAAATATTTCAAAATCTAAGGGGATACATATCTATTTCAGCAAAAACACTGTCAGTTGACTATAATACAGAAACAGTAATTTGTCTCAAGTATTCCACACTTATTTAATATGCTTATCTGAAATTAGAAATAAAAATAGCTGTAGTCATAGATATTCTAAAAACTACCAAATCTGAGCCATTTACTATCTGAAGATGAGCCAGAGCTGCTCCAGGTCATCTCAAGTATGTTGTCCTTGGTTATACAAGATAATATTGCTTTGTATGCTTATCGTGAACTATGGAGTTTGATACTGAATTACTACTGGAGAAAGATATTATGGTGATACCTAATTTTACTCATCTATCTTTTTAAACATATATTATAAATTATGTATTATTTATAAAGATTTCTGGTCAAATATTGATTATACTATAGTATTATTTCCATTGTTAGTGAGAAATTTCCTTTGATAATTCTTTTGTAGGATAATAAAATATTTGATGGGTTCTATTTCAGGTTTATTCAGAGCATTAAGTAAGAAATTCAAAGATACCAGAAAATCAAACTTTAAGGTTGAATTTAGGTCATTAGGCAGTTAGGCAACTTTATCAATATAGCTTGAATTTTTCATTTAAGACAGTAAAATTTACGATTAGAGATTGATTTTCCTTCTCCAATTATTTTTATTATTATCTACAGCAAAAAGCCAAAGAAACCCCAAAGAAGGCAAAACAACCGACTGAAACCTTTAACCTTAGCCTACGATGGAGATGCAGATATGTAAAATAGAACTTCCCCAGGCAACAACCAGTTTCAGCTTTCTGACTTTGCAGTAGACATCCAACAGCCACAAAGCTCTTCATACTATGTGAATTCGAATGCATTGTAACTTTTTAAAAGAACATCAAAGAGTGAAAATCAGTGCCAATGGAGATACCAAGATAGTACCACTTATGTAAAAATAAAAAATCAGCGATGAGAATTCTAGGAGATTTAGTTGGCTACAGGCTGCATTCTGAGAGATTTTTGTGTGATCTTTTCAGAAATCTACCAACTGACCATTCACTTTCATCTTTAAAATACGGTTGTGGAATTGGTCAGTTAGAACACCTGATGCAAGCCTCTGTCGGCAGTGTTAACCCATAGTAACATTTTAGCAGGAAGAGTTTATACCAAGATCTCTACAATATTATAGTCAACATAACAACATGTATACTCAATTGAATGATACACATTACTATGTCAGACTGTGTACTTGTTAATAAGCAGTTTTAATGGTGAATAAGAGATAAGCTCTAAGCTGAGCAGAGAATCCATTGAGTAAGTTCAGCATCTTGGTGGTTGATGGTAGCTTTCATTAACCTGCATTTCAGAGGCAAAGACTCTTTTATAAGATTTAATTCTTGTCTTTCTCCAAAGTACGAATGCTGGACATGTACTAGTATCTTAGAGAAAAAAAAAAAAAAGTCCTCAAGTTCAGTATTTTATAGTGGTTATTGTCTGGAAAACTAATTTGCTTGTGTTAATACATTTCTACTTTCCCTAATTTTCAAACTGGTTGACTGCATCTCTTTTGCTATATGGAAGGCATATTTTTGCACTATATTAGTGCAGCATGATAGGCACTTAACCAGGATTGCCATAGAAACTGCCTCTTTTCATATGGGATGAAGACACCTGTGCTAAGAGTATCATGGAGCCATTTGCAAGTTCTTACATCCAGAAGAGACTAAAGTTCAGTTTGAATGGCTACTGGATGGAATTAGCTATTACACCTGCTGTCTACGCTCTTCCTTATTGCTGCAGCCATTATGAAATCGACAACGTGGCCATAATTTCAATGTCCTAATCCCGAACTCATTAACCCTTCAAAAGATGGATCTCTCTAGTTGGTTTTTAATTGTACTTTGAAGGCAGTTTACGACTAGATTTTTATATTTGTTACCTTTGTTAAAAAAAGAAAAGAAAAGAAAAAAAGGAGCCAGTTGTCTTTTTAATTTTGAGCAGATGGAGAAAATAACGTCCTGATCATTTTTTTAACTAAAACAACTCAAAATCCTGTGATTTTTCTTTTTCCCGGATTTGTTTTTCCTAGTTTTGCATCAAATGTATCCATCATTTGGTCTTTCTCACTGGTAAAATTTGAAGCAGTCTTTGTAGGATTTTAAAACTTTAAATGTCCAAAAAAGAATAAATAGTGTGTGTGGTGCTTCATTAACTATCTAGACCAAGGGTGGCGAACTTTTTCCGTGAAGGGCCAGATAGTAGGTATTTTCCGCCAGGTCTGTGTTGTACCTGCTCAGTTCCATCATCGTGAGGAGGCAAGTGTAGACGATACACGATACAAAGAAGAATGAGCATGGCTGTTTTCCAGTGAACCTTTGTGACACCAGTCAGCATGCTACATTTGCAGGTTGTGCTTTGCAAACCACTGGTCTAGTAGTTTTCTCAGTGCTTAACTCTCTGTTGTATCTTTTGTTTCATTCATTCACTCTTAGAATGCCATCAGTGTTTAATTTCAAAGATGAAAAATGGTCATTAAACTTTATCACTGTTTTTTAAGTAGTTATATTTTTCACACATGTAGCCGTGGGAATGGCACAGTGAAATACTATCTAATTTGGCAAACTTCTTTTTTATGGAGAAAAAAAAAAAATCAAATGGTGCCATTAAAAAGCAATTCCATTTTTCAGGCAACATTTACTGCAACAAGCTTTGGTAGAGGGGAGGACATTAGGTTTTCAGGTCCTTTAAAAAATAATGTAATAAGCTACTCTATCTTAAACATAACTGTGTTGCTATAAAACTGGTTTAGACTAGTGTTTTACCTTCAAGTAGAGTTTGGACTCCCCCTGCTGTTCATTAAAGTATTTGCAAAGATTACAAAAAGGCATCTGATTAGGATAGGTCTTTGCCCCCAAAACGAACAGATTTCTCCCTGAATTAATTAATATGAATTAAATGTGGAAAGCATGCATGCCTTACTCACTGTGTTAGGCAAAGCAATCATTTCAAAGCAAACAGGTGGTCACAAAGAGGAGAATTTTTCTTTAAACCAAGGATTTAAACAAGGCGAAGCATAAAAGCAAACTCCATTGCATCGGTCTTATTGAAGAGGAAGATAAAAATAATACCGTTGCTCTAAAACTGTGATTGCTAGTCTGTGTACTCAGGGGTCTTCCAGATATCCTCAAGTTGGTCTCTGTGAATAAAATGAACTCCATTTGTCCAAAATAGTTGAGAAAGAATCTTTTGTAGTTACTTGAAGAATTTAGCTAATAGCCTTATAAAATGTATGTAAAACCTAATAACTTTGAAATTACTGAATATATTGTTGCTACAAAAGCTATACTTAGGATACAGTAAAATGTCATTAATTCAGAAGGCAGATCAGTATCATCCAACCCACCCTGTAAGAATGAATTGATCACAATAAAATTTTATGAAAATACATATTTTGTTCATAAATGAATTAAATTTTATAATACTACATACACAGAGGAGACTAAGTTCAATGGGACCTAAAACTAGGGAACATACTGGAAGTTCACCACTAGGATAAATACTAGGTGCCCTCTTACTAGAAAAATAAAAGGAAGGGCATGCAGCCAGCTAGCTATTTTGGACAAATGAAGGTTACTTTATTCATGTTTAGAACATGATAATAGCCTTATTTTTGTTCCTGGCATCAGTCAATAATAAGTATGTTACTAGAATTTCATCAAAACCTTATTCCTCCTGTTCATTCTGACAATTCAGGAGGGAAATATAGTAGTAACTGGTCTGTTGACACTTTTGCCTTATCAAAATGGCCTGCGAGCCCAAAAAGATTTAGAACTACTGCTCTATAAATATGAAGGTTGGCTTGGTTAAAAAAAGAAAAAAAGGAAAATAATGACACAGTATTATATGCTATTTTGTTGGACTATTTCAGTATAAACCACATAGAACTGGCACAACTGATCTCTCTTGAAAAGAGTTGATTTATCAGTACCTAATCTAAGATATGGACCATAATTCTTATTTGAAAGCCTTTTTGAGGACACTACCATGTAGCTTAAAGCAGATTTGAAAAGCAGTGCATAAAAGCATGTTCTTAATTACTTATAACAAAGCACAAGTTACTCATAACAAGACCTATTTCTTGGAATTATCATATGTAAGACCCTCTGCTGGGCACTGTAATACAATTACTCGTGGCTTTTGTATACCTACCTATCTAAGATACTCAGAAGAAGGGAAAATGTTTCATCAGTAAAGAAAGCACTTCAATCACCCTTCACTCTGGATTTGCTTCCAGTGTGGTATTTTTCCTGATGGAACGTCCGTGTCTCAGGCTATGCTCTTAGGCTTTGCTGTAATCCTCCTCCACCCAAGGGAGGTGGCAACATTCACCGTGGCTGAACCAGAACCCTGCTACGTTCCTGGACTTTTCAAGATAAAGTCACTTACCCAGAACTTCTTACAGGGATTAACACCTCTCAGTTTTGTTTATTTCTTTTACCTCCTCCAAATCATACTTTTGCTTCTTTATAATGATTTCCTCTGGTCTCTAGTCTGCTTACAACGTAATCTTACTGACTTCTCTCAGAACTAGCTTCTACTAAACATGCTCAAATTTTTAAATAAGGTGGTGGGGGGCGGGGAAGGTGAAGGTCTACATTCCTTACCTTTAGTAAAGTGTCACTAAGAGTGTGAACATCTTGATTTAAACTAAATGTACTGCTTAAAGACATGAGTAAAAAGGTAAGGAAAGATGTAGAAGACATGCCCCCCTCAAAAAAAGACCTTCTGTAAATATGTCCCTTTTTATACTCTTATTTAGTATGACTCCGTATGCTCCTACCTCTACCTTGCTTCTGTATTCATGACCCACCCTAAAGGACAGTAAGGCAGGCCTGTACCTTTGAAAGGACAGCCTGTTCCTAGACTTATTTGGAGTTTGAATAGATTCCCAAGAATCATGCCTCCAAAATAATCTGAGATCTCTTTGTAAAATATTACCAAATTCAAATATGTTTCGTGTGATATTTTCCCCACTGAGACTGAGGGTGTTGAAAGGAGAGCAGTATAGGAACAAATCTGTGAAGCATCTTGTCAAAAAGTGAGTTTTCGTGGGGCTAGTTTAAATGTGAGAACAAAAACACCTGCCTGTCCCACCCCCTCCTTACCTTCAGGTGGCCGTGACTGAAGAGGATTTCAGGGTTTGAAGCTGGAGTGTGGGCCTAGCAAACCTGACTCTTTATAAAAAGGATGTTTTGCAGTGTGATTACAGTAATTCTGTACCAGCAGAACACTGGAAATGGTTATGTCTACATTATTAAATGAGTAAAACAAATCCTAAGTGGCTAGAGTTAACTTAGTAGTTTTAGGTTTTCATGCTTCTACCAAGCCAGGTCTTAAAACGGGCAGTATATGAAGACTTTTAGTTTGTGGCAATCATGTTTTCAGCGGTCAAAATCTCTAGTCTATTTAGAATATAACTGTCAGTCTTATTGTGTTTTGTAGACTTTTTTTTTTAAGTCAGTAGTTTCTAGAGCATCTACTTTGAACCCTCAATGCAATTTTCACAACTATTTTTCAGCAGTCTATCTAGGTTTATTTTTAAAAATTAAACATTAAGATTCCCTTTCTGGTACTTTTTCCTGACTCTTTGTAGCACAGAGATTTGAAGAGATCAGTATTGGTCATTGTAAAATATAACTTTATTAAATTTGCAATATGTCTTTATATAAATTATAATCCCCTAAATGTGTTTTTTTTTAATTTAATTACCTGAATATTTATTTTGTTTAAGTTAGGAGGCAGCTGTCTAAGAAGTTTTTGTTAATATTACTTTGTAAATTGTGTAATTTATTTTAAATTATGTACATTTCTTTTTTAACGCACAAAATGTCTATGTACAATTAACTACAGATTTGAAAATGTCACTAAGCTTTATTCAGTTAATACAATACAGATGGCATGTGAAGATGTAATATGCTTTTTTTACATTTTCTTATGGGTTATTTGTAAATAACTATGTTGCTGACAAACATAAACATGGAAATCATTTTCATTCTATTCATGTGTACTTTTTAAATTTGCACTATTTGCTGTTCATACATGGGTTAAAAAAAAAAAACAAAAAAACTTCAGTGACTATCCAAACCTTTTTCTACTGTATTGCCTGTTCCTTAGTCTTTTTCTTTCTTTTTTTTTCCTTTTTTTTTTCAACAACTTCAACTGAGAAAATTTGAGACATGCAAACCTTAACTTAATAAGTCTGCTGAGGCCACCACATTAATCATTATGGACAAATGACCTCATATTTCCCAGTCAAAAGAGCACCAGCAGAGGATATAAGACACCCTGGAACAGAGCCCAGCTCTTCTTGCCCCCTCAGTCAGAAGACAGGCCTCTTCCTGTCCCTTCTCCCTACCTTCTGCCCACCAATGAAAGAGCTAACCTAAAAACGAGGTAGAAGCTCACACATTAAGAAATTAAGATTCCCTCAATTCCCCATAATTAAGATGCACAAATTCAGAAAGGGATGCACAACTTAGATAAATTACTGCCCGTGTAGCTTGGGCTTAGCGCATTTTCTGAAATAGCTGTTTGCTGAAATATAACTAAGCAGAGAACCCTTTAAACACTTAGTATATGAACCCCCTCAAAATATGCAGCTAGCCATAAATGCTGGATGAAAAATGCATCCATATTTTTCATTACAACTGAATCTAGATGAAAAAATGTTTAAAATATATCACCCAAATTATTCCTTATATATATGTAGATACTCGTTACTAATTTTAATTACTAATTAAAAACTTCAGTTTTTATTTTGCAACTGCCAATTTATGTCCTGCAAACCCAAATAGGAACATGACCAGTCTATATTTTATATTTGCTTCTTCTGAGTTTCTAGTGATCTGTCATGAAACTCTGAACATATTGAAAGAAAAGCCAACATACACTTCAATGTACAGTTCTCAACAGTGTCAATTAGTCTCAAAAGAAAGGAAATACATACAAAACATTTAAATGCAGTCAGGCTTTCCAATATTGCAGGGTTTTTTGTTTTTGTTTTTGTTTTCAGATGACTTCCCTTTCCCCTCTCTACCTTACCCCATAGCATCTCTCTGCCAAGGCAGAGAGAATCTCTCAGTTTAACAATCTCAGTTTAAAATCTCAGTTTAACAAGGATATTAACAAGGATATTTTTCTCCTTGATCATATGATCTTATAAACATGCTGGGGATGGGGAGGGGAGAGGAAAAGGGAAAAATGGGCTGAATTTAGTAGATACACCAGAAAATTACTGTTGTTGTTGTTGTTTTTCTTGTGTGTATTGCTGTTTTCAAACAAGTAAAATGGCCTTTGCCTGTTTCCCAAACCTCAGCAACACCTCAGGCAAATCCCACAGCATTTTGGTCACAAGTGGAGTTTTGAAAAGTCCCAACCCCATAGAAAACACTAAAGATGCCACCAAAAAACTATTAAATATTATAAATGAATTCAGTAAAGTTGCAGGATACAAAATATACAGAAATCAGTTGTGTTTCTATACACAAAATAACTGAGAAATTAAGAAAATAATTCCATTTGTAATTTCAGCACAAAAAATAAAATACCTAAAAATAAACCAAGGAAGTGAAAAGACCTACATTCTGAAAACGAGAAAACATTGATAAAAGAAATTGAAGATGACACAAATGGATATTTAATACTCACAGGTCAGAAAAATTAATATTGATAAAATGTCCATACTACTTGAAGCAATCTACAGATTGCATGCAATTTCTATCAAAATATCAACCGCATTTTCCACAGAACTAGAACAAACAATCCTAAAATGTGTATGGAACCACAAAACACCTCAAATAGCCCAAGCAATCCTGAGAAAAAACAAAGTTGGAGGTATCAAAATCCCAGATTTAAGATATACTACAAAGCTGTAGGAATCAAAATAATATGGTACTGGCACAAGAATAGATCTGTAGATCAATGAAACAGAAGGAGACAAGAAGATACAATGGGCAAAAGACAGTCCCTTCAATATATGGTATTGGGGAAAACTGGACAGGAAGGAAAGAAGGAAAAGAAGGAAACTGGACTACTCCTTACACTAGACACACACACACACAAAAGATTCAAGACCTACATGTGACTGAAGTGAGCTAAATATCCACCAGAATACTATGAACACCCATGAAATCAGCCCGAGATGTAAGATTATACACTTCTGGATCTCCCAGGGGCAGGAGATCATCAGTGGAGTGGTAGAGTGGATTGGGAGTGCTCAGACTGATATTGCAGGATAAATAGAAGAGGGAGGGAGCCACTAGAAGCGACCCATTGGGAAGTAATACCCCAATACGAAAGTGCCGTGTGCTTGGGGACCACCATTAACTTGGGAGTCTGGTCAAAAGCACTCAAAAAGAACAAAGGGTCTTAAGGGGCAAGTGGTGGAATCAGGTGGCCACAGGCACAGACCTAAACCCAAGGTCCCAGGGTGGTCACAACTGGTGACCACCCGAGCCTGAGAGAGCCCAGCAGGGGGCCCCAGTCAGTGGTCCCGGAGCCCACAGCTTTCCACTGCTTTCACCACTGCTGGGGCTGGGCGCACCCCCCTCCATGGCTGAGAGAGCCCGGCGCAGGCTCCTACCCAAGGTCCCTGGGTCCACAGCCTTCTACGACCTGCGCCACCACTGCTGCCAGGGGTGAGTGCACCTAGTGCGGGCCTGGACTCCAGACTTCAATCCCGGCAATGACAGCCGCCAGTATCGGGCTCCCAGGACCAATATCGCTCGTGGTTTTAGTGGCACGGGGGTGCAGAAACAAGCGGGAGCCTCAGGTGCTGACGGAGATGGTGGCTGGGGTGTGCACCGCCGATGGGAGGCTGTGATGTTCAGTGGAGTTTGCAGAGAGGGAGTCTGTGTGTTCTGGACCACTCAGAGGGGAACACACTGAGGCTTCTCTCTGAAGCAGAGGTCTGGGTACAGGAAGTTTACTTTGCTCTGACCTTCTGAAAAGAAAAGCCGCAAAAAGTCACCAAAGAACAAAAACCCCAGAGAACAAAAGCCTGAAAAACTGGTTTCCACAGGGGACACCTGGGTGGCTCAGTGGGTTAAGCCACTGCCTTCGGCTCGGGTCATGATCTCAGGGTCCTGGGATCGAGTCCCACATTGGGATCTCTGCTCAGTGGGGAGCCTGCTTCCCTCTCTCTCTCTCTCTCTCTGCCTGCCTCTCCGTCTGCTTGTGATCTCTCTCTGTCACATAAATAAATAAAATCTTTAAAAAAAAAAAAAAAAAACTGGTTTCCACAGAGCACAACAAGGCCACTCAGCCCAGGCAAGACAGGGTGAAAACCAACTCAGCAGGCCCCTCCCCCAAAAGACAAGCCAAAAAGAATGCCAGGACAACCACAGCAGGGTCCCCATAAAACTGTAAAACACTAACATTAGGGGAAAACAATTCCCGGTATTGTCCCAAAACCTGTATATTTCATAGATACACCTTTTTAAAAAAATTCATTCTCACAATTCTTTTTACTTTTTAACCTACTTACCACTACCACTAGATGTTTAATAAAACATTACATAATAACTTTTTAACTTGAACTTTTTGCATAAATATACCTGTGTTTCTTTTTTTCTTTTTAATATATATAGATATATGCTTCAAGGTAATCCTTTTTCCCTATTCAATACTACCCCTATATGTAAACCAGTTATAATTTTCCTGTATCTCTGGAAAGGTGAGTCCTTTAACAAAGATAATAAGATACACCCAGGAACTGAAATAACCTTCCTCCCCCACATTGAGGGTTTATAACCACCTTCCCATCTTATTTTTCTGTCAGTGTTTGTGTATTAGTTTTTGTACTATATAAATCTTATTCTTGAGGTTCATTTTAGCTGGGATTTTTTTCTTTCTTGTCCTTTAATTTTGTCAGTATTCTTGTTTGTTTTTGTTTATGACCTTATAAATCTTACTTTGGGGGCTCATTTTGGCTGAGATTTCCCCCCCCTTTTTCTTTTTTTTTTCTTTTTTCTCTCTTTTTGGTGGTGATTTCCAATTGCTCTGAAACTTTCCAAGGGGCACCTTGACTGGATTGTGGTTGATATTTTCAGCTATACATCCCTTCAAACAACCCTCACCAAAATGACTAGGAGGAGGAACACCTAACAGAGGAAAAATTCAGAGACTGTGACCTCTGCAACAGAAGTATTGGATATGGACATAAACAACATGTCAGAAATGGAATTCAGGGCAACAATTATCCAGGCAATGGCTAGGTTGAAGAAGACCATTAGTGGCAACAGAGAATCTCTAAGGGAGGAAGGGAGAGCTGATCTGGCAGAAGTTAAAAATGCTATCAATGAGATCCAATCTAATCTAAATACTCTAACAGCTAGTGTAACGAGGCAGAACACAAACTGATAAAAAAGAAGGATCAGGTGGAGGCCTGGAACAAACAGCTTAGAAGCCATGAAAACAGAATTAGGGAAATAAAAATGATGCCATGAAACGTTCCAGTGTCAGAATTATTGGATCCCTGAGGTGGTGGAGATAGAAGACTAGAAGATATAGTTAAGAAAATACTGAATGAAAATTTCCCTAATCTGGGGAATGGAACAAATGTTTGTGTCCTAGAGGCAGAGAGGACATCCCCCAAGATCAACAAGTCTAGAAAGACATCCAGACACTTAACTATGAAATTCAAGAATCAAATTCAGACAGGAGGTCTTAAGGGCAGCTAGGGGGAAGAGATTCCTTACATACAGAGGAAGGACCATCAGAATTTGTCAGACCTGTTCACAGAAACATGGCAAGTCAGAAAAGTCTGGCAAGACATATTCAGGGCACTAAGTGAGAAGAACATGCAGTCAAGAATATTTTATCCAGCAAGGCTGACATTCAGAATGGACAGAGAGATAAAGAACTTCCAAGACCAGCACGGTTTAAAAGATTATTTGACCACCAAGCTAGTACTACAAGAAATATTAAGAGGGGTTCTATAAAAGAAGAAATAACCCAAGAGTGACATAGACCAGAAATTTACAGAGACAATATATAGACACAAGGACTTCACATGCAACATGATGTCAATAAAAACTTATATTTCAATAATCATGCTCAATGTGAATGGCCTAAATGCTCCCATAAAAAGGCACAGGGTTGCCGACTGGATAAAATGACAGAATCTGTCCATATGCTGTCTACAAGAGATACATTTTGAACCTAAAGATACATCCAGACTGAAAGTGAAGGGATGGAGAACATCTTTCATGCCAATGGGCCTCAAAAGAAAGCTGGGGTAGCGAGTCTCATATCAGATAAATTAAATTTTAAGCTAAAGACTGGAGAAGACCATTAGTGGCAACAGAGTATCAGAGATACAGAAGGACACTACATCATTCTTAAACGATCTACCAAGAAGATCTAACAATTGTAAATATTTATGTCCCCAACATGGGAGCAGCTGACTACATAAGCCAACAGTTACACAAAATAAAGAGTCATATTGATATGAATACATTAATTGTAGAAGATCTTAACACACCACTCTCAGCAATAGATCATCTAAGCAGAAAATCAACAAAGAAACAAGAGCTTTGAATGACACATTCGACCAGATGGACCTTGTTGATGTATACAGAACATTCCACCCTAAAACAACAGAATACTCATTCTTCTTGAGACCACCTGGAACTTTCTCCAGAATAGACCAAATACTGAGTCACAAATCAGAGCTCAGCTGATACCAAAAGACTGGGATTATTCCCTGCATATTCTCAGACCACAATGCTTTGAAACTAGAACTCAGCCATAAGAAAAAGTTTGGAAGGAATTAAAATACTTGGAAGCTAAAGACCATCCTGCTCAAGAATGTTTGGATCAACCAAAAAAATCAAAGAAGAACTTAAACAATTCATGGAAACCAATGAGAATGAAGACACATTGTTTGAAACCTATGGGATATGGCAAGGCATCCTAAGGAGGAAATACATAACCATCCAAGCCTCACTCAAAAAACTGAAAAATCCCAAATACACTAAACCTCTTTACACCTTAAAGAACTGGAAAAATCAACAACAAATTAAGCCAACTCCAAGAAGGGAAATAATTAAGATTAGAGCTGAGATCAATGAGTTAGAAACTAGAGATATATTAGAACACATCAATGAAACTAGAAGCTGGTTCCTTGAAAGAATCAATAAGATCGATAAACCACTGGCCAAACTAATCCAAAAGAAAAGAGAGAGGACCTAAATTAATAAGATTATGAATGTAAAGGGAGAAATCACGACTAACACCAAGGAAATAGAAACAACCATCAGAAATTATTACCAAAAATTATATGCCAATAAGTTAAGCAACCTAGAAGAAATGAATGCATTCCTCGAAACCTATAAACTTCCAAGACTGAAACAGGAAGAAACTGACAAGTGAATAGACCAGTGTCTAGTAATGAGATTAAAGCAGTGATCAAAAACCTCCCAAAAAACAAGAGGCCAGGATCTGAGGGATTCCCTGGGGAATTCTACCAAACATTGAAAGAAGAAGTAATACCTATTCTCCTGAAGCTGTTTTAAAAAATAGAAACAGAAGGAAACTTCCGGACTCCTTATATGAAGCCAGCATTACCCTGATCCCAAAACCAGGCAAAGACCCCATCGAAAAGGAGAATTTTAGACCAAGATCCCTGATGAACATGGATACCAAGTTCTCAACAAAATCCTAGCTAATAGGATACTTGACAGTACATTAAAAAGATTATCCATCATGACCAGGTGGGATTGATCCCCAGGATGCAAGGGTGATTCAACATTTGCAAATCAATCAATGTGATAGAAAAATCAATAAGAGAAGAGAGAAGAACCACATGGTCCTCTCAATTGATGCAGAAAAAGCATTTAAAAATACAGAAAATATAGCATCTGTTCCTGATTAAAACTCTTCACAGTATAGGGATAGAGGGAACATTCCTCAACTTCATAAAATCTATCTATGAAAAACCCACAGTGAATATCATTCTCAATGGGGAAAAGCTGACAGCCTTCCCACTGAGATCAGGAACATGACAAGGATGTCCACTCTCACCACTGTTGTTCAACATATTACTAGAAGTCCTGGCAACAGCAATCAGACAACAAAAAGAAATAAAAGGTATTCAAACTGGCAAAGAAGAAGTCAAACTCTCTCTCTTCGCAGATGACAAGATACTTTATATGGAAAACCCAAAGACTCCACCCCCAACTACTAGAACTCATACAGCAATTCAGTAATGTGGCAGGATACAAAATCAATGTACAGAAATCAGTTGCTTTCTTATACACTAACAGTGAAAATATAGAAAGGGGAATTAGAGAATTGATTCCATTTACTACAGCACCAAGAACCGTGGAATAAATCTAACCAAAGAGGTAAAGGATCTGTACTTGAGGAACTACAAAACACTCATGAAAGAAACTGAAGACACAAAAAGATGGAAAAGCATTTCATGCCTATGGAACCAAAGAATAAACATTGTTAAAATGTCTATACTGCCCAGAACAATCTATACTTTCAAAGCCATCCTGATCAAAATTCCACGGGCATTTTTCAAAGTACTGGAACAAACAATCCTAAAATTGGTTTGGAACCAGCAAATACCCCAAATCACTAAGGAAATTTTGAAAAAGAAAAAGCTGGGGGCATCACGTTGCCTGATTTTAAGCTTTACTACAAAGCTGTGATCACCAAGACAGCATGGTACTGTCACAAAAACAGACACAGAGACCAGTGGAACAGAGTAGAGAGCCCAGCCCAGATATGGACCCTCCACTCTATGGGCAAATAATCTTCAACAAAGCAGGAAAAAAATATACAGTGAAAAAAAGACAGTCTCTTCAATAAATGGTGCTGGGAAAATTGGACAGCTATGTGTAGAAGAATGAAACTCGACAATTCTCTCACACCATATACAAGATAAACTCAAGATGGATGAAAGACCTCAATGTGAGGCAGGAATATATCAAAATCCTAGAGAAGAACATGGGCAGTAACCTCTTCGACATCGGCCACAGCAAATTCTTTCAAGACACATCTCCAAAGGCAAAGGAAACAAAAGCAAAAATGAACTTTTAGCACTTCATCAAGATCAAAAGTTTCTGGGGCACCTGGGTGGCTCAGTGGGTTGAGGCCTCTGCCTTCAGCTCAGGTCATGATCTCAGGGTCCTTGGATTGAGTCCCACATCAGGCTCCCTGCTCAGCTGGGAGCCTGCTTCCCCCTCACTCCCTCTCTGCCTGTCTCTAGGCCTACTTGTGATCTCGGTCTCTCAAATAAATAAATAAAATCTTTAAAAAAAAAAAAGATCAAAAGCTTCTGTACAGCAAAGCAAATAGTCAACAAAGAGGCAACCAATGGAATGTGAGAAGATATTCGTAAATGACAATACAGACAAAGGGCTGATATCCAAGATTATAAAGAACTCCTCACACTCAACAACCAAAAAACATATAATCATGTCAGAAAATAAGCAGAAGACATGAACAGACACTTCTCCAAAGAAGACACACAAATGGCTAACAGATACATGAAAAAAAATGTTCATCATAATTAGCCATCATGGAAATTCAAATCAAAACTGCACTGAGATACTACCTTACACCAGTTAAAATGGCCAAAATTAACAGGACAGGAAACAAGTGTTGGAGAGGATGTGGAGAAAGGGGAACCCTCTTTCTCCACAATGCAAGTTGGTGCAGCCAACTCTGGAAAACAGTGTGGAGAATCCTCAAAAAATGAAAAATAGAGCTACCCTAGGACCCTGCAATTGCACTATTGGGTATTTACGCCAAAGATACAGATGTAGTGAAAAGACGGGCCATATGTACCCCAATGTTCATAGCAGCAATGACCACAATCGCCAAACTGTGGAAAGAGCCAAGATGTCCTTCAACAGATGAGTGGATAATGAAAATATGGTACATATATACAATGGTTTTATTACACAGCCATAAGAAAGGATGAATCCCCAACTTTTGTATCAACATGGATGGGACTGGAGGAGGTTATGCTGAGCGACATAAGTCAAGCAGAGACAGTCAATTATCACATGGTTTCACTTAATTGTGGAGCATAAGGAATAACATGGAGGACATTAGGAGAAGGAAGGAAAAAGTGAACTGGGGGAAATCAGAAGGGGGACATGAAGCATGAGAGACTGTGGACTCTGAGAAACAAACTGAGGGTTTTGGAGGGGAGAGAGTGGGGGATGGGTGAGCCTGGTGGTGGGTATTAAGGAGGGCATGTGTTACATGGAGTACTGGGTGTGGTGCATAAACAATGAATCTTGGAATACTGAAAAAAATAAAATAAAGATGTTAAAAAAAAAAAAAGACCTGGATGTGAAACCTGAAACCATGAAACTCTAAAACATAGGCAGTAATTTCCTCACATTGGCCTTAGTAATATTTTTCTATATATTTCTGAGGCAAGGGAAACAAAGGCAAAATTAAACTATTGAGACTACACCAAAATAAAAATTTTCTTCTCTGTGCAAAAGCTTATCAATAAAACAACAAGGTGAATGGGTGAAGATATTTGTAAAGGTTATATTCAATAAGGGATTAATATTGAAAATATATAATTAACTTATACAACTCAACACAAAATATAATCTGATTTAAATAGAGAAACTGAATAAACATTTTTCCAAAGAAGATATACAAATGTCACAAACATGAAAAGATGCTCAACACAACTAATCATCAGGAAAATGAAAATCAAAGCCACAATGAGATATCACCTTGTACCTGTCAGAATGGCTAGACTCAAAAAATAACAAGTATTGGTGAGGAGGGAAGAAAAAGAAACCCTCACACACTATTGGTAGGAATGTAAATTGGTGTTGCTAATGTGGTAAACAGTACAAAGATTCTTCAAAAATCAAAAATAGAAATACCATACAACCCAATAATTCCACTACTGGCTATGTACCCAGAGAAAAGGGAAACACTAATTCAAAAAGATGTGTGCACCCTTATGTTTATTGAAACATTATTTACAATAGCCAAGATTTGGAAGCAACTCCTATCCATCAACAGATGAATGAATAAAGAAGGTGTGGTATATATACATATATGATGAAATACTATTTATCTATAAAGAAGAATGAGATCTTGCCATTTGCAAGAATAGGTATGGACCTAGAGGGTATTATGCTAAGTGAACTAAATCAGAGAAAGACAAATATAGGGTATCACTTATATGTGATATCTAAAAAACAAACAGAAATTAGAAACAGACCAATAAATACAGAGAACAAATTGGTGGTTGCCAGAACAGGGGATCTAGGAGGGATGGGCAAAATGGGTGAAGGGGAGGGGAAGGTATGTGCTTCCAGTTATGGAATAAGTAAACAGGGATAAAAGATACAGCATAGGGAATATAGTCAAAGATAATGTAATAGTTTGTATGGGGACAAATGGTAGCTGTACTTGTGAACATAGCATAACATACAGAGTTGTCAAATCACTATGTCATACACCTGAAACTAATGTAACCTTGTGTGTGAACAATGCCTTTTTTTTCCAATGTCCAAATCAGACTAAAATGAAATATCACTCTTTTCTCTCTACTAGAAAATTTGATCAACTTTTCATCTTTTCACATTGGATTCAGTCCTCTACTACGTGTTATTTTTAAATGACAATTCTAGTTTATTTTAGGCCATCAACAATTTTACCTTTTCAGTAAAGAAAAGAAAGCTTTCTGGATTTTAATCCTTCATAGTTTATTAATCTCAGGCAGAGATGCTCTTATAATGGGCTCTGCCACCTCACTGCCCCCAGCTCTCTGCTAGATACTGAGCATGTTCACCCTCATCTCATGCTAACCCTCAAGGACACAGTCACATGGTGGTGAAGCTGGATCCCAATCTTCAACTAAAATCACATACTTTTCTCAAACCTGTGCCCTTACTACTACTTGTACCTGGGATGCTCTTTTCCTTCAATATAGGCCAGGCTGCTCCCTTACGTTGTACAGGTGGCTGCTCAGATGCCACCTCCTCTAGGAAGCCTTCCTTGACTACCCTTGTCATTCTCTGTACTCCTATCCTTTAGTTTAAGATTTTATATTTATTTGAGAGAGAGAGAGAGAGCGAAAGAGAGCACAAGAGCCTATGTGCAGAGGGAGAGGGAGAAGCAGACTCCCTGCTGAGCAGGAGCCCCAGGCTGGGCTCTATCCCAGGACTCTGGGATCATGATCTGAGCAGAAGGCAGACACATAACTGACTGGGCCACCAAGGTTTCCCTAGTTTTTTGTTTTGTTTTGTTCACTTGTTTGTTTTAGTGACACCTGATATAAACACTATCTTTTTAGTGTGGGGGGATTTTTTTTTTTTAATGTTTTCTCACACATGAGAGAGGCCAGGTCTCTGCTTTGTTCTTTGCCTGGAATTAGCCCAACACATAGTAAGAATAATGAGTTCTTGTTGGATGAATAAATTAACAAAAGAATTAATGAACTGCAAGGTTTATGGGCAAACAGTAATTAAGATTAGATAGCAGATCAACGACAAGGAGGCCAAGTAAAGAAACCAACGAATTAAAGAAAGAAACAAAGAAAGAAAGAAACCAACAAATTCATCCAAAGCTTAAACTAGTCAGTCTCCCATCATGAAGACATTTCATATTCATTTCACTCACCAGAAGTATGTTCGTGTAAACTCTTCAGAAGTCGTGATGTTGTGACACAGGACAGAACCAGAACAGAGCAGTTGAAGAAATAAAAACAGTCGTGACTGGGTCTCACATCATAAATGAGTGACAGCTGAGAATATACCAATTATAAGAGGGAGCTGGGAATACTGGAAAATAAGGCAGGGAAGCTGAGTAAGGAAAGAACAATTGCAGATTTTTAGAAAGCCTCTATTCCAGGATACAAAAGCAGCCTACCTCTTTAGTCTTTAACTATATTATTTTATGGTATCTAAAACAGCCTAATGAAATGCTATTTGCTTTAAAGCAGAAATAAACCAGGTCAGAGGAGCAAGATGGTGGGGGAGTAGGAGACCTAAATATCATCATGTCCCAGGAGTTCAGCTAGGTAGTTATCAAACCACTCTGAACAGCTACAAACTCAACAGGAGATAGTAGAGACGAAGAGCATCAATTCTAGGAACAGAAAACTGATCACTTTCCAGAAGGTAGGATGTGTGAAGAAGTGAATCCGAGGCAACATGTGGGGAGATAGATTGGGGGGGGGGGGGGGCAAGCTCCTGGCCAGTGAAAGAGCAGCAGAGCACAAAATTAGAACTTTTAGAACTTTTAGAAGTCTGCTCCACTGGAGACTCACTCACTTACTCATTCCAGAGGCTAAGTATGGGATGGAGCCCTCATGGGGAAAGTGTGGTCTCAGGACCTGCAAGGTCACAAGACCAGGGGTGTCTGAGTGTGGCAGAGCTCCCAGGTATTGGAGCAGGTAAGCCGGCTGCTGGGGTGGGGGTGGGGGCGGTGCTCTCAGCTCAGGATTACCTTAACCATGATCCAAGGCACAGTCAGGACACTTTTTCCAGCAAGGACCCCATAAGTGGCAGATCCGGAGAGACACACCTCCTTCTGCCTCTGGGAGGAGACGTGTGGGAGTGTGCTGCAGGAATCTGCTGGGTTTGGAGACTCCAAATAGGGCCATGCACCAGAGATAGAAATGCTCAGTCACAGGCCAGGTGAGCACGGAGTGTAGCCAGAGACCAAGGAGATGGGAAAGACTGACTGCTTTTCTCTGAGGGTGCATTGAGGAATGGGGCCCTGAGCTCTCAGCTCCTGGGGTGGGTGGGGAGGGAGAGGTTGGGAGACCGCCATTTTCATTCCCATCCTCCAAAGCAGTACGGAAAGCATTCAGGGAACAAAAGCTCCAGAGAGCAAACCTGAGCAGATTGCTTAGCCTGGCCCCTGGCTAGGGTGGTGCAATTCTGCCTCAGGCAAAGAAATTTGAGAATCACTGCAATAGTCTCCTCCCACAGAAGATTAGCAGGAACATCTAGCCAAGACCAAGTTTACTGATCAATGAGAACTGCAGAACTCCAGAGCTAGGGGAACACAACATATAAAATCACTGTCTTTTTTTCCCCCAATGAGCTTTTAGTCTTTCAAAGTTAAAGTTTTTAAATATTTTTCTTATGCTATTTTTTAAAATTTTTCTTCTTTCCTATTTTAACGCTTTTAAACTATTTTAATTTTTATCAATACCTTTTTAAAAATCTTTTTAAATTTTCATTGTTATAGTTTTATTTTATCCCTTCATTGTCTTTAACCTTATTTTTTGTATACATATACTTTTTTCTTTAAAATTTTGGGATACAATTTCTTCTAATAGATCAGAATATACCCTAAATCTAGTGCATGGCTTTGTTCTAGTTTCCAGCCTGATCACATTCTTTCCCCTTTTTTTTTCTTTTTCAACCAACTTCTTATCAATTCCTTTTTTAGGATCTTTTTTAATTTTCATCTCTACAGTCATAGTCCATCCCTTCATCATGTTTACCCTTATTTGTGTGTGTGTGTGTGTGTGTGTGTGTGTGTGTGTGTGTGTGTTTCTTTCTTTAAAATTTTGGGAGGTAGTTTCTTCTAACAGACCAAAATACACCCAAAATCAAGTGTGTGGCTCTGTTCTATTCACCAGTCATATATATTCCCTCCCCTCCCTTTTTTCTCCCCCTGGTTTCAGGTCTTCCTATTTGGTTAGTGTTTATTTTTCTGGGGTCGTTGCTACTCTTTTACTATTTTGTTCTCATTCATCTATTTTTTTTAAAGATTTTATTTATTTATTTGACAGATAGAGATCACAAGTAGGCAGAGAGGCAGGCAGAGAGAGAGAGGAGGAAGCAGGCTCCCTGCTGAGCAGAGAGCCCGATGCGGGGCTCGATGCCAGGACCCTGGGACCATGACCTAAGCCGAAGGCAGAGGCCTTAACCCACTGAACCACCCAGGCGCCCCTCATTCAACTATTTTTATCTGGATTAAATGACAAGGTTAAAAAAAAAAAAAAAAAAAAGAGGCAGTACTGACAGCTAGGGACCTAATCATTATGGATATTAGTAAGATGTCAGAACAAGAGTTCAGAATGATGATTATCAAGGTGCTAGCTGGGCTCAAAAAAAGCATGGAAGATATTAGAGATTCCTTTTCTGGAGAAATAAAATCCCTTTCTGGAAAAATGAAAGACCTAAAATCTAACCAAGTTGAAATCAAAAAGGTAGTAATGAGGTGCAATAAAAAAATGGAAGCTCTTACAGCTAGTATAAATGAGGCAGAATAGAGAATTAGTGATATAGAATATCAAATGACAGAGAATAAAGATGTTTAGTAAAAGAGAGACAAAAAAACTACTGGACCACAAGTGGAGAATTTGAGAGATAAGTGATACAAGACAAAACACTAAACCAGCCCAACAGGAAATACTGAAAGGGGTCCTCTAAGCAAAGAGAGACCCTAAAAGTAATAGACCAGAAAAGAACAGAGACAATATACAGTAACAGTCACCTTGCAGGCAATATAATGGCACTAAATTCATATATTTCATTAGTTACCCTGAATGTAAATGGGCTAAATGCCCCAATCAAAAGACACAGCGTTTCAGAAAGGATAAAAAAATAAGACCCATCAATACCCAACAAGAAACTCATTTTAAACTCAAAGACACCTCCAGACTTAAAGTGAGGAGGTATAAAATCATTTACCATGCTAATGGGCACCAAAAGAAGGATCCTCATATTAGATAAATTAGATTTTACCAAAGACTAGAATAAAAGATGAGGAGGGACACTATATCATACTTAAAGGGTCTGTCCAACAAGAAGAGCTAATAATTTTAAATATCTATACCCTAACATGGGAGCAGCCAACTATATAAACCAATTAATAACAAAATTAAAAAAAAACACATTGACAATAATACAATAATAGTAGGGGACGTTAACACCCCCCTCACTGAAATGGTCAGATCGTCCAAGCAAAAGATCAACAATGAAATAAATGCCTTAAATGACACACTGGACCAGATGGACATCACAGATATATTCAGAACATTCCATCCCAAAGCAACAGAATACACTTCTCTAGTGCACATGGAACACTCTCCAGAATAGATCACATCCTGGGTCACAAATCAGGTCTCAACTGGTACCAAAAGATGGGAACATTCCTGCATATTTTCAGACAACAATGCTCTGAAGCTAGAACTCAATCACAAGAGGAAAGTTGGAAAGAATTCAAGTACGTGGATGCTAAAGAGCATCCTACTAAAGAATGAGTGGGTCAACCAGGAAATTAAAGAAGGATTGAAAAAATTCATGGAAACAAATGAAAATGAAAACACAATGGTTCAAAATCTGTGGGACACAGCAAAGGCGGTCCTGAGAGGAAATTATATAGCCATACAAGCCTTTCTCAAGAAACAAGAAAGGTCTCAAACCTCAACCTAACCCTACACCTAAAGAGCTGGAGAAAGAAGAGCAAAGGAAGCCTAAACCCAGCAGGAATAGAAAAATAATAAAGATCATAGCAGAAATCAATGAAATAGAAGCCAAAAGAACAGTAGAACAAATCAATGGAAAGTAGGAGCTGGTTCTGAATAAAAAGATTGATAAACCTCTGGCCAGACTTATGAAAAAGAAAAGAGAAAGTATCCAAATTAATAAAATCATGAATGAAAGAGGAGAGATCACAACTAACACCAAAGAAATACAATTATAAACACATATTATGGGCAACTATACACCAGAAAATTGACAATCTGGAAGAAATGGATGAATTTCTAGGGATGCATTTCTAGAGACATATAAACTACCAAAACTGAACCAGGAAGAAATAGAAAACCTGAACAGACCCATAATCAGTCAGGAGATTGAAGCAGTCATCAAAAATCTCCCAACAAACAAGAGCCCATGGCCAGACGGCTTCCCAGGGAAATTCTACCAAGCATTTAAAGAAGAATTAATACCATTCTCCTGAAACTGTTCCAAAAAATAGAAATGGAAGGAAAACTCCCAAACTCATTTTATAAGGACAGCATTACCTTGATTCCAAAACCAAAGACCCCATCAAAAAAGAGAATTACAGACCAATATCTTTGATGAACACAGAAGCAAAATTCTCACCAAAATATTAGCCAAAAGGATCCACCAGTGCATTAAAAGGATTATTCACCACAGCCAAGTGGGATTTATTCCAGGGCTGCAAGGTTGGTTCAACATCCACAAATCAATGTGATACAATACATTAATAAAAGAAAGAACAAGGACCACATGATACTCTCAATAGATGCTGAAAAAGCATTTGACAAAGTACAGCATCCTTTCTTGATCAAAACTCTTCAAAGTGTGGGGATAGAGCATACATACCTCAGTTTCATCAAAGTCATCTATGAAAAACCCACAGTGAACATCATTCTCAATGGGGAAAAACAGAGCTTTTTCCCTAAGGTCAGGAACATCACCACTGGTATTCAACATAGTACTACAAGTCCTAGCCTCACTAATCAGACAACAAAAAGAAATAAAAGGCATCCAAATTGGCAAAGAAGAAGTCAAACTGTCACTCTTTGGAGATAATAGGATACTTTATGTGGAAAACCCAAAAGACCCTACTCCAGAAGTCACACAGGAATTCAGTAAAGTGACATGATATAAAAGCAATGCACAGAAATCAGTTGCATTTCTATACACCAACAGCAAGACAGAAGAATGAAAAATTAAGGAGTTGATCCTATTTACAATGGCACCAAAAACCATAAGATATCTAGGAATAAACCTAACCAAAGAGGCAAAGAACCTGTACTCAGAAAACTATAAAGTACTCATGAAAGAAATTGAGGAAGACACAAAGAAATGGAAAAACGTTCCATGCTCATGGATTGGAACAACAAATACTGTGAAAAGGTAGATGCTACCTAAAGCAATCTACACATTTAATGCAATCCCTATCAAAATAACATCAATTTTTTTCATGAAATGGAATAAATAATCCAAAAATTACCATTTTGGAACCAGAAAAGACCCCAAATAGCCAGAGGAATGTTGAAAAGGAAAACCTAAGTTGGCGACATCACAATTCCAGACTTCAAGCTCTATTACAAAGCTGTCATCATCAAGACAGTATGGTACTAGCACAAAAACAGACACAGATCAATGGGACAGAACACAGAGCCCAGAAATAGACCCTTAACTCTATGGTCAACTAATCTTCGACAAAGCAGGACAGAATGTCCAATGGAAAAAAGACAGTGTCTTCAACAATTAGTGTTGGGAAAATTGGACAGCCACATGCAGAAGAATGAAACTGGACCATTTCTTTACACCACGTATAAAAATAGACTGAAAATGGATGAAAGACCTCAATGGGAGAGAGGAATCCATCAAAATCCTTGAGGAGATCATAGGCAGTAGCCTCTTCCATCTCAGCTGCAGCAACTTCTTCCTAGAAACATCGCCAAAGGCAAGGGAAGCAAGGGCAAAAATGAACTATTGGGACTTCATCAAAAGCTTTTGCACAGCAAAGGAAACAATTAACAAAACCAAAAGACAACTGACCGAATGGGAGAAGATATTCACAAAGACATATCAGATAAAGGGCTAGTATCCAAAATATATAAAGAACTTACAAAACTCAATACCCAAAGAACAAATAATCCAATCAAGAAGTGGGCAGAAGACATGAACAGATATTTCAGCAAAGAAGACATCCAAATGGCCAACAGACACATGAAAAAGTGCTCAACATCACTTGGCATCGGGGAAATACAAATCAAAACCACAATGAGATACCATCTCACACTAGTCAGAATGGCTAAAATTAACAAGGCAGAAAATGACAGATGTTGGTGAGTATGTGGAGAAAGGGGAACCCTCCTACACTGTTGGTGGGAATGAAAGCTGGTGCAGCCACTCTGGAAAACAGTATGGAAGTTCCTCAAAAAGTTGAAAATAGAGCTACCCTATGACCCAGCAATCGCACTACTGGGTATTTACCCTAAAGATACAAATGTAGGGATCCGAAGGGGCACATGCACCTGAATGTTTATAGCAGCAATGTCCACAATAGCCAGACTATGGAAAGAACCTAGAAGTCCATCAACAAATTAATGGATAAAGAAGATGTGGTGTGTGTGTATACACACACACACACACACACACACACACACATATGTATGTATATATATATATACACACATATACATACACACAATGGAATACTATGCAGCTACTAAAAAACCAAAATCTTGCCACTTGCAATGACGTGGATGGAACTAGAGGGTATTATGCTAAGCAAAATAAGTCAATCAGAGAAAGACAATTATCATATGATCTCCTTGATATTAGGAATTTGAGAGGCAGGGCGGGGCAAGGGGTTGTGGGGGATAGGGAGGGAAAGGATGAAACAAGATGGGATCAGGAGGGAGACAAACCCTAAGAGACTCTTAATCTCATGAAACAATCTGAGAGTTGCTGGGGGTTGGGGGGGGTAGGGATATGGTGGTTGGTTTATGGACATTGGGGAATGTATGTTCTATGGTGAGTGTTACGAAATGTGTTAGCCTGATGATTCACAGACCTGTATGCTTGGGGCAAATAATATATTATATGTTAATAAAAAATTTAAAAAAAAATAAATAAACCAGATAACCAAATAAAAATATTTAAAAATAAATAAATAAATAAATAAATAAATAATAAAAATAAATAAACCAGAAAGGACTATATGAAGTTACAATTCAGCGTGCTTCCTGATCCTTATAACTCACTTTACAACAATAGAGGGGGTAAATAGCAACCAGGTAAATACATTAATAGATCATTTAAAATTCCTTATAGCATATACCATTTTGATATCTTAGAAAAGTAAAAGGAATTTCAAAGTTGGAGTCAACCAGTAAGCCTAGAAAGTAACACGGAGGAGAAACTCAACACCTTATGGGGAGGGATAGGCCGGTGTCCCAGTCTTTCATAAACAGTGATTTTAGTGAAAACCTTGTCACAGGGTGCCTGGGTGGCTCAGTGGGTTAAAGCCTCTGCCTTTGGTTCAGGTCATGATCTCAGGGTCCTGAGATTGAGCCCCACATCGGGCTCTCTGCTTAGCAGGGAGCCTGCTTCTCCCTCTCTCTCTCTCTGCCTGCCTCTCTACTTGTGATATGTCTCTCATCAAATAAACAAATAAAATGTTAAAAAAAAAAAAAGAAAACCCTGTCAAACCATGTCCCCAGTGACCCTCTAGCTGCTAGTCTGACAGCTGATAGATAACCATACCCACCCAAAATTTATCTTTATAAAAGGTTCACTCATTTATAATATTTGTCTACTGGGGGATTTTTTTTTTTAATGTTTATTACTTTGTACTATCTTTGCCAAAGGGCTGCTAGTCCTTTCTTCTGCTGATACTACCTTGCTACCTATGGGAAAACTGATTTATAGAAATAAATCAAGAAAAATATCCTGGCTGAAGAAGGCATCCTATACACAGAATTTTGATCTGATATTGTATAAAAGATACTTAGATCTTTCAAAAATTAATTTTGTATGTTCATGCTTATTCTAATGTCTCTGTGTAAGAATCCTCAGGAAAAATCTAATTAAAATATCTCCTATGATGAAGTAAAAAAATGATAAACTGAGGCCATGCCCGGTAGTAATCATGATATAATGCAAGTTGCAAAAGGATTATGTCAATGTTTGTTCAGGGATAAAAGCTCAAGAGGACTTTGATAAGATTCCCTTCAGAATTACCACCATATTGACTTTCAAAAATCAGCAATTTCTGGCCAGAAACATTTAAATGTAATTATGGATCCATTCCAAAGCAGATGTAGCAATAAATTGGTACATTATCTTAGACTACAAAGCCACTTGTAGGCACAGTCCTTTGGGCATGTAAGTATTAACAGCAATTCCTATCACTGCTAAAGATCAGATCCTGCATATTTTACAGGTTGTTTGAAAAGGAAACTAAGGAAGGACCAAAAATCTCAGTTCAAAGTTCCATATCGCTTTCTGGTAAGATAAAACAGCACCAGCACAGAGAAGGAAATACAAATAATCTGAACTTACGGAAAAGATTCTCACAAACATTCATAGTTGAAGAAATGGCACTTAGAACAGTGCCCCAAAACATGGAGAAAATAAAGTTTGGCAATACACAATCTTATCAAAGCTAAAAAAATATTTTTTTAATCCTAGGGAGGAAAATATTGATTCAAGTCAATGAAGGGCAATGTGAACACCATCTTTTTAATTAAAAATAAACATATCCTTTGACCTACTCCACTTGCAGGAGCTGATCCTAAAGTCTAGAGAGAGAGGATAGAGTAGAGGACATGTGGTGCATGTGGGGAAAGATAGATAACGGATACACAGCATGGGTACAATGATAGAAGGATATTTATTACATTTGTAGTTACAAACATATGGAAGCAACAACATGAATGGATGTAAATAATGGAAAGTTTAAGAAAAAATGGAAAGTTTAAGTAATAGTGCATTTGTAACACAGGATACTATGCAAGATTGTGTATGATTTTCTAATTGCTGTCTTTAATTTTTCAGAACTTAGAACTGGCAAAAATAAGTGAGAAATCACAATACCCACATACTCACAAAATGTTTCTTAATTATGCTTTGAAAATGGTCTTCAAGCCATTTATTTTAAATATTATAAATGATTGAAAACAGAGTCAAGATTTTTGGGTGCAGTATGAGCCTCATTTCCTCCTAATCATGCATTTGAAAAACCAAGTTAAAAAGCAATTACAGACAAACCAAAAACCAGACTCTTCACTACAGAGAACAAACAGATGGTTACTGGGCGGGGGGGCACTGGGGGGCGGGGAGGTGGCGGGTGTGGATGGGTGAGATAGGTAAAGGGGGTTAAAGAGTACATTTGTCATGATGAGCAGAGTCACATATAGAATTGCTGAATCACTGTATTGTATTGAATCACTGAAATGAGAAACACTATGTTTACTGAATTTTAAGAAAAAATAACTATTTTAAAAAGTAATTATAATTAAGGGCCCTTTGATAGGAGTGAAAGGAAAAATAATGCTAAATAGTGGTCACTTGGAATGGATCTTTTTCCCTGCCTAAAAATCCCTACATTCCAAATAACTTCAAAACAAACAAACAAAACTTTGAAACCTTTTGGCTCATTGTTGCTAATGTGAGACTGAACTTTAGAAGTGCCAAAGAAATAACAAAAAAGAATTATCTTGTGTTTTAGCTATTGCCTAAAGTTAAATTTAATGAACTGAAAAGGAAGGTTTCTGCAACATTAGGGAGAGCAGCTGGAAAAAGAAGCCCCATTTCTTTCTGTAGTGGTCGACGCTTACCAGATAATGAGCAAAACGTCTGCAGCTCATCTGGACTTAGAAAAACATCAAACACCAGCTAGGAAGCACAGAGAACTGATAATTGTCTTTCTGATTAGATATTCAGCCTCAATTTTTGACGCTAATAAAGTAAATAGGGAAAAGGGAAAAAAATGTGTATCAGAGGCCTCTGGGTAAAAATATTGGAACAAATGTTTATCTAATTGGATTATCACTATATATTTTCTGAAGCACTGTTAGAAGTCTGTGAAGAACAAAAACAACAAACACACAAGAAGCTTTTATCTTCCACCCCCAAGCTAGTTAGAGGAATTTGAAAACACTGGGAAGGCAGTATCAGTGGTCAATCCAAAGGCAGGTGTAATGAGAATGTTATTTTGCCAAATGAAAAGACAGTTCTAACATTCTCCAATTGCCTCGCTAATACCCTAACTGCTGGCAAACTATATTACATCACAGAGGAAACTGCAGACAAAGCTGATAATCTGAGAAGGCCACTTGGTTAGTGAGCAGTCTAAAACCGTCTCTCCAACAGAATGAGAAGTGATGGAAGTATTCACCAAATACAGGCAGTGGGAGTTACGGAGAATACTGTGTGTGGGGCACCGTTCTAGACTCTGAAATGATAGGAAGTGGCAAAGAGAAGAGACAACTTGCTCTCACTGATCATACATTCACATGAGAGGAAAGAGACAATTAAAAAACCAAAAAAACAGGGGTGCCTGAGTGGCTCAGTGGGTGAAGCCTCTGCCTTCAGCTCGGGTCATGATCTCGGGGTTCTGGGATTGAAACCTGCATTGGGCTCTCCGTTCAGCTGGGAGCCTGATTCCCCCTCTTTCTCTGCCTGTCTCTCTGCCTACTTGTGATATCTTTCTCTTTGTCAAATAAATAAAATCTTAAAAAAAAAAAAAAGGCAAGAAAATAGAATACACCCCTTGGTGAAAATTGCCAGGGAGAAAATTGCCAGGGAATGCTGGGGCACTGAAGGAGAGGCCCACATGGCAGGCGCACCACTTTAGATTCCTGAACCCAGTCCTGAAGGTGGATCTGGGAAAGATTCACATCAGCAACAAGCAATACTCTCGCTATACTCTCTCTCTAACCAGGTGAGTATCCTACAATGCAACTCAATTCTGACACTAACTACTGGAGGTAACATCAGGTTCCACAGCTTAAGGGTTCAGTTCTACAGTCCTAACCATTGCCCCCTTCATAAGCCAGTCACAACCCATATTATGGTCTGAGCTTCTGACCAACTGGCTACAAATTGGAGGTTCCAAAGTCTCCTTCCTTGGACTTCAGATGTCATTCCCCAGTCCAGGCTGTGACCTCTACATCTGCCAGACTGGCTATAAGTCAGAGAGCCCGCAACGCCCTCCTAGGGTTCCATGAAATTGTTAAAACAGCTCAAAGAACTCAGAGAAACATTTTACTTACTAAATCACTGACGTATTATAACAGGAGAAAACTCAGGAACAGCCAGGTGTTGGAGTTGATAAAGCAAGGCATGAGGAAAGAGCACAAAGGCACAGAGTTTCCATGTCCTCTCCAGGGCTTCGTGCTCCTAGCACATCCACGAGTTCACCAACCTGGAAGCTTTCCTAAACCCCTCCTTTTGGATTTTTTTATGGAGGGTTCATTACATAGGCATAATTGATTAAACCACTGACCACTGAGGGCTTAAGTCAATCTCCAGCCCCACCCCTCTCCCCAGAGTCAGGGGGTGGGACCAATCACATGGTTGGTTCTTCTGACAAATAACCCCATCCTGAGCTGGGGTCCAAAACTCACCTCATTAAGATAATGATAGACACCTTTTGCACTCTCCATCACAGGAAATTCCAAGGGCTTTAGGAGCTGTGAGCCAGGAAACTTGGACTAAGACCAAATATGTATTCCTTATTAAAAATCACAATATCACAATCTACTCTGAAGAGCTGACCCTTGACAGAAATAGTCAGAAAAGGGTCCCTTTCTTACAACCTACCCTCCAGGAGATATTGACACAGCATTCTTGGGAAAAAGTCCTTGTAATTGTTTTCTAGCAAATTATGCAATATCAAGTAAGTTCACTTTTATTCTTTCAAGAGCCTAGTGATCTTTGGCTTTTCTTTTCCCTTTGTATTTGGTTTAACAAAGTTTATTCAACCTCTGTTTCTAAAAATGTCATTACCAAGACTAAATCTTTAAATTAGCCCAATAATTAAATTAGCCTCTTAACAGCAAAATTATAAACAAATGTTTGGTTGTATATGTGCTATCAGCAAGATTATAATCAAACACATTCCTATAAGTAAATTTCTAATATTGGGAAAAGAACTTTTAACATTTGTGTGGGTCAGTTTATCCTCACATTTGATGCTTGAGGCTACTTATGCTCTGTGGACTCCATTCTGTTCTTTCCCATGGGGGAGATGAAGTCAGCTGTGGTGAACCCTGTATTATCACAGTGGATCCCAGGATAATATTTGCAAAACGTCTGGCATGTTGACTTCCTCCCTTCCTGTTTCATTCCCTCTGCTCAGAACAGCCATAACTGTCAAAGAGTTTTAGCACAAGAAGATTCACCTCCAAACACCATGCCCTTATTCTCACTGTCTGTCTGACTTTTCACAATTTCCACTTGAAGTATTGCCTCTATGTTTTAAACAAAAATCTATTCTTTCAATATACCCCATTAATCACAGAATAATTTATTTTATCTGTGTGGCTGATCCTGAAGGTTGCCTTTATTGAAATTGAGTGTCCTTGTTCCTATCCTGTGGGTGGGGATGAAACAGGTGTGGGGGTTTTGTTCCAATCCCTTCAACTCAAAGAACAACTTCATAGCTGAGGTCAAGCTGAGAATAGATCCCTCCCCACTGGGCAGAGCCCTGGCTGCCAGGACACTTTCTGTCTGGTATGATGAAAGCCTACCCCTGAGAGCAGAAGCCCAGGGTTGTCCTTGGTCCACTTCCTGCCCCCCCCCAACGGTGTGTGCAGGCTAAATATCACACCTAGGCACGGCAGGGAAACTGAACCGTGGGGACAAGTAGCTAAATTTCGTAGGGGGAAAAGCAGATTCTCAAAGAGATGAGCTCAGTTTTCCCAAGGTCATATGGCTAGTGAGTGGGAGAGGGAGCTCCCCAGGCTGGCTGATGGCGGACTCCCTGTGCTCCCAGTGCACATTCAGTCCAATACCTGCCTCCCAGGTTGCCTGGGACCTTGCTACACAAGCAGGAGCTGCAGACCAGCAGCCCTGGCATCTCCGTCAGCTCCTCAGCAATGTGGATGCTCAGGCACCACCGCCCAAGAGGAATCAGAATCTTCACTGACACTAAGACCCCCAGGTGATTTGTACGCACATGGAAGTCTGGGCAACACACCAACAGGGCATGATCTACAGCGATGAAATAAAGTCATAAAGAGTATGAAAGAACTTTTTAAAAGATGTAGGATAGGTGAGGAAGTTCTGGTATTGGTCAAGGAGAAGACAGAAGACACCAGAGAGAACAGATGGAAGGCAACCTGCCAAGGAGAGCAGAGCAGAATTTCTCTGCACTTAATGTCAGAGTGAAAGCGCCTCTCTGAGTGCTAAGTAGGGCAAAGGAAAAACATCAAGTGACACTAGGTAAATGGAAGGCACATTTCAGAACACTCAGGATAAGGAAAAGACTGGTAAAACTTCCAGAGAGAAGAAACAGATTTACCGGGGAATGAGAAGCAGGGATATAAGTCACAAGAAGAAAATGGAATCCTAAAAAAAGTCTGAAGGAAAAAATACTTGAAGCTAGCATTTCATACCCAATGAATCTATTATTCAAAGACAAGAAGGGAAGAAATATATTTTCAAACATAAAAGTTGATTTAGTTAAGATTCTTAGTGGCAGATCACAGAATTGTCCCTCACAGAATTGCAGAATTCTGCAGAATCACAGAATTGCAGAAAGGGACTCATTAAAGGCTTGTAGGTAGTTCCCAGAACCTCTGTGAGGCCAGAGAACCAGGCGAGAGGGCCGCACGGCCAGGCAGGAGGCAGCCAGAGGCAGGAGCACTGACTCAGACCTTGGGGCAGAGCTGTGGAGAGGACCCTGGAGACACCATTCCGAGTAATCCCCCCTCCTCCCACCACATTGTCCTTTGGATGCTGGCTCCCACTCTGCTTTTAGGTTTGTCTCTCAGCCCTGGGGCCTGGGAGGCCAAGGAATCCCCCCATTCAGTGCGACCAGCCTGCAGGTAGGATTGAGCGGCTGCCAGTGGGTGAATCAGAGGTCAGTTGGCCTTACAGGGTAGGAGACAATCTGTTCTAGCAGTACCTGGACACCAGGAAGAGCTGAGGTACAGAGCTCCAGTCTCTCACGGAGCCAGGGAAAGCCTGCTGAATGCTGGTTTACTACAGGGTTAGGCCTGTGCCCCTTACCTCTTAGCAGGCACAAGAGTGGTCATTTTCTTCACATTAAGGATAAGATTTTCTGAAGTATACTGCCTAGGTGAGAAAGTGCAGGAAAGAGATATACATGTAGAAACCTCTGGTAGAACTTGAGCTGAAATTCGTATCCTCTGGGTTTTGGTACTAACCTAGGGGGATATTGAAAAATAATTTTAAAATGAGCTGTTGATTCCTTAGTCTATTTATTTTGGATTATGTTTCAAGACTTAAAGATTCTCATTTCTTTCTAAATTACAATTTCAATTGTAATAATTTTTTTAAGTAAAAATAACTTTATATTTTGAGACTATATTAACAAAATATGTGCATTTGCATTTCCCTAACAGTTAGTGATATTGACCATCTAATATACAAATTTTTAAAGCTTTTGATTTATATTGACAATCTCTCTCCAGAAATATCTTACCAATTAAATCTCTAAGCCTAGTGCCTCATTCACCCTCTCCAACACTTATTGGTAATATTTATCATATAACTTTTGAACAACACTGATCACATACAGGGAAAACGTTGCTGTAAGCTCCTTTGACTATAGTTATAAGGTGCTACATCTCTTCACTATTATACATGGATTTAGCAGGCCAGGCACTAAAAATATACTTAGGGAATTGAAAGCTACATTTTCAAACATATAATTGATTTTTAGAAAGATTATATGAAATTAAATACCTGATTTGATTCTTTTACATCAACATTTTCTTTGCTTCTCTTAAACCCTGCCACTTCTAATTCCCAAGTATTTCATATGGCCTCCCATCTCTCTACAGACTCCTTGATGATATCTGTTCACTTACTGAATCCCTACTTCATTTCACTTCCCTTCTGTTGACATAGTCAATAAATAGCAGTTATTCTTTTACAAGGAAGAAAGGAAAGGAAACCAGGAAAATATATTATTCTTAAGTAAGGAAGCTCACATTTCTTGAATGATGGCCCAAGAATCCTTTGACATGTCATACTGTGCCCTTTCATTACAGTTAACACTTCCCTTTCTATAGCCTATTAACTTTGAGGTGTTGAATCTGCTAGTAAATCTTCTATTAATAATATGTCCCTCAGTTAGGAGGTGGAGGCACCTGAGTAGCCTTCTGTCATGTCCTGCCCCTTGAATCTTAGATTTAGTGACTCATGCTTTATCTGTGACTTTTTCACAATATAATTGATAAAAAGAAGAAAAGAACTTCTAGTTTAGACCTTATCTGACAAAATACTTGTGTGGAAATTGATTGGAGATTTTCTTCTCATTGAATCTTGGACCCCACTCTGACTTTTTGCGCTTTTCTAATCAAAACAAGGAAGAGCCATTCAATTTCTTTCTCAGAAATATAAAATAGATGAATAAAAATACACATGTTCTAAGAGACTCTTAATCTCACAAAACAAACTGAGGGTTGCCGGGGGGAGGGGGATAGGGAGAGGGTGGCTCAGTTATGGACACTGGGGAAGGTATGTGCTATGGTGAGTGCTGTGAAGTGTGTAAACCTGGTGATTCACAGACCTGTACCGCTGGGGCTAATAATACATTATATTTTAATTAAAAAATAAAAAAATTTTAAAAAAATACACATGTTCTACTGGAACAAATAAGAAGCCATAAAGTGGTAAATCTGCATGCATGCATAAAAATATTAAAAAAAGAAAGAATCACCAAACAAACATAATCTTTAGGTAGGGCATTTAAAGACTAATCACCATCCACCTTCTCAGAATGAAGAAAAGAATATATAACTCATATAATTGGAATCATGCAGTATTTGTCTTTCTAGGATTGGCTCATTTCACTTGGCATGTCTTCAAGGCTCATTAGTGTTGTCACATATTACAGAATTTCCTTTTATTAAGAGGCTGAATTCCGCTGTATGTATATATCACCTTTTCAGTATCCAGTCATCTGTTTATGGATAATGTCTATGGACATTTGGTTGTTTCCACACTTGGCTGTTATGTGTGGTATTACAAATGGCCAAGAAGTATATGAAAAAAATCCTCAATGTCACTAGTTTTTAGGGAAATTCAAATCAAAACTACAGCAAGATACCACCTCATGTCTGTCAGAATAATTAATATAAAAAAGCAGGGCAGCAAGTATTGGTGAGGATATGGGTAAGCTGAAACATTTGTATGCCACCTGTAGGAATGAAAAATGGTGCAACTACTAAGGAAAAGAATATGGGAGTTCTGCAAAAAGTTAAAAATAGAACTATCTATGATCCATCAAACCCACATCTGCACATTTATCCAAAAGAACTGAAACCAGGATCTCAAAGACATAATAGCATTCCCATGTTCAGAGGTAAGTCTTAAGATGTGAAGTTGTGAAGAGATGAAATGAGATCAGGTAGAGGCCCAGGAAGAGTAAATTCCCAGGCACAGGTAGGCCAACAGTTTGATATTGTCCACTGGTTAGGCAAAGAATGAAGTAAACAGAGGCTAGATCACTAAAGCAGGTGCAGGGACTTCTGTATGGAGCTTGGCTTTTGTAACATAAGGCTGAATATTCACCAAAGCCATTTAAAGATTATTTATTTGGGAAGCCTGGGTGGCTCAGTCTGTTAAGCGACTGCCTTCAGCTCAGGTCATGATACCAGGGTCCTAAGATCAAGTCTTACATCAGGATCCTTATTCAGTGGGGAGCCTGCTTCTCCCTCTGCCTGCTGTTCCCCCTGCTTGTGCACTCTCTCTCTCTCTCTCTCTCTCAGACAGATAAGTAAATAAAAGCTTAAAAAAAAGATTATTTATTTGAGAGAGAAAGAGAATGTAAGTGCATGCAAGCGAGTGGGGAAGGGGCAGAGGGTGAGGAGAGAGAGAACCTCAAGCAGACACCTACTGAGCACAGAACCTGACTCGGGGTTCAATCCCAAAACCCTGAGATCATGACTGAGCCGAAATCAAGAGTCAGATGCTTAACCAACTCAGGCACCCAGGTGCTTCTTCACCAAAGCAATTTGAAGAGTACAGTGACACGGCCAATTCTAGGATCGCACCCTTGACCCAATGGACTTTGAGAGGAAAGATTGGGGGTGGGAGGATGTAGTAAGAGCTAGAGGAAGGTATCCAACAAGGAGTCTGTACCAATGGTCCAAGAGGGAGAATGTGAGGGCATGAAGGAAGACCATGCAAGGAAGGTGGAGAGAACTGAGACATTTTTAGGTAGATTTGGTAAAAGGGAGAAGATAGAAGAAGGCGAGGAAATCACTATCGGTATCTGGCTTTTTTGTTTAGGAGACTGTGTAGTTAGGAGGTCCTCTAAACTAGGCAATAACTCAAGAGGGCGGACCCATTCAGGTCTCTAAATGACAAGCTTCATTTTGATGCCCAATTTGTTGTTTTGTTTTACTTTGTTCTTTTAAGTTTTAAATACCAGTTAGTTGACATATAGTATAATATTAATTTCAGGCATACAATATCATAATAGAACAATTCCATACATCACCTGGTGCTCATCACCTGCACTACTTAATTCCCATCACCTATCTCACCCATCCCCCACCCACCTCCCCTCTGGTAACCATCAGTTTGCTCTCTATAGATAAGAATCTGTTTCTTGGTTTGGCTCTACACAAGAGCAGACTTGGTAAGCCCATACAGGTGTACACCATATTTTGGAAAGAAGCAGGAAGAGAAATACATTATCTTAGAGACTGAACATTTTTAACTAAGAAAAACTGAAAAAAAAATTTAAGTTATCAGATCAGTTTATATTTTAATCTATCATGAAAAGTTGATTAAAAAGTTCTTCTCTGAATTAATATTTAAGGTTAATAAAATTTCAATCAGAAATTCAACATTTTTTTCTAATTAGAAAAAATGGTCTTAGGGCGCCTGGGTGGCTTGGTGGGTTGAAGCCTCTGCCTTTGGCTTGGGTCATGATCCCAGAGTCCTGGGATCAAGCCCCGCATTGGGCGCTCTGCTCAGCAGGGAGCCTGCTTCCCCCTCTCTCTCTGCCTGCCTCTCTGCCTACTTGTAATTGTTCTGTCTCTGTCAAATAAATAAATAAAATATTTAAAAAAAAAAGAAAAAATGATCTTAAAGTTTATATTAAAAATAATTACCATCACCAAAGAATAGTCAAGAAAAAAATCATAATGATTTATCAGATGTTTGAAAATGTTATGAATAATTAATTAAACAAAGTATTTGTTTGGCAGGACAAACAGACCAGTGGAGGAGATTAGAGAACCCAGAAATTACGTCCAGTATACATGAGAAGCAGTAGATAGTCCCTATGATAGTTCAATTGCATGAGAAAATGATGAATTATTTAATAAACAGTTCTGATACAATTGGATATACATCTAGAAGAAAATAAAAGTAGACCTTCCTCTTTTAACATTTACATAGTAAACACAAAATTATTTGCCATTTTGAATGTATGATAAGATAACAAATGCATATATGCCATGTATATATATGTATATATATATAGTATGCATACAGATGTAAACATACATACGTACACTTTCTAGAAGACTTCAAGTTAAAGATAGGGATGGGTAAGAGCTTCTAAACTAGAATTGCTACATAACTTCTCTTCTCTATTTTTCTCTGGTAATCACCTCAATTCTTCCCCTTCTCCTTTATCCTTGTCAAGTCCATCAGACTACCTCCAACAGCATCCTGTTCCATTCAACTGCTTAGAAATTTTTACCATTTTCCTCTTTTCTTTCTACCAGAGACTTTGCCTTTCATTTTTCTCATTCATGCAAATAGATTTCCTCTTTGATTTCTTAATTGAAAAAAAAAGTTATTTGGTATTTTAAACTACTCAGTTGGTTTAGAAATTCGTTTTGCTAAATTAGGAAACATCTGTGGTAAATTGGCTTCAATACTTTGACTAACCCTGTAGGATAGCCTATGGGAAATTAGACTGACTAAAAAGTTTACTTTTCCTCTTGCCAGGTTTTCCCTCTTACCGGGTTCTCTCTCTTACCAGGTTTGAGCAAAATAAAAATAATGGGAACTTAAAGTTTGTTAAAATTTACTGAATTTTAAATTTAGTGAAACAAAGTTTAATAATTACTAAAATTTAAACTGTTAAAATGTGTTATATCACCACATTGGAATAAAATCTAGTCTTTACTGATTTTTTTTTTTTAGATTTTATTTATTTATTTATTTATTTATTTGAGAGAGAGACAGTGAGAGAGAGCATGAGCAAGGAGAAGGTCAGAGGGAGAAGCAGACTCCCCATGGAGCTGGGATCCCAATGTGGGACTCGATCCTGGGACTCCAGGATCATGACCTGAGCCGAAGGCAGTCGTCCAACCAACTGAGCCACCCAGGCGTCCCTAGTCTTTACTGATTAATTGGAGTTCTTCCTATATTTATATATTGAGACTTGGTTTCCTTAAGCCCTGATTGGCTAACCTAACATTAAATCATAGTGATTAGTTGTAAAAGGCTTCCCCTTGTCAAATTTTCTCATGAAATGCTTATAAAGAACTAAGACTGTATAATCATACTGCCTAAATTAAAATCTTAGATATACCACTTACAAGCCATGTGACTTTAAGGAAATTAACTTTTATATGTTTCTTTTTTCTTATTCTAGCCATTCTAGAAAGGAATCATCCCCAGCCACCAACATTGACTGGGCTCCCAGACATTAGCCAGCACCAACTGGCAAGCAAGATGAATGAGTTATCTTAGAAGTTGAGATACCTCAACTTGTATCACTTGCAGCAAAGATCAGCTAGTCCTACCAAACTATGCCCACATCACAGATTGGTGAGTCAAATAAATTACTGTTGTTTTAAACCATTAAGTTGGGTAAGATTTGTTACTCAGAAATCAATAATACAACAGAATTTGGTTACTAGAAGTTACAAACATCTAAAACTTGTGACACTGGCTTCGCTACCATATAGCAGTAGAAGCTGGAAGGGTCTTCAAAGGATTGCTTGTAAAAGCTGGATGGGTCTTTCCTAACTTAGGGCAGCTGTAGATTTGGTAAGTCATATTAGAATAATTATTCACTCCCAAGTTTTTGAAGCTTATGCTCAAAGTTTTAACTTATAAAATAATTTAAGAAAGAAAAATAGATCAATTAGACTAGAATGTAATGAGCTTCTTTGGATCCAATTTAAGTGGTTGTAAAATAAGATCTATCAAGAAAGCCTTAAAGTTCTAGAGATTAATTAATACTGGAATAGAAGTGGCTGGGAAGATTTGCCAAATGACACTCGGTATATTACCTAGAGTTTTTCTCCACTGACAGGACAATAAAACATGTGCTTAAACAACAGCAGGAAGGAGACAGTCTAAATTAAAAACACACTTGGCAAAAGAGTTAAGCTTGTAAGTACTGAGAAGGTATAAATCAGTCACTTTTCCTCCAGGGAAAACCCTGACAAGAAGACGGGAGATGAACTAGCTGGCCTCAGTATTCATTTGCATGCTTTCAGCTATAAGTAACCCTGACTCCAGCTGCTTAAGCAGTGAATCCATGTATTACTTCACGGAGAAGGAGACCAGGACCCCTGCAAGACTGAATGGATTACTAGCTCAGTTACCATCAAGGGTCCAGATTCTTGGTATCCAAGTCTCTGGTGAGGTTCATGTCTTCTCAGTGAGAACTTATTCATGTAACTACACCCTGCCACAAGTCTCAAGTTAGCCAACCATGTCTCAGAAAGAAGGGAAAAGTAGTTAAGGGGAATAACCACAATCTGGCACAAGGAGTTAGGGGCAAACAGTACCAAACTCAGCTTGTATTTACTTTGCAGGCTCTATGGAAATCATGCTCACTTGTGTTAATCAGAGTTCAAACTAAGAGACAATGGAGCCACTGTAGTTAATTATATAGCATTGCATATTTCAAAGTTGCTAAGAGAATAGATATTAAAAGTCATCATCATCTAAGGAAAAAATTCTGTAACTATGCATGATAACAGATGCTAACTAGACATTCTGCTGATCAATGTGCAATTTATAAAAATATTGTATCATTATGTTGTACACCTGAAATAAACATAATATTGTATGTCAGTTATACCTCAAAAGAAAAAAAAATAAGCAGTGGAGACTTGCAGATAAATCCTATGCCCAAAAAGGGCAGAGATAGAACCACTGGAACTATCTGTTAGATAGATAGAGTCAGTAAGACTAAGAACACAGGACTAGTGCCCAGCCAGGAATCCCTTACATGGTACTAGGTAGATGCATAACTGCCAACATGACACATCTTCAGTCTCCTGGTATAAAAGCAGTATGCTCCTGCTCTGAGCTGCTTTGCCTTGGAAAATTTCCCATTCCACATGAGTCACATGGAACAAACTTTAGGTAGATGTTGTTGAAGAACTAGGGAGGCAAGAGGAAGCTGGGTCCACTTCCTTTTTTTAATTGAACTAGTTATTTGCAGTGTTTTGGGGTAGAACCTAAAGTGGAAACAGCCGAAGATGATAAGGAATGGCCATTTTTAAAATATTTATTTATTTATTTGAGAGAGAGTGAGAGCACATGAGTGGGGGGAGGGGCAGAGAGAGTGAGAGGGCGAGAAAGAGAGAGAGAATCTCCAGCAGACTCCCCACTGAGCTCGGGGCTCCATGTCGGCTTGATTGTATTATCCTGAGATTATGACCTGAGCCTATGTCAAGAGTTGGATGTTTAACCAACTGAGCCACCCAGGCACTCCAAAAATGGACATTCTTAAAGCAAAAAGGAGGCTTTGGTGGTGTGGTCTTTCTCACCAGCACAATGTTCTCCATCCATTCAAGAGTTAGTGTTGCCCATTCTCAACTAGGTACAAAATGGCATGAGGCATTTGGTGAAAAGAAGGATGAAGAAACCAGATAATGTCTGACTCCTGCAAGAAGTCTTCACAGCCTAGCTTCTGAATGAGCTTGCTTTCTTAGAGCAAGTACACAAAGCTGCTACTTTGTGTTCCATCATCCAAAAACGCCAGTTTTGAATTATTTTACCTTTGGGATTATTTATACTGTTGTCTCTTTCTATTTTTTTTTTTAAGATTTTATTTATTTATTTGACAGAGAGAGATCACAAGTAGACGGAGAGGCAGGCAGAGAGAGAGAGAGAGAGAGGGAAGCAGGCTCCCTGCCAAGCAGACAGCCCGATGCGGGACTCGATCCCAGGACCCCGAGATCATGACCTGAGCCGAAGGCAGCGGCTTAACCCACTGAGCCACCCAGGCGCCCCTGTTGTCTCTTTCTAAATCAATGATTGAGTGCAAAATGTAAAATACAAGATGTAATCTACATCTGGAAATTTTAATAGCCATGAAAATCCAATGTCTATTTTCCAAAAGAAGTATTTAAATGTCATGCTTTAATTTTTTAACAGGAAATAAGGCCATAAAACCATTTATTGCAACCATTCCCAAAAGAGCCATATCTAGCACCTTCTGATTGTTGACTTCTGTGCTTGGTCCTTGCTGAAGGCAATAGGATTGAGAGAATCCTGAAGATTATACATTTATTTATTTTCATATCTTTGTTTGAATCTCAGGAAACCAAACTCCCCTAAAACAGAGTGATCACTCTATGTGTGACACACACACACACACACACACACACACACACACACATGCTTCTGTAGTTGACTTGCCTTTAAACAAATTGACACCTTAAAATGTCTTTTAAGACTATGGCAAACTATGGCAAACTATGGCAAACACCTGAGGGTATTAATACTAAAGTGTGTAACAGATAATGCCAAACAACCCCAAGCAAATTAATTATTATATAACTCTGAATTTTAAATACCTGAATACACAGAAGTCAGGTGACAGGGGAGCTGCACTGTAGAATTCCAGGGAAAATCATGTACATGAAAGACAGTATGGTGCCGAGCAAACCTGAGACAGTCATCCAAGACATCCCAGCAGGGGTTTTCTTGCTGCCTGTAAACTTGGAGCTCTACATGACGGATTTCCCATGGCTGCTCTTGACAACTTGCTACTGTAAAAAGCAAGCCCCTCCCAGCTTCCAAATTATATCACTTTACATTCCCTGGCCAAATGATAGTGCTACTACCAACCTGTCAGAAGTTCATCTCCACTTGCCATGATGCTGCCTCATATGGTCTAGAAATCAGTCCCTCATGTTCTTCAGTTCCAGCTTCATCATGTCACTTTGCTGCTGCCTCCCCACTTTATGACCACCACAAGTGGGTTAGACAGTGTGAACCTGGGAGCTGACAAGTACCTCTCAACTGTATACTGCCCATGCATTTCTCCACAGATGAGAAGGAAGACAAGGTAAACATCAGACTCCCTTCTGCCTCTGTCTCCTAGGTGAAGAGACTGAAGAAAGGGATAGTCTTGTGTGATCTCCAAACAGGAAATTCAAGAAAGGGTATAATTTAGGTCTCTAATTTGGATGTTGGGGTCTAGGTAGCATCCAGTCATTCTCCCATTACATTTGCTTCTGTGATACTACGTTGAGCAAACATGGGGGCCTTTCTAATGCTGGATGGTCCCTGAGGTTCTATTAGAGGACTCTGGGGACTGTTCCCTGGCAGGTAAGTGACAGTGTAAGGAGACACTTTAGAGCTATTGTAGCAGTGCTTGATTCGGAGGGGAACTTGGTGCTTCTGCAGCAGCTAGGCAGAATGTCACAGTGTTAGGAGAAGCCACTAAACACTAAGCCACTCTTCCTTGGACTGCTAGTAATACCCAGACTTCCGAGGAGAACCAAGTGTGCTAACCTCTATGACTCTATCCCAACGGTAGAATTTCACCTGATTCTCCAAAACAAAACAGAGACCAGCCCGTAAGTTTCAGCTAAATTTATGGAATGATGTGGGACAAAGGGAGGGAAGGGCAATGTTCATGAGCAGCATTATTTGTGGCTGCGCAGAGAGGGCATACGCCTGGCTGGATCCCCAGGGTTCCTTGCCAGAGTCCTCTGTCCAAACCCATGGCCCACCAGGGCAACTTGAGGCTTTTCTACCAGGCTAAACACCACACAGACCCTTGACATTTGTTAGTGTTACTTCTCTCATTTCCCAAGCTCACCTTCTAGTCCAAAGCACACTTCTTGAGCCCTCATTCTCTGATGATCAGCTGAAGAAACACATACGCCTTTCAGGGAAAATTCACGAGATAATCATACTATATGCCACATCAGAACATCTCACAACTATGGCAGGATTACAGACAACTCAAACTTTCTTATTTATATCTTTTTATTTTCTGAAGTGTTCACAGAAAATTAATATTTTTTCATAAGTAGAAAACATAATCATTTTCATTAAAAAATACACTTCTGAGTAATATTTGCTCAGGGGGCCTACTTTTCTGCAACATAAATCAAATGTTGCTTCAAAAAGATTCATTACAGTTAAATAAAAGTTGAAAATGAGGGGCACCTGGGTGGCCAGTAGATTAAGTGTCTGCATTTGCTCAGGTCATGATCTCGGGGTCCTGGGATTGAACCCCACATCAAGACCCATGCTCAGAGGGAAGTCCACTTCTCCCTCTCCCTCTGTGATCTCTCTTGCTCTCATTCTCTCTCACTCTTTCAAATAAATAAATAAATAAAATCTTTTAAAAAATTGAAAGTGAGCCAGTAATTAAAATGTTACAAATCTATATGAAGAACATGCTGTTTAAAGAGCATGTCTTTAATTTAATAAAATAGATATTCTTTTGCTTGGCTAAGATGCTCTAAATTGAAGGGAAAAAACTCAGATAAATTCCTATGTTTTACTTTCCTGTTGCTGCTGTAACAAACTACCCCATAGTGGCTTATAACAACACAAATTAATTATCTTACAGTCCTGGAGATCAGAAGTCTAAAACTGAGGTGTCAGCAGGGTTACATTCCTTCTAGAGGTTTCAAGGGAGAATCTGTTTCCTTACCTTTTCAAGTTCCAAAGGCCGCCTACATTCCTTTCCTGGCTCACCGCATAGCCCTTCCTCACATGACTCTAGCCTCTCACTTCCATCATCACATCACATTAGCTCTGATCCAACTGCCTCCCTTCTACAAGGACCCTTGTGAATATATCAGGCCAACTCAGATAGTCCAGGACAAACTCCCCATCTCAAGATCCTTAACTAAATCACATGTGAAATATTCCTTTTTCCATGTAAGAGTAATATCCTCACAGTTTCCATGGATTAGGACAAGATATCTCTGGTGAAGGGGAGGGCATTATTGTGCCTACCATACCCAAAAGTACGTTCTTAGTAAGTAGCTATTATGATATTATCAATATGACTACAAATTCCAAAATGAAAACTTAACAGTTTGTTTTTAAACTGTCAAATTTTTTGACTTTTACGTCTCACATTTTAAAATCTCTTCTCTTTCCAGTTTTATTAAGATATAATTGACATATAGCACTGTAAAAGTTTTAGGTGTAGCACGTAATGGCTTGACTTACATATATTGTGAAATGATTAACATGAGTTTAGATAAAATCCATCATCTTGTATAGATGATGATGAAGAAGAAGGAGGAGGAGGAGGAAGAGAAGGAGAAGGAAAAGAAGGAGAAGAAGAAGAAAAGGAAGAGTTAGGGGGAAGAGGAGAAGAAGAAGGGGAGGGGGAAGGAGAGGGGGAGGAGGAGTGGGAAAAAGAAAAAGAAGAGGAAGAAGAAATGGATTTTTCTTTTGTGATGAGAACTCTTAGGATCTACCCTCTTGGCAGCTTTCAAATATACCATACAGCTGTGTTAACTACAGTTGTCCTTTTATACATTACATTCCCAGTACCTACTTAACTTATAACTGGAATTTTGTATCTTTGACCACCTTCCTCCAGTTCACCCTCTCTGACATCTCACCTCGGGTAACTACACTTTTTCTGATCTTTTTCTATTTGATTATTAATTTTTTAGATCTCACATGTAAATAAGATCATACATTATTTGTTTTCTCTCTCTGGCCTATTTCATTTAGCATAGTGCCCTCAAATTTTCGTATCTTAGATTTTTAATAAGTTAGCTGGATAATCTCAGATTTGAAACCAGTTAAACTAGAAGTCTTTTCATGTGCAGGCACAACTAGTAAGAAGAGTTGTAAATATTTTTATGACCACTTTTTGGAAATGTAACAATTCCCAATGATTCTCATATTATATCCATATGAATATGAATACTTATGAATACATATGAATACTTAGTCCAGATGCTTTATAACATCTTCAGTGAATATTTGGACCTGTTTCCTAGAAGGAAAAAAGGAAAGGTCTGGAGGGAAAAAAACAAAAGAAATAACTGCAGTTGGGAGAGATAAACACCAAAGTCAAGTTGAGAGCGCTGGTTTTTCACTCACTGACGATATGACTTTAAGCAAGTCGCCTCACCATGTCCTCCAAAGAAAACTGGGAATACTAATTTCTGCCATGTCTACCTCACAAGTTGGGGAAAAATAGATAATTGCAAATATAAGGTATTATTTATGATTCACTCATCTGCAGAGTGAAGCATTTAAACACCTCTATTTCATCCTCTGTTTGTAATTAGGATCACAAGAAGAAACACTTCCGTTTGGAGTTCATTAAGCTATAGCTCTGGAATGCTGATCATGGTGCACTGGATCTGAAATTTCTACTATCTTCACATAAAGCTTCTCAAAAAAAAAGAAAAAGATCATTTTAAAAATAAAAGTATTCTTTATGAACCAAAGGTGTTCATTTTCATTGCCTGTATTCATTAGTAGAGTGTATGACTCCTGATCTTGAGGATGTAAGTTTGAGTCCCATGTTGGGTATAGAGATTACTCAAAAATAAAATCTTTAAGAAAAAAAAAAAAAGAACGAAAGATATCTGGCATTTTCAGACTAGATGATTTCTTTTACTTGGTGAGAAGTCAGTACATTTTCAGCAAAGCTGGCCTACCCTAGCTTTTTTTTTTTTCCATCTCCAAAAATTCTTGTCAAGTTTTCACAGAATAATAGAAAGTCATTCAAAAAAGATGTAGAAAGAAGAGAAGGTGAAGGAGAAGAACAAGAAACTGTATTCCATGTCAGGATGGCTTGAAATGTACATTTTGAGCTCCCTCCTATTCTCTGGGAGAACCACAGCATGGCTGAACATGTTCTTTCATACAATAGTATCAAATGTCTTAAACAATCTCAAACCTCTTTTAGTTGCCTAGGAGTCCCCACATTATGTTTTGCATGCAAAACTTTTTTCATAAACCACAATCATAATTGGCTTTATCTCCCCCCCCCACCCAGGTATTGCATGTGGACATGCTCCAAACTCCATCCTTTTAAGAGCTACAAGATTCAGCAAATCAAGAAAGGTTTGAGGGTAAGGCTGGTAGTCAAATCAAAGTAGAAATCAAAGATAGCTTTGTGTACCTTAAAGAAAACCTGCTTCAACTTCTATTTAATATTACTGAGAACCATCACATTTCTCTTTGACAAGATTGTTTGCATAAAGGTTTCTCTAGAGAGAAAGCCATGGGATTAATTTACTTCTGCCATCGTGATTGACTGCAGAGCAGCTGTCAGGCAACTGAAGTGTCTCCAATCTCCATCACCAATTACTTTAAATGGTTTTTAAGATAAACTTGCCAAGCCTGTTATGCCTAGTAGTTTTGACAGGAAAATGTGCAATTGACTTAAATGAAAAACAAGAGGATCTTTTTAGGGTCTTCATAATAAACTGCCATAGCGCCTTTGTCTGATGATGCTCAGCAAGTCACAGATGTATCATGTGTCTCTAGAAAATAAGGAACTTGTTATATACACATTTTTATGGAGTTCATGATTTGGCACGATAAAGCTGAGCTTGTCTAAAATGACAGACTACAAACTAAGGCTACAGGAGATTTCAGAATATGTTAATAAAAAAATAGTCACATAATGTTGAGAACTCATTGTTTCTCTCAATTGTCCTTAATGCAGACAAATCCCAAAGGAGAGTAATGTGCTTCTTGCTCCACTTTTTTCAGAGAGGTCAGTTGTGTCCCATAGTATGAAAAATAAGTGTGTTAACTATGGTGGACAAGACAAGTGTCTACATCTTCAGGAGGTGGTTTAATGAGGACTCTGAAGTAGAGACAAAAGGCATAGGTTTTGAAGGAAAAAATATCCCTGAGCTAAATCTGCTTAAACCCGTTTTTGCCTTTCATTTTTCATTTACATAGCTATAGGCATTTTCTTAGACTGTTTTGTTATTGAGGATTTGAAAGGGATGCTGGTATCTTATGTGGTATGATTGACCGTGCAAAGGTAGAATAAGAATGTCCTGACAAACTGAGGGGACATGAGCTAGAAGGAACACAGGCTCTTAAAGCACACAGATAACTTTATATGCCACCAGAGAATAAAATCACCCCTCGATAAAGTAATTATCAGAAGTATCCTGTGAGCAGAGAATAAGATAAGAAAATGGCAAAGAAAGATAATTTTATTGTAAGAGTAATTGCGTATTACTCACTATCGTGCATTGTGTAGGTGCTGAGAATATACTAAATAGGATAGGGTCACTCTTCCCAAAGAGCTCAGACCACACCAGAGGAAGAAATAAAGTTATCTCATCATGTCAAAACTCTTGGAACTTAACTAAAGCAGAACTTTAGAGAAAATTTTAAGGTTTAAATGCTAATATCAGGAAATAAGGAAGATAACAAGTAATGATCTAAACTAGAACCATAAAAAGCTAAAAATAATAACAAAGAATAAACTAAATCACAAGTAAGTAGAAAAAATAAAGAATAGAGCAGAAATAAATAATAGAAGACAGAGAAAATCAATACAATAATCAAAAACAAATTATTTTAAAAGATCAATAAAATTAATAAAAGCCTAACCCAAATGATCAAAAAAAATTTTTTAAACACAAAGCATATACAAATTATCCATGACAGGAATGAAGGAAGGAAACTACTACAGAGCCTCTAGACACTGAAAGGATAATCAGGAGATATAATAAGCATGAATGATATCAATACATTTGACAACTTAAACAAAATTAATAAATTCCTTGAAGGACAAATGTTATCAAAATTGACATGAGAAGAAATAGAAAAATCTAAATATCTCCCAATAGATTAAAGAGATTGACCTTATAGTTTAAAACATACCCAGAAAGAAAATTTTAGGTTCAGATGGCTTCACTGGTGAATGTTCATAAATATTGCAGGAAGAAATAGTACCTACCAACCTAACACTAACTAAAAAAGATACATGATGATGGGACATATCCAAATGATTTTCTGCCAAACCAACCAGCTTAAACTAATACAACTGAGAAAAACATGAAAGTAAAGAAAGCAGAAGATCAATATCAATAACCTTCCTGGTATAGAGATAAAAATCCTTTTAAAAATTTGCAAATCAGGTGCAGCTGGGTGGCTCAGTCAGTTAAGTGCTTGCCCCTCAGCTCTGGGCATGATTTCAGTGTCCTGAGACTGAGCCCCATGTCAGGCTCTCTGCTTAGCTGGGAATCTGCTTCTCCTGCTCCCTCTCTCTCTGTGTGCTCTCTCTCTCTCTCTCTCTCTTGCTCACTCTCTCTCAAATAAATAAATAAAATCTTCAGAAAACTTTGCAAATCAAACCAGAAATATATAAAAAGGACAGTATACGATGGCAAAATCAAGATTATCCCATGAATATAAGGTGTTAAATAAGCAATATCAGTTAATCAAGATTGTTAATTAAATGTAATTCACCAAATTAACAGACTAAAGAAGAAAATGTACACGATTATCTTAAAATATGCAGAAAAAGCATTAAACAAAATTCAAAACCTGTTTATGATAGAAACTCTCATTAAAGTAAGAACAGATGGAAACTTCCTTAAAGTGATAAAGGGCATCTACAAAAAACCTACATTTAGCAGCATACTTAATGGTGAATAGTTTCTTTCTAATATAAGATACAGGGCAAGGATGTCTGGGTTCATCCCTCTATTCAACGTTACATTGGACCCAAATGCTGAATAAGCCAAGAGAAAATAAAACATGGAAAGGCCAGAAAGGAATAATTAAAACAGTTTCTATTTTCAGATGATATAATTGTTCACATAGAAATTCCCAGGGAGTTTAAGACAACATCTATAAGAATTAATAAATGAATCCAACAAGATCACAGGATACAAGGTCAATTATAATATCTGATTGCATTTCTATATACAAGCAACAAACAAAGAGAAAATAATATTTTGAAACTATGTCATTGATAATAGCGTCAAAAAGTAAAATAGTTGGGGATAAATTTAATGAAAGATGTACAAGATCTCTATACTGAAAACTGCAAAATATTACTGAGAGAAATTTTAAAGATCAACTATATGGAGAGCTATTATATTTATGAATTGGAAAAATCAATATTGTTTATTAAGATATTAATTCTCTTTAATTTTTTAATTTTTTAATTTTTTTAAAGATTATTTATTTATTTATTTATTTCATAGCCAGAGATCACAAGTAGGCAGAGAGGCAGGCAGAGAGAGAGAGGGGGAAGCAGTCTCTCTCCCTGCTGAGCAGAGAGCCCGATGTGGGGTTTGATCCCAGGATCCTGAGATCATGACATGAGTTGAAGGCAGAGGCTTTAAGCCAGTGAGCCACCCAGGCACCCCAGATATCAATTCTTTTTAAATCAATTTATAAAACCAATGTAATACTAATTAAAATTGATTTAATACTAATACTAAATACTAATTCAAATTAATCAACACTAATTTATAATTAATTATACTGATTAATACTAATTCAAATTAATTTAATACTAATTAAAATCCCAGCAGGCTTTTTTGAAGAAACTGACAAAATGAATGTAAAACTTACATGGAAATGCAAAGAACTTAGAGTCATCAAAACAAACCTGAAAAATACAAATTTCAAAAAATTAAAACAGCCTAATTTCAAGAGCTGCTATAAGAATTTCTGCGTAAATAGTTTCATCATCTGAAAATAGAGACAGTTTTATTTCTCCCTTTCTGATCTTTATGTCACAAAATTCTGGTTTCCAGAATGTAAAAATAAATGCTTAACAACTATAATTCAACATGAAAAAGAGAATAATCCAATTAAAAGTAAAAAAAAAAAAGTAAATGGGTTTATGGACTGGAAGAATCAAAATTGTTAAAATGTAATTCTACCCAGGTACCTGTGTGGCTCAGTTAGTTAAGAGTCCAACTCTTGGTTTTGGCTCATCATCTTGGAGTCACAAGATCAAGAATCTCTCTCTCTCTCTCTCTCAAATAAATAATAAAATCTTTAAAAAATTGTGATACTGGGGCACCTGGGTGGCTCAGTGGGTTAAAGCCTCTGCCTTCAGCTCAGGTCATGATCCTAGGGTCCTGGGATCAAGCCCCATATCAGGCTCTCTGCTCATCGGGGAGTCTGCTTCCTCCCCTCTCTCTGCCTGCCTCTCTGCCTGCTTGTGATTTCTGTCTGTCAAATAAATAAATAAAATCTGAAAAAAAAGTGATATTACCCAAAGCAATCTACAGATTTAATGCAATCCATATCAAAACATGAACATTTTTCATAGAACTAGAAAAAATAATACTAAAATTTATATGGAACACAAAATACCTTGCATAGTCAAAGCAATCTTGAGAAAGAACAAAGCTGGAGATATCACAATCCCACATTCAAGGTATACTACAAAGTTGTGGTAATCAAAATGATATAGTACTGGTACAAAAATAGACACATAGATTAGCAGAACAGAATAAAGAGCCTAGAAACAAATCCACAATTATATGGTTAGTTAATTTATGAAAAAGGAGGCAAGAAAATACAATTTAGAAAAGACAGTCTCTTCAATAAATGGTGTTGAGAAAACTGAACAGCTACACACAAAAGAATGAAACCAAACCACTTTCTTACACCATACACAAAAATAAACTCAAAATGGATTCAAGATCTAATGGCAAATCTGAAATCCTAAAACACTTAAAGGAAACATAGTCAGTAATTTCTTTGACATCAGCCATAGAAACATTTTTCTAGGTAAGTCTCCTCAGGCAAAGGAAACAAAAGAAAAAAAATTAAACTTTATTGGGACTACACTAAACTAAAAAGCTTCTTCACAGCAAAGGAAACCATCAGCAAAATGAAAAGGCAACCTACTGAATGGGAGAAGGTGTTTGCAAATGACTTCTATGATAAGGGGTTAATATGCAAAATATGAAGAACTCATACAACTCAACACCAAAAACAAAAACAAAAACAAAACAAAAAACCCAAATAATCTAATTGAAAAAATGTGCAGAAGACCCGAGGAGACATAGGGTAGCCAACAGACACATGAAAAGATGCTCAACATCACTCATCATCAGGGAAATGCAAATCAAAGACACAGTGAGGGGCGCCTGGGTGGCTCAGTGGGTTAAAGCATCTGCCTTCGGCTCAGGTCATGATCTCAGGGTCCTGGGATCGAGTCCCGCATCAGCAGGGAGCCTGCTTCCCTCTCTCTCTCTCTGTCTGCCTCTCTGCCTACTTGTGATCTCTGTCTGTCAAATAAATAAATAAAAATCTTAAAAAAAAAAAAAAGACACAGTGAGATCTCACCTCACACCGGTCAGAATGGCTAGAATCAAAAAGACAAGAATTAACAAGTGTCTGCAAGGATGTGGAAAAAAAGGAATGCTTGTGCACTCTTGGTGGGAATGCAGATTGGTACAGCCACTGCAGAAAACAGTATGGACATTCCTCAGAAAATTAAACATGGAGTTACCATATGACCCAATAATTCCACTAGCAGGCATTTACCAAAAAAAACACAAAACACTAATTCAGAAGGATATATGCACCCTGCTGTTCATTGCAGCATTATGTACAAGAGCCAACATATGGAAGCAACCTAAGTATCCATCAACTGATGAATGGGTAAAGAAAGTATGGTGTATATATACATACCATACTTTCATATATATATATATATGGTATAATATTGCTCAGTCACAAAAACAATGAAATCTTACCATTTGTGACAACATGGATGAACCTAGAAGGTAAACTGCCAAGTGAAATAAGTCAGACAGAGAAAGGCAAATACCATATGCTTTTGCTTACATGTGGAAGAAACAAAACCAACAAACAAAAAAGAGATAAACAAAACAACAACAACAGCAGAACAAAAAAAGACTCATAAATACAGAGAACTAACTGGTGTTTGCAGTGGGGGGAGGGGGGGATGGGTAAAATAGGTAAAGGGAATTAAGAGCACGTTAACCTGATGAGCACTGAGTGATGTATAGAACTACTGAATCATTATATTGTACACCTGAAACTAATGTAACACTGTATGTTAATTATACATCAACAATAAATAAATACAAACAAGTAATAATAATTCCCAAAATGGACAAAAGACAGGATGGACCTTCACAAAGGAAGGTGTAAAAATGCCAATGGGCACATGAAAAGTCACTCAAATAACAGATTAGGGAAGCGCAAATTAAAACCACAGTGAGATTCCATTTTACAAACACTGAAAGGCTAAAATTATAAATGTTTAAAAACTGACAGCCCCCCCCCCAAAAACTGATAGTCCGCAACAGTGGTGGAGATGCAGAGCTCTCACATATCACTGGTTAGATAATAAAGCAGTTCAATGGAAATGGCGGTTTCTTATAATGTTACAAATACATCTACTCTACAGTCCAGCCATTCATCTTCTATGCATTCTACCCAGAGAGATGAAAGAACATGCCCACAAAAAGAAATGTACAAGAATGTTCATGGTAGCTTTATTCATAATTGCCAAAAACTGAAACAACGCAAATGTTCATCAATAGGAGAATGGATAAACACACCCTGGGATATTTCTATAATCAAATACTACTCAGAATTTTTTTTTTTTAGAGATTTACTTATTTATTTATTTGACATGGAGAGAGAGAGTACAAGTAGGCAGAGAGGCAGGCGGGGTGGGGGGGAAGCAGGCTCCCTGCTGAGCAGAGAGCCCGATGCAGGGCTCGATCCCAGGACCCTGAGATCATGACCTGAGCAGAAGGCAGAGGCTTAATCTACTGAGCCACCCAGGCCCCTAGTCAGAAAAATTTTTAAAGGAATAATCTATTGATGCATGACCAATGAGAATGAATTGCAAAAATATTATTCTAAGTCATAGAATCCTTAGAGTAAGATCCCATCTATACAGAATTTTAGAACAACCAATATTTCTGATAGAAATCAGAATTACCTCTGGGGTTTTAGGACAGTGATTAATTGGGAAGGGGGCATAAAGGAGCTTTCTACAGTAATGGAAAAATACTCTATCTTGATTGCAGTGTGGGTTTCATGGAAATAACTATTTGCCAAACATTTAACTTTGGGCTTCAGATGAGTGCATTACTCTGTATGTAAATTTTATAGCAGTTCACAGAAAATTCCCAAGCAAAGTAATAAAATGTTAATGTTTGTTAAATCTAAGTGGTAAAAATAAGTGGCTTTTATTAATCTCTATTTTTCTGTAATTTGAAATAATACCTGACTTTTGAGAATGAAAGAAACGAAGATAGTTTCAACAACAATTCTGAAAACTAGTTTTCTAGGAAATCCTGATAGCCCCAAGGAGGCATGAGAGAATACTGGGTACCTGTGAATTGGTGGAGGCAGAAACAGGAAGTGAGACAGGGAGCTTGGACGACACACATGCGAGCATGCAAGCGCACACACACACACACACACACACACACACACACTTTGTTATTTAATCTGTTTGCCAGGGACAGAGAATTTTATATTTAGTTTTCGATCTTACATGAGGAGAACAGACATTCATCTTTGACTGTAGTAGACACACATCTTATTTACAGTTTTCTAAATCCCCCAGTCTAGTTGTGGGATAAATTAAATCCATAAAAAAATCTTTTGCTGAACATCAGCTACAAGTAATATAGTCTCTTAAAAGAGTCAGTTCTAAATGCTTTATTAATAACTCACAAGCAGATACTGATTTTAAGAATAGTCAAATGTGAATGTGATTTGGCACAAACCACAGCTATGCCATTTTGCTTTGCTAATGGATGTGTCCCCCCAAAAATCCTTTGGTAAAATAAAATTTTATACACCAGCATTTTTCTATTCCCAGCAGTCTTTTGGACAGAATTAAGGTATAAAGTCATAACTCCTTAATTAGTGAATCATTGTTAGGTTGTTACTGCAGTTATCATCATTTCCTCTGAACTGTCTTTATTACCTGTAGTCTCTTGCACTTCTAGTTTATCTGCCCTAAGAGACATTTATAAACCAACATTTAGTGGACACCCTCCGGGTTAACTCCTGGCCCCTCCTTTCTGGGTCTTCCCCCTTCCCTCCATGAACACTCTGTGTAGAGCATTCACAGTGGGTATGTTCACTAAAGAGTCACAGTTGATGGGACAGGGTGGGACTCACCAAAAAGGGTCGCATAGGGTAATTCCATCTATCAGTCTGGGGGATGGGTAGCACTGGAACTGGAATCAGAATTGATTCATTCTGCAGCTCTGATGGCTGAAGCAGTAACAAACAAACATGGAATTACTGGGAATAGTATTTTTGACCATATGTGGCCTGGGAAGCAGAGAGCCAGTCAACAGTGAGGGAGGGGAAGAGTAAATCAGAGACAAGTGAAAAAGAAATCCTGCGGGTATACAAGGCTCTAACTCTCTTGGTTTTTAGAGTTCAACAGCCCCTCCAGTAACCCTTCTCCCACTTTTAATTATGCAAGTTCAAAGAGGCTACCATAATAGCAGTCCCAAAAATCCTTAGATTTGTATCATTAGGAAGACAATATATATCTCTGATCTCCAGTTACCTGTAATTTCTAACACCTGACTTCCTGCTCCCACCAAATTAACTCTTGAATACAGTTACAGAGCCCTACAGTGGCAGAGTATAAAATTACCATCCCGTAGATTATCTTTGATGTAATGAAGCCCCACTTAGACATGCTGAGTATTTGATTTAAAGAAGATCAGATCTATAACCCACTCAATAACATTCTAAAGCCCTAACTATGTGTCAGGTTTTCCTCTAAATATGTTAGATGCGTTATCTTAGTTAATCCTCACAACCATTCAGTAAAGTAGGTAGAGTTCTAACCAGGTGTGAGAAAAGGGAGACACAGTGGGAGCTGAAGGACTTGCCCACAGGTAGTAGTGGTGGGTCAGGCTCTCAAACCTGGTGGTCTGACCAAGGCTTTTTTTTTTTTTTTTTTTTTTTGACTAGTAAATCTCTCCCTTTTATATATTCATTTTTAAAAATATTTTATTTATGTATTTATTTGAGAGACAGTAAAAGCAAGAGAGATCACAGAGGGAGAGAGAGAAGCAGACTCACCGCTGAGCAGGGAGCCCAACACGGGGCTCGATTCCAGGACCCTGGGATCATGACCTGAGCCAAAGGCAGACGCTAACCCACTGAGCCACCCAGGCACCCCTCTATTCATTTTTAATTGAAGCATGGTTGACATATACTGTTATATTGATTTCTGATGTGTAACATAGTAACTCAACAATTACATGCATTATAAAATACTCACCATAATAACTGTAGTTACCATCTATCACCATACAAAGTTATTACAATCTTATCGACTATATTCCCTATGCTGTACTTTTCGTCCTGGTGGCTTTTTATTTCATAAGTGGAAGTTTGTACCTCTTAATCTCTTTCACCTATTTTACTTATCTCCACACCCCGCCCCAAATTTGGCAACCACTAGTTTGTTCTCTGTATTTATGTGTCTGTTTCTGCTTTGTTTTACTTGTTCATTTGTTTTGTTTTTAAGATTCTACACGTAGGGACACGTGGGTGGCTCAATTGGTTAAGCAGCTGCCTTCGGCTCAGGTCATGATCCCAGCATCCTGGGATCGAGTCCCACATCGGGCTCCTTGCTTGGCAGGGAGCCTGCTTCTCCCTCTGCCTCTGCCTGCCACTCTGTCTGCCTGTGCTCGCTCTAGTTCCTCTCTCTCTGACAAATAAATAAATAAAAATCTTTAAAAAAAGAAGATTCTACATGTAAGTGAAATCATTTGGTATTTGTCTTTCTCTGACTTATTTCACTTAGCATAAAACCCTCTATGCCCATCCATGTTGTCACAAATGCAAGATATCATTGTTTTTTATGACTCATATTTCATTGTATATGTGTGTCACACTGCCTTTATCCATTCATCTATTGAGGACACTTGGTTGCTTCTGTATCTTGGCTCTTGTAAATAATGCTGCAATAAACATTGGGGTGCATATATGTTTTTGAATTAGTGTTTCTGGGTTTTTTGAGGGGTAAATGTTCACTCTTGGAATCGCTAGTTTTTACGGTATTTCTAATTTTCTGAGGAACCTCCAAACTGTTTTCCATAGTGGCTGTACCAATTTACATTCTCACAAACACTAAGACACTTGTTATTTTTTGTCTTTTTGGTACTAGTCATTCTGACTGGTATGAGGTGAGATCTCACTGTGGCTCTGAATTGCATTTCCCTGATGATGAGTGATGATGAGTATCTTTTCATATGTGTGTTGGCCATCTGTATGTCTTCCTCGGAAGAATGTCTCTTTAGGTCTGCTGCCAATTTCTTAATCAGATTATTTGTTTTTTGATGTTGAGTTGTATTAGTTCTTTATATATTTTGGATATTAACCCCTTATCATTTGCAAGTATCTTCTTCCATTCAGTAGGTTGCTTTTTCATTTTGTCGATGATTTCCTTTGCTGTACAGAAGCATTTTAGTTTGGTTTAGTCCCAAATGTTTCCTTTCCCTTTGGTTTTTCCAAAACCCAGGGAAAATCCAGAAAAATATTGTTAAGGTTGATGTCTAAGTGTTTATTGCTTTTTTTTTCTTTTAAGAATTTCATGGTTGCACATCTCATAGTTGGTTCTTGAATCCATGTTGAGCTTATTTTTGTGTGTAATGTAAGAAAATGGTCCAGTTTCATCCCTTGCATGTAGCTGTCCAGTTTTCCCAACACTATTTATTTATATGCTTTTAAACTTTAGATTGTGGTGTTATTATAGGAGAAACTGGAGGAGGGAAGAAGAGAAAATAGAGGGAACAAAAAATAACCGATGGGCATTACCTTCATTTGCCTTCATGTTCAATTAGGATATAAAACCACAAAGTATGCAGTGCCGTAAAGCTATTCAAGGTGACTTCCTACCACAATAGGGCAAAAAAATCAGGTTATCAGATGGACAACAGGGAAAGGGCACACTGTGGCTTAAAATGTCACATTGCTCAATTCCATTTACCTGTCACTTTAGTAGTGGGGGTTGGAGAGAAATGAGATGCCACAGTTCAGTAATTGCTGAGGAGGGTGTAGGTGGGAGAAATGTTTTAGGATGAAAATACCAGTCGTTCTGAATGCCTAAATTTCCTCGGAACTCCATATTTTTTTATTAAAGGGATAAATCTGACCCACAATCCCAGTAAGAAGGAACCCTATCTGCGTCATCTGTATCAGATACGAATTAGTGTCATTTAGGATTATCTTAATTTCCACAACTCCCAGCTTTCACTCATTTCTCCTTCTCTCCTGATCCTTACTCAAAAAGATATAAAACAGATGTATGGTTTAGGATGGCAAGAATTTCACACCCCAGTGTCTCCCAGTGTCCTATTAAAATTTTAATTTAGAAAAAGAAAGAAAAAAACCCCTTGTTAACAGTGCTAAAAATTAACTCTAATAAAAACTTGTCTACAATTAGAGAAAATTTTTCACTAATTATGACCTATGGAAGGTGCTGTTTTATTACTCCCAAAGACTAAGTGGAAAAAAAATTATACTGGAAAATGGTTAATAAAAAAACCAAAAGAAAATGATTTTCATTTCTAAAAGATATCTTCAAAAAGATATAAAAAGACATGGCCTCTGTGAAATGGAAATGGAAAAGCAGAAGCAAAAGATAGAGATGAAGGTGGAAAATGAAAGGAACATTTCTGAACATAAAAGCTGAAAATGGAGTGTGAAGGAAAAGATCAGTGAATTTTACTATACACAAAAAAGTTAAAACTTCACAAACCAAAAAAACCACACACAACAAGCTGGGGAGATGACTGGCAGCATATATGATGAAAAATGGTTAATAGCCTAACTTTATAAATAACTAACAAATCAACAAGAAAGATGCCACAGAAGAAAAAGAGTACAAATAATTACATAAGAAATGTGATTTCTCGTAAATGTAAAAGAATTCATTGTGTTTAATAATCAAAGAAAGGCAAATTATTATTCAACAAGATATTCTTTATGTCTTTATTTAGTCAAATAAATTTGACTAAAACAAATTTATTTAGTTGCCATGGATGAGCTGAAAGGATCCTCTGATACAATATTAGACTAAACAAGATTATTATAACTATGAAAGGTAACTTTGTTACTTAAATCAAAAACCTTAAAATGTTTTATAATCTTGAACTCTTAAACTTCAAGTGAATTTGTCCTCAGGAAATAAATTCTCGCCAACATGTGCATGTTAGATCAAGGTGGCAGTATATCTAAGAGCAAAATATTTCCAAAAAAACCCCTATGCTTTAAATAATTAGAATTGGTTAAATAATTCATATATAATTATGAAAAATATTTTGTAGACATTAAAATTGTATTCTTGAATTGCAGGACTGAAACTGTTCATCTTGTAATGTTAAGAAAAGTGGAACCATACTGATGAAAATTTTGTCAAAGAAAAATTATTAATATATTACATGTATGAAATTACAAAGGCTGAAAGGAAATACATCAAAATGATAAAAAGTGGTTCTGCCTGGTGAGCAAAATTACAGGTATCCTTTTTTATTATTTGTTTTATTAATATCCCTGAATCTTAAAAATTATCTATAATGAAACTGTCCTATTTTAATATAGAATATAGTTCAAAAATCACAGATTGATGATAAAATAAATATATTCTTCATTCAGCTATGAGGAAAAAACAAGTGAATGATATAAATAAAATCATTTGATACTATATTGTTTCATAGAACAGATATATGTTCCCTTTGTCTTTTGAAGAGCATCTGTTACAGCCTAAAATCTTCCATGGCATATAGTTACTATAAGGAGGTTAATGACATATTTTTACAATTTTCTTTCCCTACGACAAAACAGCTGTGATCTTTGATGGTCCTCAGAAAAGACACCTGATCTTAATTTTAGCCTTTATTCTAAAATCATTTTTGTCATTAGTATCACCATCCCACTTTTCACAGCAAATATAACAGAGCTACCTCTGGTTACTCAACTCTTCAGAGGCTCTGAAAAATTTAATAAAACAGCAAATGTAGTTATATATCCAGCATCCATTTTAAACAATTAAATGCAACTTTCAGTTTCACTGCAGAACTTTTATAAATTGGAGTCCACGTATTGCTTTGAACTCTGATGAAAGGAGTAATTTCTATTCCAAGCAAAACTGCCCCTGATTTAGACTTTTCAACCATCACTATTAAAAGCTGTCTTGACCAATTAATTCCACTAGATGGCAAACGTGGGATGCTACAAGTAATACTGCGTAATTTCTGAACAAAAACCGAAAGACTTAAGAAGGTAAAAGACCAGGGTGCCTGGGTGCCTCAGTGGGTTAAAACCTCTGCCTTTGGCTAAGGTCATGATATCAGGGTCCTGGGATGGAGCCCGCATTGGGCTCTCTGCTCAGCGGGGAGCCTGCTTCCCCCTCTCCCTCTGCCTGCCTCTCAGCCTACTTGTGATCTCTCTGTCAAATAAGTAAAAAAAATTTTTAAAAAGAAGATAAAAGACCATGAAAAGGTAAAATAAGTTGAAAAAGCTAAAATTAGGTAATATAAACAAGCAAGGGGGAAGTGTTGAATAATCATAGGTGAGGCTAATCGTGGGAAATAAAAACAATAAATCTCTATTTTTATTAAGTGTGCAATCTCAGTATATAGTTCACTCCCCTTCATACTTTGCTTTCTTTGATTAAGAAATATAAAAATTATATATATTCCACAAAGAAAGAGAGGTAACTAAGCAACATTGAAAAATAATGCTGACATGTCTTCAAGTATGAATCACAGACATGCCAGTTAAAAGTAATTATTTGTTATCAATGGTTATATTAATAACAACCTTTATTCCCACTAATAGTGATCCATTCATTTTTCTGTCATTCAGCAAACACTGGTGGCTGCCTCTGTGCAGGCACTCTGCAATCCAAATTTTTTTGATACTAAAATGAATGCATTCCAGAATCCTGTTCTACCAATGATTCATGGTGCCCCCATCCTGCCCCAAAGATGGCATTACTTATTAGGCCCCCCAGTGAGTCAGTGACTGAGTGAGAACTCCATGTGTGAGCTCCTCGTGATTTCTCTCTCACCACGCTGTAGTCGCTCTGTGTGACAGAGCAGGGCACACGCTGCCCCAGGCTCACATTTTCTAATACCTGCCATCAGTACACTTTAGCTTGCCATGCAGCTATTTACAGGGTGAACATACTTATTTGTTAAAAGTTCAGGTCTCACAATTACTCTTTCATTGCTTTTACTAGTATTTCTTGAATTTCTACTACACCCTAGCCACTCAGTTGGGTCAAAAGGAAAGAGTGATGGTCACTGCCCTCCAGAGCCATTACCTGGTTCAAAGGGGAGAATTGGTACCAGAAGGCGAAGGGCCGACATGCAGTAAGTGGAGAGTTTGAACACCACATATCATGATTTCAAAACTGGAACCCAGGACCCACAACAAAGGGGTGGCGATGACGATGACGAGGAGTCATCTGAACCCGGGGTCATCTGACTGCAAAGCCCATGGCTGTAAGCTCTGGTCTACTTTACATGTACTATGTGAAAAGCAGTGCATTAAGTTTCTAGTATCATGCATTCTTTTTTTTTTTTAAGATTTTATTTACTTATTTATTTGAGAGAGAGCATGTGCACAAGTAGGGGGAGGGGCAGAGGGAGAAGCAGACTCCCCGCTGAGCAAGGACCCTCATGAGGGACTTGATCCCAGGACCCCAGGATCGTGACCTGAGCCGAAGGCAGTGGCTTAACCCACTGAGCCACCCAGGTGCTCTAGTATCCTACATTCTAATAAGAAATATGTCTTCCCTTTTTTTTTTTGAAATGTATGACATTTTATTTTTTTTAATTTTTTTTAATTTCTTTTCAGCGTTAACAGTATTCATTGTTTTTGCACCACACCCAGTGCTCCATGCAATCCGTGCCCTCTCTAATACCCACCACCTGGTTCCCCCAACCTCCCACCCCCCACCCCTTCAAAACCCTCAGATTGTTTTTCAGAGTACATAGTCTCTCATGGTTCACCTCCCCTTCCAATTTCCCTCAACTCCCTTCTCCTCTACATCTCCCCTTGTCCTCCATGCTATTTGTAATGCTCCACAAATAAGTGAAACCATATGATAATTGTATGTCTTCCCTTTAAACTACTTACAGTCTAGGGATAGGGATAAATAAGTATCCATACCACTTAGAAAGTGTTACTTTTGTACAAGTTTTAGGGAGGCCAGAGAGGTGGCTATTTATAACTGGGAAGAATCAACAGACATTCTATGAGTAAGGTGACACTGAGCAAACTTTGAAGGGTGGATAGGCTTTGGACTTGTGCTTCTGGACACAAGCAATGGCTCATACACTGTGGATTGGGCAAGGGGAGCAGTGAGTTGTTTAGGGTGATTAGTGTGCTTACTTCCTAATTTAAAATAAACATTTATTGAGTATCTACCGTCTTCCTGGCACTCTTGCAGACTTTAGCAATTTACCAGTGAACAAAATAGTTTAAAAATCGCTGTTTCTGGGAGTGCCTGGGTGGCTCAGTCAGTTAAGCATCTGACTCTTGATTTTGGCTCAGGCATGATCTCAGGGTTAGGGGATCACATTGGGTTCAGCACTCAGCAGGCAGTCTGCTTGAGATTCCCACCCTCCCCCTCTGCCCCTCCCCTTGAGCTCTCTCACTAATAAATACACAAAATGTTCTTAAAAATTCTCTCCTTCTATGGAATATTATAAGTGAGTAAAATATACATATATCAGATGATGGTAAATGAACAAAAAAATGTCTAACAGAGAAGGAGCTATGCTGGAGGAGACCACAAACATCAAGGAGGAGAAAGTGAAGGCCAAGCATTCCAGAAGGGGGAATAGCATATGCCAAAGTCCTGAGACAGGAGCACACACCCGAAATAAAAACAAAATTAGATAAATTGGAGAATAAAGAAAGGTTATCATATTGGCATAGACTGTGATATTCTGATGACAGCTAAAGACAGTTCCCAGACTGAACTGTGGCTTGAATCCAGGGACTTCTCCTAAAGGCATTTGGACTCCAAAGCTGAAAAGTAGACTATATTGTGCACATTCCACTTGGTGACCAAAAAAGGGCAATTCCCCTCATAAGGGTTATCTGTTCTGTATCCTACAACCTATAGAGAAGCAGTTTAATTCTTGAGCACATTCTCTGGAAGGAGAGAGATAGTTAATCCAATGTGAATGTAGGTGGTTTACAGTGCAGCAGAGATGACCCTGGTCTTCCACCCAGACTGTGTGGAGAACTTCTGGAAGGCTCGCATCGCGGTGTGTCCCGACACTTAGGGTATCTGGTCAGAGTCAACAGTGATTACTTCTTCATCAGCTTCCACACCTCAGCAGTCGGCACTTGCTGCTATGACGGGTCTGGTTTTCAGCCATGCTCAGGTCACGGGTCTGAGTTGTGCTAGCCATGTCCCTCCACAGCATTTCTCAGGCTATAATCGCATCCTCACTGAACCAGTCCTTGTCAGTGGGTGAACCAGACTGTGTAGCCTTGCAGTGGCCATCTTTCTCTGGCTCTGGAATCATCTTCACTTGGTGATGGCTCACCCATGTGGCAAGGAAAATTAGGGACACGCAAAGATATAAACAAAACACACAGAAACAAAGACACAAATCTGCAATTCAAGATGACAGACGGATCATGTACCTTCATCTCTCCTCTCTTCCCAAGATACTATGTTAATTTATGCTAATTGAATGACTCACCTCTATTCTAAAGAAAATTACTTTGAATTTAAATTCAGCCATTTCTGAGCCCCCAACAGCTGAAATCATTTCACTGATTCCTTTTGGCTGCAGTAAAAGCTGGAAGCAAAGTTCAGCCCTGGAAGGCCTTCCAGTTGAGAAACTCTTTCATCCCAGAAGGACGAAGTTGTGCAACAGTACCCCAGACCTGTCCTCAGGTCTTCGGGTGCAGGTCATTGTGTAATGTGGCTTTCTACGCTTTTCCTCTTTGGATCTTTACCCTTTCCAGTGCTGGTTTGAGAGTGGAATGAGAACTCCAGTTATTTCGAGAATGCCACAGGTGAACTTAACAGCAGCACTAAAGCACCTGGACAAAGAAATATCTCTGAGTCTCTAATACTTGGTCTTTATCCTTCCATTAAAAGCACCACTAATTGAGGGGCACTGGGTGACAGTTGGTTAAGCGGCTGCCTGCAGCTCAGGTCATGATCCTGGGGACCTGGGATCGAGTCTGATATTGGGCTCCTTGCTCAGCAGCAAGTCTTCTTCTCCCTTTGCCTGCTGCTCCCCCTGCTTATGCTCTTTCTCTGAAGAATAAATAAAATAGTTTTTAAAAAAAAATCATCACCAATTGAGATTGAATTGCTGGTGCAAAGAATCAGTAGAAATCACTTCATGGCATTCACTTGCTGGGTGAAGAAGGATTAGCGACTCTATTTCACTCCCTACACAACCCTGTAATGCTTTAGTCTGCCCCTTCCAGAATTCAGCAGCACAGTAGTGGTCTGTAATCCTTAACAGCAAAACAGGGGGATTGCATGAATATAAAACAATGAATGGTGTCAGACAACGGCGTTACATCCTCAAGAATGCTGCACTGAATTTCAGGACATGAATTTACAATTCTAACAGTCAATTAGAACAATCAAAACTTAGATAAATTTCAACAGCTAAAATGAAAAAAAATGCTATCGAGAAATGCAACATTATCATTAATCTGGAATACAATGATATAAGCATAAACACCTGGCCTATTTTTTTTTTAAGATTTTATTTATTTAGGGGCGCCTGGGTGGCTTAGTGGTTAAAGCCTCCGCCTTCGGCTCAGGTCATGATCCCAGGGTCCTGGGATCGAGCCCCCCGCACCGGGCGCTATGCTCGGCAGGGAGCCTGCTTCCTCGTCTGTCTCTGCCTGCTTCTCTGCCTACTTGTGATCTCTGTCTGTCAAATAAATAAATAAAATCTTAAAAAAAAAAAAAGATTTTAGGGGCGCCTGGGTGGCTCAGTGGGTTGAGCTGCTGCCTTTGGCTCGGGTCATGATCTCAGGGTCCTAGGATTGAGCCCCGCATTGGGCTCTCTGCTCAGCGGGGTGCCTGCTTCCCTTCCTCTCTCTCTGCCTGCCTCTCTGCCTACTTGTGATCTCTCTCTGTCAGATAATAAATAAAATCTTTAAAAAAAAAGATTTTATTTATTTATTTGAAAAAAAAAAGATTTTATTTATTTATTTGACAGAGAGAGAAAAGAGCGTGAACACAAGCAGGGGAGTGGCAGGCAGAAGGAGAGGTCAAAGCAGGCTCCCTGCAGATCAAGAGTCTCACGCTTTACTGAGTCAGCCAGGTACCCCTCAAGACTTACTATGCATCATATTTTAAAAATCACTATAAAATAAATGTATAAAATAAACACTTATGAACTTGAACAAAGGTGCCAAGACAAGTTAATACTGAGATAATATCAGTGGATTGAATGAAAATGCTGAATTAAGAAATTGGATACAGAAAATGTAAGATAATACACATTTTTTTTTCTTGGGGACAGTGAAGTCTTCTTAAAAGATATAAAGGGAAATAGTAATTATTTTGACAATGTCAAAATTCAAAACTTTGCAAGGGCCATTTTTTTTTAAAGTTGCAAAAGGCATCATAAAATTCAAAATGTAAGTAACAATTTGGGTGAAAAAATTGTTTCCATTACACATAAAGACAAAAGACCAGAATGCAGAATATATATATAAAGAATAAAATTACCACCTCCCAAATCAAACAATATATACAACTCTCAGATGAGAGTAAGTATATAAAGGTGCCTCCACTTCATTGAAGACCAGATAATTAGATATTAAAGTTCAATATTTCCTTTTTTGCCCATCAAATTTAAAAATTTGATAACACCAAGATCCGATGATGGTATGAAAACAGATACACTTGTGTATACTATTGACATTACAAGTCGGTGCAGCTACATGTAAGGGCAACTTGTCTGAATATACCTAAGACTCAGTACATTACTCCCCCTGAGTCTCACCTAGAAAAAGACCTACACACATCCACAAGGAGGATATTCAAGGATAAGTCAAGGTTTGTTTGTATGGTAAAAAATGGAGGCAATGAAACACATCTCTCCAGATGCTTGATGGGTATTAAGCAAAAAAAAAAAAAAGAAGGATTTTTCGGTCAGGTAGGTTGAGGTAAATTAAACTGATCTCACTTGGTTACTGTGGGATTTCTCAGAGCTTCAGACGTGTTACTCTGCACTCTGAGTCAATGAGGGCCCTTCTCCTTCCCAAACTTACTAAATCACTCAAATCTTCTTCTGTGCATACAAGGAACTAGTGGTTTAGGGAATGAACTTGGGGAGATGATGAACTCCCTGGTGGTGAGAAAATGCCTGGGACCTCTTTCCATAAAGGGGCCAACAACATGGTATTCTCTGAGAATGCAGTGGGCAGGCTGATTGAACAATGAGTAGACAGTAAAGATATAACACAGTGTAGACACTTCTTTTAGCAAAGTCCAAACAAGCAGGATCAGAGACAGAGGGCAGTACTGGATGGGGGGCAGGTGTGGTTTGTACTGCTTTGTTAGTAGGTTCCCTTGTTTCTACTTATGCTTGTAATAGGGAAGACACATGTATATGTTTGTAGGTAGTCACTGGGAATGAGTCTGTACAGGGGCAGAATTTCAAAACACAAACACTCCTTTAGGAGGAGGTGTGTGTTCCTGAGAGGGGGAAAGATTAGGCATGCCTGGGGGCAGGGTGGTTCTGGCAGTTAGTGGAAGGATTTGGAACATGGACCCAGATATATTGGTCACTGAAGGAGGGAAATAGTAACTTGTAAGAAAGATGTATGTACAGTCTTCTACTTTTTCAACAAAGTAGGAGGTAAGACTGTCTTCTGTGAGTGAAGGGAAAATCAGTGTGCCAAGGCCCGAGGTGAGAATAGACAGTTGAACAAAGCAACTGGGGAGAGGTGGAGATAAGCTCTTCATAAACTCTTCCACTTCTTTTTTTTTTTTTTTTTTCATCTTTTCTGCTTGGCACCAGGCTTTTCCTTAGCTTTCCCTTGCTTACCATTCATCCATGTTTGTGCATGAATTACCTTTTATTTAAAAAAAAAAAAAGAAAAAAGAAAAAAAGTCTTGAAATGTCCAGATGTCTCTAGTTTATTTTACAGAAAAAGCTGTAAAGTCTTTTCATGATATGATTAGTGAAGACAGCAAAGAGGAGCAAGAGAAGGTAGCTGAAGGAAAGGAGTAGATATTCTCTTTGTGGGGAAGGCACATCAACTATTTTTTTAAAGAACAATTAAGTCTAGCCTTGGATCTAGATTTGACCTTCTGCACTGAGAGGGTAGGCAAAAAGATAAATATAGTATATGGATGCCACTAGAAATTTTCAAATGTTGTTCTGAGAGCCTAATTAGGTAGACCACTTAAAACCATTTCCACGGGAAAATACAAGGCACTCAATTCTGGCCGCACATGCTAGCACTACAAGTTTCCACTAGAGGACAGCATGTCCTCATTTTTGAATAAAGCAGGGCTTGGGGTTTGCTTCCATTCTCTTCTCTAGTCAAGATTCCTTTTTTCTCTAGCAGATCACTGTTAACACATAAACGTGTTTTGGTTTCATCTGGGAACGCTGATGTGAACATAATACATTCCTTTCCTATACAGGCACAGGTGAGATTTTATTGGACACATGCTTGCCATTTGCAGGAAGACAGAGCAAACACTGCATAAAAAGCATGTTAAATCTCAACAGTGACAGAGGAGAAGCTGTTTGAGATCATGTCAATGCATGCTACACAACTTGGCAGAATTTTTCTCTTTAATAAGCACTGTTGACTTTCAGAAAAATCTATCCTCCTCTCTTGGGTGAGTATATATTCACCAAAATCTTAGAGCCACATATACTGCCTAATGTGAAAACATGATGGATAGGGGTACTGTTTCCCAAGCTTGAAAGATATTTACACAATTTCTTTGGGACCTTGCTTCCCATATAAATATCACATTACAATGTTTTAATTGTTTCAGTACCGAAAAGGAGCTAGGTACTATAGTTCATAAAGAAAATAAAGTAAAAGGGAGGGTGTTAATAATGTAAGAATCTTGTTTTTATGAATCTTATGTGAATTCATAGGAAGACAGTGCTGCAGTGGATATATTTTCCAAGCTGGAAGAAATTGTTTTAATCCCACACAATTAATGTAATTAAAAATAGGAAAGCCACATCGACTGCATAGATGACTTGGACATTTTGCAATTTAAGTAACTGTAATGTAAATCATAGAATTTAAAATAAAGCTCTGGTCTATTTTACCCTCATTAACTATGAAACAGATTTGTTTTATTGGGTTTTGTTTTTGTTTTAAATTCTCTGAAGCTTGGGTTGCTTTCCCAGGGTGAATTCTTTACTAATATATATCACCCTCAAAATAGAAGATTTCCCATCAAACTATTGGCATCCACTAAACACTAATAACCTAAGAATTCAGCCATGCAGAAAAGCAATCTGGGGTGTCCAGGAATGAATTACCTGTTCCACAGATAACCCTGCCTTTGCACAAAAGAAACAGGGGAAAGAGGACTGCACTGTTCTCTTGATAACAAATAACAAAGACTCTCCCTGATTTTCACCTTTGCCTACTCCAGGAATGAAGATGGAAATGTTACGCAAAGCCTCCTGGTCCTTGCTCATTATGATTCTGCAAAGTCCTGCCATTTAGGAAATGTGTCTCAATTTCCGTGGAGATGAAGCAGGAAGGTCAAACTGAGCTTTAATCAAAGGTATCTCCCTGCTGGGGTAAGAGGCTTCCCTCCCTCATATATGTGGCTTTAATTTGGTTGCTTTTTTTTTGAGGTGCCTCAAGCCATGTCAAGGCCTGGCCGGACTGTTGTTCAGTTAATCCCTGAAGCCGAGTGAGGACACCGATGTTGTCATTGACAATTTACTCCTGCAGCATTTCTCTGCTAGACCGAGAGGGATTTTGTCACCGGTGCACCATCGAGAATACATGAAGGACTTGCCCCTTATTAAGAGATGTCATGTCAGCGGAGCTAACATTTATAATACAACCCTAGCAATGAGCGGTCCCCATCCCTCACAGGAAACAAGTGGGCACGCTGCTTCAAGGGAGATAATCTCCTCCAGGAGAGAGGGTATTGTGCTGTCATTCCATTTCCTTCAGAGGCTTTTCACTTCTTTCTGAACTCTGTGATAGTGTCTTCCCCCAGCTGGGCCCCAGCAGCATTCAGCAACCCCACAGACACATGTAAGTACCCCTCCTCCCTGCCTCTCTCTCTCTCTCTCCTCTCTTCTCCTCCCCTCCCCATCTTTACTGCTGGAAGCAACTTGGTAATCTCCAACCCTTTTGTTCCCTAGGAGAGAGAATCCCTTTTACTTTGCAGTGTCCAAGATGCCATCCTTCATTCATTCTACATTAAGTGGAAATTGTTGGTTTCCTCCTGAGATACCTGGCTTGTTAGAATGATTGACAGATCAGGTTGTTTTGCAGTGTATAAGGATGTCCCCACACAACTATAGGGTAGGACATCTCTCCTCCCAGACTTTACATTGAGTGTCCCATGTAAGTTTTCCTCTTCAATTTAGAAGTCTCCCAAATCCCACTAAAATGAAAGTCTCTGTGTGTTATAAAGAAAGTGTGATTTCTATTCATCAGGTTGAAAAACACATGGGTTTCCACCAGATGGGTGTCAGTAGTACGGCCGGTCCAAGCAAAACTGCCCCCACCTTTACCTGCGCCCTTTTCCCAGGCACCTCTTCTCACTTTTCCTGCTGGCTGGCTGGCTGGCTGGCTGCTGCCGGCTAACAGATCATTAATATTGGCTTAATTGGGGGCCATTTCCAAGGAGGTTTGCAACTGAAAAGTGAGAAGTAAGGAAAATCTGCTATATGACCTTGGAAGGCTGCTGTTCCATGTTCTAAATAAAATCTTTGAAGCAACTCTAAGGATGTTATCCAGGACTAGGGACTTTCAAGAAGGCTAGGACCTTTACTATGTCCTCCCCTTCCTTCATCTTTACAGCCTTTCCTTAATAAAATGCCTGTACTCTTGTTTGAACACCTTGAACTATAGAATCTTCAAGAGGTTAAGTAAGAGTGCTTTAGGGAATCAAAAAACAACTACTTTTTCAAGGTCACAAATATCTGCCTTCCTACTTTTTGGTTGCACAGGTTACCTGCTATCACAGCACAGCACCTAGACATTTGAGATCAAGTTACCACAGTCAGAATATTACCCTAACAGAGTATCCTCGTAGCTCTGTCTCCAGCCCCAGTCATCACCCTCCTACTGCCCCATATCAAGGGACTCAAAGTCAGATTCCTATCTATAGGTCTTGCATTCTCTACCCTGTGAGCCACCACATTCTCTCTCTGTCTCTGTCATCCTGCCTTTTTTATGACTCTTGCTTGAAAGTGGCATAAGCAGACTTATGGGAAAGAAAAGGAATCTCTTGTCCAGAGTTGAAGGTATCTCACAGAAACCAAGAAAGGGCTGACCAGTAGACTATGGGAAGGGCTTGGGGTTCATGAACAGAAGCAGGACCACTGTAGTGCCCCTCACCCCATCTCTGCTGAATGTTCTTCAGTCTTTCTCAGTCTCGCTCTTGCTCTAGCTCTATCTCAACTGGTATCATTTTCTCTGTCCCTATGACAGGAAAACACAATAACAGAATTATCTTTCAGGGACAAATTTTAAAATGCAGGCTAATACTTTGAGTGGCATATGTAGGCACCATAATCTTAGACCATAACCTGTGTTCAGGTGTAAGCACACCCATGCTCACTGCAACCCGATGGCCAGATAAAGGTCAAAAAGAGAGAGGATGATTGTGGTAAGCTGAATCATCACCCCCAAAGATACCCAGGCTCCAATCTCTGGAACCTCTGAACGTTACTTAACTTAACGTGATTAAGTTAAGGAGCTTGAGATGGGAAGGTTATCCAGGATTATTAGGTAAACCCTAATGGAAACAAAAGTGTCCTTTAAAAAGACAGGCAGAGGGAAATTCCATTTAGAGGAGATGGAAACTGAGATTGGAGTGATGTGCTCTGAAAATGAAGGAAGGGGCCAAGACCAAGGAAGACAAGCAGGCACTAGAGATGAGAAAAGACAAGGAACTAGATTCTCTTTTACAGCCTCAGAAGAGCACACAGTTCTGCTTGCACCTTGATTACAGTCCAGTGAAAACCATTTCAGATTTCTGGCATCCAGAACTGTTGGAGAATATGTTTGTGTGGTTTGAAGCCAACAAGTTAATGGCATTTTATTGCAGCACCCATAGGGAACCAGTATAGAAGTTCTTAAACTACAAGGAGGGATGGCAATGCCCAGGAAGGGAATTCTTGGTAAAGCTCTGAGTTGTCAATACAAAAGGAGCCTCCACAATCCTGCCTCAGGAGGGGGTGGGTATCACAGTGTCAGCCCCTTTCTGACTTCACAGACACTCAAAGAAAGTACCTCATGATTGAGCAACCAGATGCAAATCCTTCCTGCTTTAAGGGGCAAAGGTCCAAAAAAAAAAAAAGTAGCATTGGTGAGGAATGGTCACATGGGAGGAAGTTCAAAGAGAAACCAAGTATGAGGACAAAGACCTAAAGGGAGAAGGAAAGAGAAGTGTAAGGCTCTAGAAAGAACTCTAAGTCAGAAATTTAGGGTTCTGTTCTTCCTGATTCTACTTGTAAGAGGACGGTGGTTCCTCTCACCATTTTAGCCCTTGTCTATGCATCTTTGACAGCAGGATTTAAATGACATGATCCTGAGGATCTCCTCCAGCTCTAGGATGGGTGATTGTCAAACTTCTGTCCAGATTTTGGCCTCAATGTTCCAGAGTTCAATCTTGGGGTTCTTGAACTTAACTTCTTATGCTTTGACATGGTTGGTACAGTGACATAAAATCCTGCATAACTAAAATGGAAAACCTACAGATGGTCACGTATAAAACCCAAAGATTATTTAGTAAGAAAGAGAACAAGAGAAGCTAAGAGCCTTGAGTCAGCCCTGGAAAAAATCTTCACAATGAACTAGCAGCTGCTTATAGAAGCAAATGTGAATATTCCTCAAGGAAATCTAGAGAGAGTTCTTCAGAGTTGAACGTAAAACACAAACCCATCAGCACTCCTAGAGGGAAGGACTCATTCCCTGGTAATAGAATTTAATGATAACAGGGAAAAAATGGCAGTTTTAAAAAAAACAAGGTAATTTCTGTATTTAGGAAATAAATTGAAGATAAACAAATGTGCCTGAAATTGCACATCACAAGTTATTTTGTCCTAAATTCCTCATCTCTGATCCTTTTGTCAGCTAAAATCATAGCAATCTTAACAAAAGTTATTAGTTATTTCAACCTCTAAAAAAAAAAAAATGTGGCCATAAATTGTACTTTCAATAGCCTCAAATCATCTTCATAGCTCTGTCATCTATATGGAAATGGGGAAGTTTTTCTTCTGTCCAAAACTATAATACAAAGAAGGGAAGCTGTGTGAGCCAGTTCAACACTGTCATCATTTAAATGTAACAGAACCCAAAACGCAGTGGTTTAATCAAAAAGGGTTTGACTCTTTGCCCATTAGAGTGAGTTCAGAGGTTGACCATCCATGGTTAGTCCAAGGATTTCACAATGACATCAGTGTCTCAACAACTTCTACCTTCTGCTCTGTCCTCCTCAGCAGATGGCTCTGCTTCACACTGTTAACCTATGCACACAAGATAGCAGCTCCAACTTCAACTCACTCTCCATTCCAGGCAAGAACAAGAAGGGAGTGCAAAGGGCAAGAAGTAAAAGTCTTACTGTTCCCTTTCAAAGCCTCGCCTGAAAGCAGCATCTCCTTCCATCCTATTACCAGAGCTGTGTCTCTCTTTTTTATCCCCAGCTGCAGAAGAGGCTGGGCAATGCGGTTTCTTAAAACTGGGTACCTTGCTCTCTTAAAGAACATCAGAATTTCTTTTAGGAATAAAGTCAAGAAGAATAGATACTGGATATACAACTAAGATCTCCACCATATTCTTAAAAAAAAAAAAAAAAAAAAACAAAACCTGCCAACTATTTTATTTGCCTCAATGAAAATGATCATTGGGAATTCTCTTGTAGCTATTTAAAAGAAGACTATTTAAGCTATTTAAAAGAACACTCTAGGGACACCTGGGTGGCTCAGTTGGTTAAGCAGCTGCCTTCAGCTCAGGTCATAATCCCAGCGTCCTGGGATCGAGTCCCACATCGGGCTCCTTGTTCTGTGGGGAGCCTGCTTCTCCCTCTGCCTCTGCCTGCCACTCTGTCTGCCTGTGCTCTCTCTCTCTCTCTCTTTCTGACAAATGAATAAATAAAATCTTAAAAAAAAAAGAACACTCTAGTAATCGGGTGTAGTCAGTAAGAATCCTTGGTTGCAAGCAACTGAAACCAACTGACAAACTGGGGCAGGAGAGGAGAAGCTGGGTTGTTGGGCAGGTACTAGGCTGTTTCACAAAAGTGAAGAAAAGTTTGAAAAACCTATGCTCAGAAAGAAAGACGACAAAATAAGGATGTTCCAAGGATGTCTTGGACTTTTTCTCTACAAATCTGCCAAAAACAGACACAGACCATATCGTGCATCTTACTAAAATCGCAAGGGGATAACTGCCAGCTCATGTCACAGCTGTGTTTTTATTAGGTCACTGAATCAACCTATAAGGCTAGTATTTTCTGAGTGACAGGACATACAATAGTGCCCAGTAATCCCTTGGGTATCATCCCCTTGCTTACCACTTTTGCTATGAAGTGAACTTAGAGGTAATATGCTTACTCTGACAGACTATATGACCTTCAATAAACTCAATGAAGATGAGTGTAGGTACAAAGGGGAGAAAAAGAAATATAAGTCCAGAGCATGCATATCTATTCTGATAGTAAAAAGAAAAAAAAAAATCTCTAATTTATTCATTGATGACAGGGGCCCAATTTAGTTGATCTAATTACCAGGTTTTGAGAAGGCACCCTTGAGGTTTGGCACCAGATTGTGGTTCAGGATTGGATGTCATGGCTTGAAAAACTGGTCACTTGGCAATGATCCTAACCTAGGCAAGTCAGATCGAGTGAGGGGAAAATTCACAAAGTTGAACCTATAGCAAGAATAGCATCTATCTCTGCCCCATGCTGGCCTTATTCAGAAGCCCACTGATTAAAAAACACACTGACTAATAAGGGAAAATAACGACATCTCTGGCCATCCTATCTACTTGATTACTAAGAATCTCTTCTACAGTGAAAGTCTTCTGAGGTGACTTTCCCTTATTATTTTCCCTTATTTTTTCCCGTTATTTTCCCTTATTAGTCAGTGTGTTTTTTAATCAGTGGGCTTCTGAGGTGCAAATGGTTTCATGCTCCAGGCTGATTCTGAGAGAGCCATCCAAACCAGACCATCCCTAACTATCTTGCCAACAATATCCTAATTTTGCTGTCTCCCAACAAGGGTCAGACAAAAACAACTGCCTAAAAATTAATATAGATCCTGATTTTAAGCCAAATTTCCTTTTAGGCAAAGTAAATAGCAAATTGTTACACTTGATTTTTCTGGCCAAGAGGAGGTTTAATTTTCTCCACTGTCTTTCAGGGCCACTCCTATCTGGAGCTGTAATGCCACAGACTACTTCCAATCCCTATTAGTATTTTAGAGAGAACCCAGTACAAGTGTTTTATCTTTAGCCACATGGTTATGGGAAACTACCCATGAAGCTATCCATAGGTACAGACTGAGAAATTCATGAACAATGGGAGTGGGGGCAACCTGACTGTGCAAATAATTGTGTACACTTGGTATCTGGTTTGATGATGGAATATTACTAGCTATGCCCAGCGCTAAAGCTAGGTATATCAAATAGATCAGTAGCTTATGAATAGCTCAGGACCTATAGCTGTCCAAGACCAGGGAATCTGTCTTCACCAGAGTCCATTTAAAATCTGGAAGTTCATTCTGAAAAGGAGGACTTACCTAAAGAAGAGCATGGTTTGTCCTCAAACTCTGGAGATCATGACTGGATTGTCCCATTAGAGCTCATCACAGACTCCATTGTGCATCCTGGTCTCCAAACAGTACCTTTGGAGCTGCTGGGTCATTAGAGTTGAGTAAAGAACAACACAAATTTGCTATGAAAGAGCCAAAGATGCTCCTCTTGCTCTGGGAGATTTTCAGATACCCAGAGGTGATAAATGCACAATTCTTGCTCTTTCTTTCTTGTCATGTTTTACTCCGGGTATGTTTTCTTGTCTCACAGTCTCTGGGTTTCACCACCATATGACTTGCTTTGATCAGTGGAATATGGGTGGATATGCCAGCGTTCCAGACTTTAAGATGTGATGTGCATTAATTGTTCTCCTGTACCGTTGCCCTACACCAAGAGAAGAACATCCCTAGTAGGTGGCAATCTAGAATGAAAAGACCCAGAGAGCAGACCTGAACCCTCCCTGCTGTGTGCAGTAGACCTGCCATAACAATGTGTCATTCAAGTAAAAGAAAAGTAAATGCTTACTTTTGAAAGCCACTCTGATTCTCAAGGCTTTTGTTACACAGTAAAATCTACGAAAGCCGACTAGATGCCAAATAACTAGGTCGGAGACAAGGTACAACATGCTTCTTTCAAATACGATACAAACTGTTTTCAGAACATGGAGAGGATTGCCATGCCACGTGTGGTGCCTCCTTCTTCATGTAGGAGACACTAGGTATAAACATTTGTCCTTTATTTTAGAAATCATAACCTAACATACTCAACACCATGTATGCCATAGAAATGTCAAAGTAGCAAACTCCAGAATTCTTGTAAGCATTACCTCCTACCCCTTGAACCAAAACATCAGGGGGCATCTCCCATTTCCTATTCTCCCAGGCCTACCACTTTAACATCATCAGTGTAGTGAACCTGTACAGAAGCTACTCTTTTTTTTTTAAGATTTTTTTTTTTTTTTTTGACAGACAGAGATCACAAGTAGGCAGAGAGGCAGGCAGAGAAAGAGAGGGGGAAGCAGGTTCCCCGCTGAGCAGAAAGCCCAATGCGGGGCTTGATTCCAGGACCCTGGGATCATGACCTGAGCTGAAGACAGAGGTTTTAATCCATGGAGCCACCCAGGCACCCCCAGAAGCTACTCTTGATGGCTTACACAGACCTTGTCCAGGCCAGTACACCAATCCCCCAGCTGCTGTGAATATTACAGGCTAATGACTTTTCTTGCCCAATGGCTCCAGTCAGGAAGAGACTTACTGAGCAGTGTTCCTCATGGCCCACTGGTATGTCTGTATATCACAGGCTGCTAGTTTTCTATTCCAGAATATATTGGGGTGCCCCCCTCCACATACACACATAATCCAATGACCAATGCAAAATACCTGGCCTTACACATTTCCTAAGAATCTACTGCAAGTTCTCCCCTATATGGTGGCTATTTGGGTTGAGGTTACTGGGGCTGTAGCAACAGATATGGGTTCTGGCTGGCTTAATTGCAAACATTAGTGGAAGAGTATAGGAGTGGCCCCCAAATTAAAATAGGGGTTGAGAAATGAAGATTTGAGATGTGAAGAAACCACGGAAGATCCAGGGACATTTGCAATAGAGATCGAAAACTGTCTTTGGCGGCGGTTCTCAAGGTTGCCTGCACATTACAATCACATGAGGTTTATAAAATCCTGTGCTGATTCTCAGTCCATACCCTAAATGAGTTAAAATCAAAGTCCTCTGGAATGGGACCCAAGCATCACTATCTTTCAAAATCCCAGAGGTGATTCCAAGCGGCAGCCATTGTTGAAACTAACTGTATCAAAATCACCTAGAAGGCTTATCAAAACAGATCACTGGGCTGCAATCCCAGAGTTTCTGATATACATAACCATCAGTTAGAAATGATGTGTGTTTATAACAAGTTCCCGGGTGCTGGTGAACCTGGGTCTGGGGTGGGCCCAAGGTTCTGTGTTCTTAACAAGTTCTCCTGTGATCTGAGGCTGCGGATACTCAAATCACACTTAGGACAGCAAAGTTCTACAGCAGTGGTTCTCAAAATTTAGCAAGGATAAAAATCACTGCAAACCTTGTGAAAACACCAGATCGTGATTCATTGGTTCTGAGGTGAGAGCCAACATTTTCTATTATTAAGTAGCTCCCAGTTGATGCTGATGCTGCCAGTCCTTAGACCGCACTTTTTCTAGCACTGCATAGAGCGATGGGTCTGAGCCGAGGTGCTTTTCCTTCCAGAGGGACACTGGGCAAGATCTGGATACATTTTTGATTGTCACACCATGGCAGATTGGGAGAGAGGAGTACGGAGAGACAGCACCCAGCATCTAGTGGGCAGAAGCCAGAGAAGCAGCTAAACATCCTACAGTGCATAGACAGGACATTCCCCACGACTAATTGCCCAGCCTAAAATGTCAAAGTGCCAGCATGGAGAAACCCTGCTCTAGAGGGTGGCTGTTAACAAAAGTCCATTGCTTCTCCCTAGCTATCCATCCTGAATTTGTAATTCCTGCAAGAAAGAATAATATTGTCCCTACTTAGGTGTCCACTCTTGGATCAATCCGCTATGCCAGGGAGACAAGACCCTGTAGTACCTACAAGACAGAGAAAAGCAACAAAGGCAGACAGTGAGCTATTCTGAAAGACAACAGAAGGAGGGAAAGGTATAACTTTAGCCAAGACAATTGTGCTCACTAGAGCAGGGTGGCCGTGGGTAATAGGCATGTTTCTGAGAAATGATGAATGATTGAGTGTTCATACACACAGCAGTCACTGGAACTGCTGCTGTAGCCCAAACAGCTGCAAACCTCACTGCAGTCTCCTGAAGTGCTGGGCAGCTGCAAAGAACTCCCTGTATTTACTTTCCATGTGTCCTTGAAATAAATCTCCACCCCTCAGGTAATGGAACTATTTCTTTGCCTTACACACTGGAGCATGTACACACACAGACAGGCACATGCATGCGAGTATGTGCAGGTACACACACACACACACACACACACACACTCACACAGTGTTCACTGTTAATTCAATTTGAATTTCAATCTATTCCTCATAAAAATGGGTGAAACACATAACTGGGGTGGGGGGGTGGTAAAAGAAATGATCCTACCCTAGTCTTTATTTTCTCTCTGGTTGTTCCATTCTGTCTCAGACACTAATTTCTCCATTCTGCCAGAGTTCATCCTGGAAATATTACTTTCTTGAATGGGAGGAATAAGAGCTACCCGGTAATGAGGACTCCTTCAGGCTCTACATACACACACCTGCATATATAATACATGTATACATTTATGTGTTTTTAATCCTCATAACGTTCTTATGAGGTAGTGGTATTATTATCAATGAAGACAATCAGCCTTGGAGAGATTAGATAACTTGTCCAACATCATGTATTTCCTTAAGCAGTAGAACTGGAATGCAAGCCCAGGTCTATAAAACACCAAAATCTTTCACTTAAATCTTTTACCACTCTCTTCTCCTTTTCTCACCCACTCTGGCCTTTTCCCTACTTCCCAGTTCTAAGCATGAGACACAATATAACCCAACATCCTCAGTAGCTAAAACAGGTTAATAAAATCCCACAGGATTATCAAATTAAAACCAAAAAAGATAGTCAAGTTTGGTTACACTTATAGTACTTGGTGCTTATTAAAGACATCTGAATACTTACCTGAGATATACATCACCACTTAATAACAAGAGATTTTTCATGTCAGTAGAGATAAGAACACACCACATGAGTGAGTGCAGACCAGATGGTAAAGTAAACTTTGAGAGAACCCTCATTGCAACCGTTTTCTCAACAAAGATACCACATATGAGCCTGTTACCGCAACTAGCTCCCTATAGATCACCCAGAAACATGCTGTCAGATCAGCCCAGCTGGAATGAACCCTGGGTGTTAAAGAATGTATTAGGAATTTCCCAGTGCTTTGTGGGTTTCGGACCCAGGGCTTCACTAGCTGTGGCCACAGAGGGTAAATGAGCGGAGCATGCACGAGCCATGCCAGCTCCTCAGAAGTTGTGTCTCTCTTAGATCACCAAAGCCATTGGCCAGATGTCCAGTCATCCCTTATGCTTTGCACAATGCCAAGTATTCTGCAGATGGTTCCCCAAGTGCTAAATAATAACGTGTCTAGCTTTCAAGGGCTATTTGCAGTACAGTCATTCTTTACACTCATTCTATCAACGGCTGTTGTCTTCACTCTTGGTGGGAAACAGTATTACAAGTGACAAGATGGACACCTGGTTCAAAGACATCTTCAGAAATAGAGCTCATGGAGCCCAATCATTTCAAACTCTTACAGCATTTGACTGGAGCAAAGCATAAAACATTTTAGTGGCTTGTCCTTTATGCTAGTTGCAAAATTTATAACCACCCCTCCACCTGCATCTTCTCTGAGATCCTATCTGCCTTTGAGGGCTAACATGACATAATTCTACTCTACTATATAATGTAATGGTGAAGAGGAATTTTCTGCTTGGAAGAGACCGTCTCATTTCAATATGCTGTGACATCTTTTGGAAACCAATATCCTCTATAATGCAGAATGGCTGCAGATCAAGGGCAATCATTTCTGTGATTTATGAGCAGTGCAAGCAGATGGTTTTTTGAATATTTGGCTTTTTCCCAAAAACCTCATGCAAGCTAAGCTGTTGTATCTTATTGCATGAAAAGCCTCTGATTCCAGGTAAGGGCATGGGCTGACTCAGAATCTGACTTTGTACTTGAAAACCGGGACATGATGCTAACCTACAGAAAGCCAAGAAACTTTTCTTTTTTTTTTTAATTTCTCCTACCGCTAGCAGCAATCATAACCACAGATCACGTTGTAAGCCAAGAAAGAGAAAGCCAGATACCTGGTCTGGAAGGTGAAGATGTCTCACTTTGCTATAGTTATTGGATTATCAATTTTCTCCCCTCAAGACCTGTGCGATTCGCAGGGAACACTATTAGCCTTGCAAGAATTAATTACAGCCCTGATAAAGGTGACCTTCCAAACAAAAGCAAAGAGGCAAACCAGTCTTCTGTGTGAAGCACCTGAGAAGTTGGGAGGTTTAACTAGGAGTCTAAGCAGGATCTTGAAAAATACTATCTAAAAGGAGTATGTTGGGCTCTTGTAAGTGGGAGGCCAGGTGAGTGGGACCTTAGCCCTGGCCATGATAGCAAATTTTAATTATCTACAGTATTCAATATTTTGAATGTGAAGACCTTCAGTTCAATTTGGTTGATTTTTTTTTTCACAGATAAAAAGAATGGGAATTATTTGAGGACTCAGGATTGATAGTGGATAAAAATATATCCTTTCATCTCAACTTCAGAATCTTGGGGATGTTGCCCATATAAGTGAAGGCAGCCAGTCAGAGTGATTTGAAACAGGGAACCATGAGAAGTGACTTTCTCTACAGCCAATATATCCCACGACGTGTCATTAGCTTGGGATACTATCTGTTGCTCTTGTTTTTCCGGAAGAAAGTGTGTAATCAAAATGAGTCTTTAATGATCCTACGCCCTTTCCCAGAGCAGTAAAAAACCCTTCCCCACTCCTTCAGTTTCTCAGGCCCAGCAGTGCTACGACTTTGCCTATTTCAGACGGTGTGTTCAGAAAAGGTTTTGCTACTGCTAACAATCCTCAAAAGTAAACCTAAGTCACTTTGTTACTGCAGGGTTTTGTTTCGGGCCTGAAATGGAAGCCTTCAGTACCTGTTCGAAGGAGTTTGAAGGTAAACAGCAAGAAAGGGAAAGCTTTCTTCTGCAGTGCCACTACATTGTCACAAGGCAAAATTCCTCTGTGACAGATTCCCCCCTGAAATGTGCCAAACATTCCAGAAATGAACCATGAGGCCTCTAGCACTCCCCACCTGTACCCCTCAGCCCTCCTGTTGGTCCTGTAAACAAGCCCTTGCACTTGTTCTGTCCATTTTTACAGCTTGAGCCCTCCTCAAGAATGCAGACTGAGCCTCCTTAGGAAGTCATAGATTTTCAGTTCTATTAATATTCTTTTTATTCCACAAGTTCTACTTTTATTCAGTCACTTATTTATTACATATTGATTTAACAGCCGTTTACTGATTGCTTGTCCCCGCTTCAGGACACAGGCCTGGGCCCCCAGCTCTGGACAGAACACACAGGTTTTGCTTAACTTCATGTTAGTTGGTTTTACTTTTAATAACCTACTGAATTAATTGCTTTATTTTTTTCTTGTTTAATAATGGAAAGATTTGAAACTATGAATTTGCTTCTGATTACAGCTTTGATGACATGCCATTAATGTTTTTACTTAATGTCTTTCTTGCCATTGTTTTTTCTAATAACCAATTTGAGCATCTCTTTGACGTAAGAGTTTGCAAACGGCTAGTTTGTATTAATGATTGCATAATCTCAACAAACAAGAAGTTGGAGATATTTTGCTTCCTTATTATTAATTTCTGGTTTATTTTCCATTAGAGCCAAAAATGTACCTATTGTATTCTGCTTTCTAGAATTTTTCTGGTTTCTTTGTGGACTAATAGGTTATCAATTTTTTGTAAATATTTTATTGTGGGTTGACAGAAAATTATATTCTGTTAGTAATGGACTTTGAAGTATGCCAATGAAATATAAATTATTTTGTTCAAATGCTATTATTATTTTATATACCATATTATTATACTGTAATATTATGTAGCAAAATCATATACATTATAAATATGTTATAAATCACACTATTAAAATTTCTTATTAATTGGTTTATTTAGATGTTCTTTATGTTTGATTACTTAAAAGCTGAGATGTTCAAAATCTCAAATTTTTAATGTTTGCTTATATATATTGAAGTTATTTTATTCAGTACATTAAAATCAATAACTATTACATCTTCTTGATCTCCTTTAATGGTTTTGTCATGAATTTTATTTTCTTTGATGTTAATGTTGCTGTCTGCTTTAATCTGCTTGTGTTCATCTTATGTATGTTATTCCTAGTTTTTACTCTGAAATTTTCCTTCTTCATATATCTCTCATATAGCATTTACCTTAACTTTTTAGAATTTGTTTTGCACTTCTATTTGATATATGTTTATTAACCACACCTAAACATCTTCATTTTCTTATTAGAAAGGTTAACCCAGTTAAATATATTATCATAATATGGATGTAATACATAATAATATAATAGTAATATATAATAGTATGTAATATGTATATAGGTATGTAATATATATATAATATATAGAGAATATATATAATAGGTCTTACTCTATTCCTTTTTTTAATAAAATATGTTTTATGCCCTCTACTAGATTTATTTTTTTATTTTTATTTTATTTTATTTATATTTATATTTTTATTATTTATTTACCTCTGCTAGATTTATTCTTTTATACCTGCTTTTTTCCCCATTTTTTGCTATATTGATCATACTTTTTGTTTTATTTCTATTTTCAGTTAGTAGATTACTTACATTTTACAAAGGTATATATCTCTGGCTTTCTACTGATGTCCACTTTGCTCTAGAACCATTTATTAAAAGGCTAGTTTCCCTCCATTAGATTACTTTTTACCTTTGTCAAAAATCAAGCAGGTGTATTTGTGTGGGTCTACTTTCAATTCTCTATTCTTCTCATTGATCCATGTGTCTAAGCTTCTGCCAATAATATACAGTTTTGATACTATAGAAGCTGGGTAGACTGATTCCTCCTAATTTATTATTTTTCAAGTTGTCTAGCTATTCTAATTCCTTTCACTTAACCATTTAAAAAGTAGAATAACCTTGTGCATATCAACAAGAAATTATATACGGGATTATGAAAGGAATTGATTAAACCTCTATATCAATCTGTGGAGAATTCACATTTTTATTATGTTGATTCTTCCAATCCATGAACATGGTATGTCTCTTCAGTTATTTAAATAATCTTTGTGTGTGTGTGTGTGTGTGTGTGTGTGTGTGTGTGTGTGTGTGTTTAATCAGCATTCTGTGGTTTTCAGTATTCAAGTCTTGTTCACATTTTGGTAGATTTGATAATCTTACACTTAAGTATTTCTCTCTGGGTTTTTAAAATAAATTTAAAATTTTTTAAAGATTTATTTATTTATTTTAGAAGGGGGAAACACAGAGGGAGAAGGAAAGAGAGTCTCGAGCAGACTCCATGCTGAGTGCAGAGCCTGACTTGGCGCTCCATTTCATGACCCTAAGATCACGACTTGAGCCAAAACCAAGAATCAGATGTTAACCAACTATACCACCCAGGTACCCCATAAATGGTATTTTGTTTTTAAGTTTGATTTCCATATGACCATTGCTAGTATATAGAAATACAATTGATTTTTCTGTGCCTATCTTGCATCTTACGACTCTACTAAACTCACTTATTAGTTCTAGGAGTTTTTATGTAGATTCTGTGGGATTTCTTTGTAGACAATTATGTCATCTGAAAACAGGAATAGTTTGGGGGTTTTGTTTTGTTTTTATTTAATTTTATTTTTTCAGTGTTCCAAGATTCGTTGTTTATGCACCATATATGCTCCATGCAATATATGCCCTCCTTAAAGGAATAGTTTTGTTCTTACATTCTAATTCATATGCTTTTTAGTTCCCTTTCTTTTTTATTGATTTAGCTAGAATTTCTAGCACTATGTTGAATAAAATTGGTGAGAGTAGATATTGCTTTACCTTCTTCCCAATCTTAGGGAAATGCATTCAGTCTTTCACAATTAAGTAAAATATTTGTTGTAGGATTTTTGTAGATGATCTTTATCAAATTTAGGAAGTTGTATTTTTTTTTTTTTTGCTTTGATCACGTCTTTATTCAAAATTAGCTATCCAAAATTATTTGACTTTTATGAATAAATGTCAAGCTTTTAGGCAGCAGGCTTCTCTGCAGTGGGTTTCTTTTCTGCAGGCTTCTTGTCAGCTGCTGGCTTCTTGGTAACTGCAGCCTTTTTCCCCACTACAGGTTTCTTCTGCTTCTTCACACCAGCAGCCTTCTTTCCTTTCTTCCCTGGAAGGGAAGGCTTCTTGCCTGGAACCGCCTTCTCATCTGATTTGGCTTCCAAAGCTGCTACCGCTTTATCCATCCAAAGTTTGTGATTCTTGGCCTGGTGAAGAATGGTATTTCAGCACATGGTCTTCACATATGGTTTTAGCTTCAACATGATTCTCAGGTTCTTCCGTGGATTCTTCTTCAGGACCCAAGGATGAATCTTCTTGCGTGGTGCTCAGAGGGATCTTTGGATCTCTGGATTTTTCAAGATTCTGCTAAGGTCTGTATTAAGCATCTTATGCATGGGAAGGTTGTAGTTACTCTTGAGGGAGGCAGCCTCATGCCAAGTGCCATACAGATCATCTAACTTGTGGAAAGCACTTTTAGTCCAAATGCAGAAATATCACACATGTCCACCAGGAGCAAGTTTTAAAATGTTCAGCTTGCTTACATTAAGTAAAGTAATTCCAAGTTGTTTTTGAAGGCCTTGATGATACCATTGTCTTCATCGTAGATGATGCAGGGTCCCCAGCACTGGATACGACGACGGTTTCTCATTTTGCCCTTGCCAGCTCTCATTTGCTGAGAGGCATAGACCTTTTTGATATCATCCCAGGCTTTAAGTTTCTTAAGTAGCAAAACAGCCTCCTTGGTCTTCTTGTAGCCTTCAACTTTATCTTCAATCACCAAAGGAAGTTCAGGAACTTCCTCAATACAATGACCTTTAGACATAACTAGCACTGGGAAGGCTGAGGCAGCCAGGGCAGAGCAGATGGCATATCACTTCTGTATTGTGTTCACTCTGCGATGCCAATGGTGCCAGGTTTTGGTGGGTGCAAACATGTGCCCCCACGACGCATATTTCCAAAAGCACCCTGGCCAGAATGGTGAGTCTCACCACCTCAAACTCTGGGAATAGAGCTACAGCTCTGTCAGTATCCCAAGACTCAGCACTGGTTTGATGATGCTAATTTACTGACAACATATGCCTGTCTGTTGTTTTTGTGCAAGTTGGTGTGAACAAAGTTCACTATATCAGGTTGAATGGGAGCCTTGAACACAGCAGGCAAACTAACATTTTTGCCAGATGATTCTCCCTTTTTGGAGTACATAGATATCAGTGGGCCAGCACACGCCATTGTGGGGAGAGGAGAGGGCCAGGAAATTGTATTCTGTTCCTATTTATTCTAAAAGTCTTTGTGGTAAATATGTATTGAATTATGTGAAATGCTTTTTGACATAATGGATACTGAATTATGACAAATGATTTTTCAGCATTGCTTGTTATAAGCATATAATATTTTTCTCTACCCTGTAAATATGGTGGATTGCATTGGTTGATTATCAAATAGTCTTGCATTGTTGGAATAAACCCCACTTATTTATGATGCATAATTCTTTTTATATTTAGCTGAATTCTATTTGCTAATATTTTGTTATGGATTTGCATCTAAATTCATGAAGGATATTAGTCTGTAGTTCTTTTTTTTTTTTTGTAATGTCTTTGACTAATTTTTTTTTTGTATCAGAGTAATACTAGTGTCATAAAACAAATTGGGATATACTTCCTCCTAGTCTCATTTCTAGAAGAGATTGTATACAACTGATATGAATTCCTCCTTAAATGTTTGGTATAATCTTCTAGGAAAACTAGCTAAGCCTGGAGATTTCTGTTTGGGGAGTTTTAAAATAATGAATTCAATTTCTTTAATAGTTACAGAGCTATTCATATTATCTGTTCTATATTGGATGAAATATGGTAATTTATTTTTTTGAGGAATTGGTCCATTCATCTAAATTATCAAATTTATGTTTATAAAATTGTTCACTGTGAAGTCCACTGACATCATGGAAAATGTGAGTTGCCTTCTTACCACTGGGCAGTGATGAAAGTCTTGACCCCCTTCTAGATGTCCTCTGACCCCAATCCAGGAGGAGGGACAGAAGCACCTCATTACTGCTGGGTGGGGTTGGAAGTCCAAGATTTCTACATGGTATCCACTGACGCTGCAGAGTGCATGAAGCCTCCTTATTGCCCCACAGGTATGGAAGTTTTGGCTCCTTACTCAGCCTTCTCTGACACCACCCTGACCAAATTGTCACATTCTGTCAGGGGTAGAAGTCTAGGTTCCCCACTTTAACTTTTGTTGACATGGATGAGGTTAAGGTCATAAAATTTCTGAGGTGTTTGACTATAGCAGAGTGGTTATTGTCCAAAAGTTTTCAGTCTTTCTAGGCTGCCCCTTTCCCAGTCCTTTGGCTAGAAGGCAGAGGCTTTGGTGAGATTTTTAAATCTGTACTCAATGGTTTTTCTAGGCTGCTGGCTTCTTTAGTTCTAAATCTGGGATGTATGAGGCAAAGAGAAAATCCAGGGAATTTAGCACCATGTCATTCCTTGGGTCCCAAGAACCCCAGTTAATCTAACTTCTTCTCTCCACCTTTCAAACTCTTCTCATGTTTGTTTTATATGTAATGTGTAGTGATTTTGTTTGTAGTTAGAGGCAAGAATAAAGAAAAGCATGTTTATTTCATCCTCTCAAGAAGTCCTGAGTTTCTTTAAAAACAAGTTTTTAAAAATCTGGGCTAGGGGCACCTGGGTGGCTCAGTGGGTTAAGCCTCTGCCTTTGGCTCAGGTCATGATCTCAGGGTCCTGGGATCGAGCCCTGCATCAGGCTTACCGCCCAGCAGGGAGACTGCTTCCCCCCTCTCTCTCTGCCTGCCTCTCTGCCTGCTTCTCTACCTACTTGCGATCTCTCGCTCTCTGTCAAATAAATAAATAAAATCTTTTTAAAAAAATCTTGGCTAGTTTAAGTGTATCTGAGTAATATTTTTTTTCATCAGGAGTAATATGTGGAGCATATTTTCTAAATCTCATAATTGGTACATTAATATATATTAAATAAAAAGTCTTTCTTTATACATGATACCATGACTAAAAAGGAAATTTCTGGCTAGATCTCAAATTATTTTTACTTACTTCAAAATTCTACAGACACTGCTCCACTGACATCTAATGGTCATGATTATGCTAGATGAATGCCAGCCAGTTCTCACCACTTTTTCTTCCTGTGCAGAAAATTCTTTATTTACTACGAAAATTCAAAAATTTCACCATAATATATTTAGGTATTGTTTTTCTTTTGCCCAGTTTTTATGTGCTGCCACAGGATATTCTTCATCTCAAGAAAGTTTTACACCATTATTTCCTGATGCTTGCTCTGCTCACTTATTTTTCTCTTCTTCTGGAAGACCAATTTTCTGTAGGATGAACTTCTGCTCGTTACCTTTTGCACCTGTCCTCTTCTTTCTTGTTAATTTCTTCTTTTTCTTATCTTCTGAATTCTGGGAAATTGTTGAAAGAAGTCTTTCAAGTTACTGTTACTTTTCTTAAGAAATTATTCTTATCTGTCCTAGTTATCTGTACTCTAACATATACTTTAATTTCCTCATTACATTTTAAATTTCTTTCCAATTTAAACTTTCTTGTCAGTTCCCTTTATACTTACAACAGTGTAGAAACCCCTTTTCCACTTTTTTTTAATGTCCTCTTTTTTCTCTCATTTTAGAGATTCTGTGTCTTCTGGAAGTTAATTGGGTGCATAATTAGGATGTGATTTTGTTCCCTCATGTAAATCTCCTCTAGTTGAATAAGTAATATGTGAGCAGAAAAAACAACCAAACATGACAAAAATATATGTAATTAAAAGCAAATATCTCATCCTGAATATTCACCCCTTTCCTAAAATAAAAAATTGTCAATTATTTCTCATTTCCTTCCAGAAATGTTTTATGTATACATGAACATATAAATGTATACTTATGTTTTCTGGTGTTAATACAAATGGGATCATTTTATGTAAGCCTTGCTTTATTCACTTAATATATCTTGAAGATCATTTCATGTTAACATATAACGTTCTACTTCATTCCACTAACATAGAATAACACTGTTCTCAAAGTCGTACACAAATAGCATTTGTAGAAACATTTTTTAACATGTTTATAAATACTCCATATGCATCATAGAATGGCTATCACATCTATTCACTGAAGTAACACTGTTCTCAAAGTAGTGAACCAGTATCACTGAATGAATCCACCATAATTCATTTATCCACTACTCCATGATAGACATTTAAGTTGTCACAAGTATTCAACCATAACAAATGTTCTTAAAAAAGCATAGTCTTCCTTTGATTCTTGAGTTTTTGGGGGGAATTATAAATATTTATTGTTTTTGTTTTCTTTTTTTTCCTTCTATTTCTTTTTTTCCTTTTTGCATACTCTTGAATAATAAGAGATATTTAAACTTGGTGTTTATCCAGCAACAAGGTGACTTAATTCTCCTTTCCTCTTGCCCTATCCAGTTTTTTTTACTATATCCTCCTTCCAAACATAAAATTGAGATGCCGATTTATTTTATAGTTCCATTCAAGAATATTTGAGGTATAATGAAGTCATGTGGATGGGTCCTAATCCAATCTGACTGGTGTTCTTAGAACAAGAGGAGATGAGATTTGGACACAGACATACAGAGGAAGGACCATGTGAGGACACAGGGTGAAGGCAGCCACCTACAAGTCAAGAAGAGAGGCCTCAGAAGAAACCAGCTCTGGGGACAACTTGATCTTGGACTTCTAGCCTCCTGAACTGTGAGAAATAAATTTCTGTTGTTTAAGTGGGGGCGGGGTGGGGGAAAGAATGTTTGAAGGAAAACAGCAAAATGTTAATATTTATCAGTGGGAGGTTGAATTAAAGGATATTTTCACTTTTATCTTTATGTCTTTTTGTATTATTTTAATCCTTTACATTGAAAAGATATTAATGTTATAAGAAGAAAAAAATAATTCAATGAAAATGTAAAATACAGCATCCTCTCGAGTTCAACAATCCAATATATGGAAGTGGGGGCCACTGATGGTGAAAACTATTCCTGAATAAGAATTTTATCTCTATGCTATTTTTCAAAGTGTGTGGAAACCATTATGGCAAGCTTTCTGTTGCTCTTGGCCTTTAACAAGAATAACGGATGCTCTTAAATGCCAACCCCAAAATGTCTCCCCTTCTTTACTGTTAATAAACCTTTAATTTTATTTAGGTGGATAACAAAGCATAAAGGATTAAACAGATGAAAATTTAATGAAAGGACTGTTTAAAGTGGTTTGGGAAGGATTCAAGGATCAGTAGCAGCAGAAAGCTAAAACCCACTTTAGGCCTGAAGAAAAAGAGGGACAAGAGGTTATTAAATCCAAGGAAGAGCGATAGCTGCAGGAGAAAGCTTCCTGGGTTGTATCTGTGGCTTTGGGTATCAAGAGAATTGTGATACCAAAACCCAAAGACAGCTGGAGCCACAGAAGCAGCCCTACCCAATAGGAATTGTACCCAGTGGCAGTGCAGGAAAGGATGAAGCATGGGGAAATAAATACCCCACCAAAATAAATACCCTCTCCCCAAAAAAACATTCTAGTCTCCTGCCTTCAGATTTCTTGCCATGTCTCCTGGTACCAAAACTCAATGAGAAACCAAACTGTCAAGGGAGCTCAGGAGATCTAGACCACAGAGATCAGCCCCCTGAGGTATGGAACAGGTTAAGAAGGGCAGTGAGACATATGTCTTTTATGTCCTGCCTCACATGCCCTTGGCCCACCATTTTGTTCTGGCCATTCCTATATCAACCTCCTGCAGCAATGGCTCCTGGACTCAGCAGTCTCTTGCTCCTCAGGAATCTCTTGCCTTCCTTGGGTGAGACACTTACATGAGACTAGCCTGTGTATCCATGTAGCAGTGTGCTCAAACTGTACATGCAAGGAAGTAAGTTCAGTGGCTGCTGGGGCAATCCTTGGCCAATCAAGTTTGGAAGCCAGGATGAAGAAATATATCCCTTCCGTGTCTTGACAAACCATTCTGAGAATGAAACAACACAGTTCCGCAGAGTTTTTAGCTAGACGGAGCCCCAGTTGTCCATAACACTAACACTCAACTTTAGTAATGCCACTCTTGGATTAACTTTACTTCCTTCTCTGTGTTACTACTCCCAGTCCCCTGACTCCTGTTCCCTAACATCATTTCCCAAAATAGCTACCTTGATGTATCCTTGTTATCAAGTGCTGCTTCTGGGAGAGCTCAAGATAAAACAGATAGAGAATGGAAAGTTCTGCAGGAGCAAAAGGAGAATAAGCATTCTTGGTGTCCATCCTTCTTCCAAGTGGTGTGGGGGTAAGGGATCCTATTCCAGAATACAGGTATAGATTCTGATTAGTCTAGAGTAATGTTTTAGGAAAGAGTGTGACCAGTTTGGGTCAACAATAAAAGAGAAGTATGTTTTTCTACCTTACAGTGTAAGAAACTATAGCATAAAGGCAGTTCTAAACAGGCAGCCTAAAATGCGAAGCTGCTACAAGACATATAATGTTTCCATTGGGTTCAAAACATAACTCCGGTGGTTTAGGTAAAAATACACCCCTCAGTCCAACACGGATCAACTCCAAATTACTGGTGCCACAGTTACAAATACAAGCTAGGGCTCAGTAACTTGAGAAAGAAGAAAGACAAAGGGAAGCTTGAAGTTGCCACAAATGTCTAGCTCAGAGTTTAAGGGAAGGGAAAGACCTAGGTTAAACTGTCAAATATGTGGTTTGAGTCTCCCGTAGTTTAGAGGATCTGCACACTCGGCTCTGGTTCTACAAGATAAAGTTAATGATGTAACCAGGGGTTGGCCAGGGGGTTCTTTCTCTAGAAATGGCCAGCTAGTAAATATTTTAGGCCATACAGTCTCTACAAAAGCAGACATGGGAAATACATAGACATGGGCAAGGCCATGCTCCAGTGAAACTTTGTTTACAAGAAGAGGTGGTGGGCTGGATTTTGCCTCTGGGCGGTGGTTTGCTGACCCTGGTGTTAACCAAGCAGCCCTTTGTTGCCACCTCACAAAGAACCCAAGGGCACCTCAATGAATACATTCTCCGAAATGCTGAAGATTTCATCAGTAAATAAAATATTAGACTATCTGGCAGCTGCCTCCCCAAAATTTTATTTTCTCTTAAGAATACCAGCTTTCTATTGTTTGTATTTCCAGGGGGAACAAAATCAGGTCAGCAAAATACTAATAGATATTTTAACTTATTTGTCTCACAAAACACTTCATATCCCACTCTGAAACTTCTACCCCCTCCCCCCAAAAAAGAAATTGAAAGCACAAGATCTGAAAACCTGTTGTGAAAGTCCATCAATTTAAAAAACACTGAGGAGAACTAAAGAAAAATACATTTGTTCAAATACAATCACATAACTAAACCAAAAAGTAGTCTCCTGGAGATAACCTTATGTTAAAAGATTTTCATGTTTTCTTGAGAGCCTTTCATGCTGAAATTTCTAAAAGCCTACTGGCTGCACACAGTGGCAGAATGCAACAGTGATTTAACAACCCCAGGCAAAATTATCTAACAAAGCGAGGCTATGACAGAGTATATTTCTTATCCAGTGGTAAGTAATCTGCAATTGTACACATTAGAATTTGGTCAGGCCACAGATGCTAATTGCAATACCAGGCAGAGTGTGCTCAAGGTTTAATTTACATCAAATAGAGAGGAGGCTTCCAAGACTAGGCATTGAACCCTGTGTTGGAATGCTGTAGCTTTTCCTGAAGCAAAATAACACACTACCGACATCATTGTTCAGCAGCACCATGGGTATCTCTGTGGGACTTTTCTGACAAATTACTGACAAGAGTTGGCCCTATTTAATCCATAATCATGAATGCCATCAGGGCCTATGGTTAGAGGACTATAAAGCCAAAGAATAGCACACACTCGGGTCTTGTTCAGACTAAATTACTACGGAACAAGGGCCAAATACCAAAGTAACTGCAACTACATCTTTAGACAGTCCTCTCAGAATAGTTATTTTTTTATCCTGAGGATTTAATGAAAAAATAAGCAATTCTTTTGAAGTTAGGAATTTTTTTTTTCTGGTAAGCAACTGTTTAACTTTCCCATCAAATAATGATTTTTTAAAATTAATACTCATATTTTCTATCAAAGATTACAGATTTTTCTTTGGCATCTTCTTTAGATATTCCCTAAAGTAGATCATTTATCAGGTATAGATAATGGTGTCCAGCAGCTTATGGCTACACAGTATGATTTAGGTAGATTCCAACAGAGGCATAAGGAACACAAAAATCGCTAACCAAACACTGAAACATTGGTGAGCAAATGGCAACATATATATTCAGGTGGGAGTGTATGGGGCAAGACTGGAAGACTTCCATTTCCTCACAAAGCTCTCCTGAGAGACAGAGTATGTAGACAAGGTAGATTCCAAGTCTGAGTCCAAGGCTGGTTGAGCTGAGAGAGAGATAAAACATAGAAGACGAAATAGAAAAAAAAATCTAGTCTAAATATGTGTGTGCTACTGAAATAAATGGGAACTGGAGTAAATTTGCATAAACAGAGAATAGGAGAAGTAACCTGATTATGAAAAGTTACAATGGTCCTAAAGAGACTTGACTGGGGTCAAATTAAGGCTATGTTTAAGTAATGCATGAGACGCTACTGATCAAAAGAAAAGCATCATACTTATTCATAGACATTGATTCCATCCTGATAACAAATCTGTGAAGTAGATATATTATAACCAATTTCCTGATAAGGAAATAAAAGAAATATGAGTGATTCACATAAGCTCATTTAGCTATAATGGTAGAATTAAAAAAAAAAGAGACCCCTAAACTCAGATCTTTTAGCTGTGTGTTAGTGTTATGTCCACTCTGCCACAGCAACTCTGTTTATGAAGCACAGAGAAGCAAGATGTCACAGTATACACACTCCTGGACCGAAGGTGTAATCACTTTAAAGTCAGCCTGAAATGCTTTCCTTCAGTAATAAGTATTTCCCAGGCCTTGTCAGTTATTGGCTATCTGGCTTGTCAGTTATTGGCTATCTGGCCTTGTCAGTTATTGGCTACCTCATTAATGGCAATAACCCAGATTTCACTGGTGTTGCCTCTCCCTCCATTACACATACTCTTAGCCCCTTGCTTCCATGTGCTTCTGGGAGTTTCAAGAGTCTCATGAGTTATTACAAGCTATCCTCTGATAGTCTCCAAGTCCTGTCTTTTCAGTGATGTCCACTACCTTGAAACTACCTGAGGGCAGTGCCTCTCAGGGCTACTTCTATGAGAATACTGAGGTCTGACCAAAATGGTCTTCCCGTTCCCTCAGCCTGACTAAACTTTAGACAGCCTTCTTCCTGAGTCTAGCCTTCCCCCCACCACACTCCCCATCTCCCTTTTCTTAAGAGGATTTACTTTTGAAAAACTTGCAATTATAAATTCTTTTCTGTCCCTTTGAGATATAAATCTTCTCCCTCCCTCTTGCCAGTTTTTACAACCCAGGAACATCTTCCTCAAGGACTTGAGAACCATCCCTTTGAAATATAATCATGGAGAAAGATAAAGCACCTGTCTCCCTGTCTCTGCGGGAGTGTGGGAGCCCGACTTTGATAAGTGCCAATTAGCAAACTCAGGTGGACTCACATTCTAGAGACCAACCTCCTCACTCACATCCTCCAGGTACTGTCCACTAAATCACCTCAGTGTTTAAAAACTTCCCCACTGTTTGTCTCAGTGCAGTTGAGTTTCAATCTTTCTCCTATTACAAGAGTCTTGAATCACTTACTTTGCCTGTTTAACTGCATCAGCACAATTTTTCCAGAGCAAAAGTGCCACCACCAAAAACTCTCCAACCAGGGACTCAAAAGAGTTGCAGAGATAACATCTTTCTCTCTGACTTAGCTCACACTTTGTAACGTGGTGAAGCCAAAGCACTATCACTTTTCCCAAATTTCCTGGAGTCCTTTATGTAAAGAGTCCCTCCATCTTCTGGTGGCAGCTCTATAGGCTCATGTAGGGACAGTCTGACTGGCAAACACCACGCTATACTCTCCATGTCTCAATTCTTAAATCAGTGACCCAAACAAACCAAACCTTTTCTTCCTAAGCAACCCCCTCATTTTTTTTTTTTTTTTAAAATACAAATGAGCTTCTCATAGACTCACCCACTAGGCAATCATGGGCAATCATGTCCATTCCCATTTGAATTCCAGTTCAGTCCCAAACTGAGACACCTATTTCACTCAGAAGAGAAAAACAGTGTGTTGGGGTGCTTAAAAATACAATAATAAGTAGGAAAAAATGAAATATTCTCATTCTTTTTCTTTGCCCCCTTGGCATTGTTTGAAAGACCCAGCCCTAATGATCATTCACAAAGTATATTTAAACACTCATACACCTTCCACCACACATTGATTTTTCAATTAAACTTTAAGTGCCAGACCAGCAAGTTTAGAGCCGTTTTACTCAAAAGAGAGGGAGGGACGGAGAGAGGTAGGGAGGAAGGAAGAAAGGAAAGAGAGAGAGAGAGAGAGAGAGAAAAGGAAAGGGAAAAAAAGATTAGCTGGATGGAAATCAGAGGAAGTTAGTTTCTGCTCAGTATTAGAAAGAGCTGTAAGGGGCACCTGGGTGGCTCAGTGGCTTAAAGCCTCTGCCTTCAGCTCAGGTCATGATCCCAGGGTCCTGGGATCGAGCCCCGCATCGGGCTCTCTGCTCAGCAGGGAAACTGCTTCCTCCCCTCTCTCTCTCTGCCTGCCTCTCTGCCTACTTGAGATCTCTGTCTGTCAAATAAATAAATAAAAATCTTTAAAAAAAATAAAAATAAATAGAAAGAGCTGTAACATTTACAGCAATCCAACACTCAAAACGGACTGTTGTAAGAAAATAACTTTGTCCATGTTGGGAGCTGGGTAAAGACTGGAGATAGTGTCATGCATATGGTACTACACTCAACTTACTCAAGGACCCTTCCAACTCGGAGATGATGCTATGTGAATGGGATTACTATTTGTAAAATACTAATCTTTTGAGATACTAATACTAATCTTAATGAGATTTTCTTATTTTTTTTATACATTAGCACTTCATTAATCAAATGGAAAACAACCCCCCAAATATAGAGCATTACTTTCTGAAAGGACCACCTAGGGGTGCCTGGGTGGCTCAGTCAGTTAAGCATCTGACTTTGGCTCAGGTCATGATCTCAGGGTCCTGGAATCAAGCCCTGTGTGGTGCTCCCTACTCAGCGGGGAGTCTGTTTCACCTTCTCCCTCTGATTCTCCTCCCCACTTGTGCTCTCTCTCTGTCTCAAATAAAGTCTTTGAGAATAATAATAATAATAAAATAAAATGAGCACTAATAACAGAAAATCATTTTTATCAACATATCAACTTCGGGTTAGGGAAGTAAAAGCACTGAATGGTGCATTTAACTGGATATTATATAGTTGCTATTATCTTTGCTCTTTGGCATCATGTGTGAATTGATTTAGTGACACCTCATAGTAATCTCCATGCAATTAGGCATTGCTTACTCACGGCTGAACGATCTGAGCACTACAGAGATAGACAAAGAGTTCTTTCTCTTCTTCTGCAAGTATTTCATTAGAATACTTCCTAGAACTCTAGGCCAGACATAAAGCTACCACACAAGACAGAACCCCTACTTTTAAACAGCCAATGCTATAGTAGAAAGGAAAGGTGGCACTCCAGACAGAAATCAGATATTTATCTTTCAGTTGTTCTACCTCACTCTCAGGTTGGTGAGGGAGCAGCTGGGCTCCACCAACGCTAGAAATCAAGCCAAAAGGCCTGACATTTTGGGCATTGGCCCAGATGAATTTCTGGAGGTCACCCAATCTTGCTGATGTGGAAAGCTACTGAATATTAATAACAAGAGACTACAGACTCTAGGACACCCTAGTCTTAGCTATAGGATGTTCTAGGTTTGTGGGTAAGTTAACTAACATTTTCAAACCTTAAGATCTCATACACATCTGCGAAAGGGAGTATCACATACTCCAATTATCATAAGGTATTGTTGTAAAAATAAAAAGATGAAAATGCCACCTATACGTATTTTTAAAAAAGATTTTATCCATTTATTTGAGAAAGAGAGAGTGAGTAAGAGAGACAGCACACAAGCAATGGCAAAGGGAGAGGGAGAAACAGACACCCCACGGAGCAGGGAGTCTGACTTGGGGCTCAGTCCCAGAACACCAGGATAATGACCTGAGACAAAGGCATACGGTTAACTGACTGAGCCACCCGGGCATCCCTACATACATGTATGTATTATTTAAAGTGGCTACTGGGGGACTCCTGGGTGGCTCAGTCTGTTAAATGTCTGCCTTCTGCCTTCAGCTCAGGTCATTATCCCAGGGTCCTGGGATGGACCCACATTGGGCTTCTTGCTCAGTGGGGAGTCTGCTACTCCCTCTCCCTCTGCCCCTGCTCCTATGCTCTCTCTCACACTCACTCCCAAATAAATAAAATATTTAAAAAATAAATAAATAAAATAACAAAGTGGTTATTGGGGCACCTAGGTGGGTCAGTGAGTTAAACATCTGACCCTTGATTTCAGCTCAGGTCATGATCTCAGGATGGTAAGATCCAGCCCCACCTAGGACTCTGTGTTGGGCTCCATGCTGGTTTCACACTGGGCATGAGGCCTGCTTAAGATTCTCTCTCCCTCTGCCCCTCCCCACCACCTACTTGTGCCCTCTCTCTCTCAAGTAAATAAATAAATAGTGGTAATTATTTTTGGGGGAAAAAAAATGAAGAGCCACTCCTATCCTATACTAATCGAGAAGGCCATAGACTGATTTCCATGTACCTGGTGTCTGAGTCACAGAGAGAAAAGGCAACAGGCTGAGGCAGCATTTCCTAATAGGCTATAGCAAAGTAGAGTAGAATTTGAGATCCTACTTTCTTATCCTTCACCAATAATGTCAACTACTGACCAAGACTCTAAATATATTATCCAAAAAATTTTGCTTGTGCTGAACACAAAATGTTTCTTCCCTTACTCAGAACTTAGTATATATTTAAAGCTTTTTAATATATGCTTACCAAGAAACTTATCCCCCAAATGATGCCCTTGCTTATTAGTAGAAAAATTTTTAATGATTTCTAAAATAACATTTTAAAGCTTTTATCTCTAGTGGGATAGAATGCTAAGAATAATAGTGGGTTCTCCCTTTGGCTACATTGTTTCGTTCTGCTCTAACTGCTATTATTTACCTCTCTGATTTTGTTACTGGCGAAAGTAAAAGCCCATTATACAAGAAAAACCATTTAAAGAATTTATTGGTATTGTGTGAAATGCTCTGCTCATCAAAACAAATGGAGAGCAGAGTTGATTGTGATTGTTGGAATCCAGCTCTTGGAATTGTGTCAAGAAGAATATAAACAGGCAGACTCCCCATCCACTAAAAGCCCATATGTACTCCTGGCTCAAACGAGGTTCTCAGATTTTAAAACTTGCAGTAACTAATCAGAACCACAGTATTCTGATTCCATTTACAAATAAAACATCTAACCACCCTTTCCAGCAATGATAATGTTCTTTTTTCTGAAGCTGGGGAAAATGCTTTAATACCAGAAATGAAAATATTAACCATTTTCCTTCAAAATATAGCTCCAAAAGGGAACAATTCTGTTTCTTTCTTTTTTCCTAGTCACTGTCTTTCTCTTACTTTTACCAACAATATTTTAGGTAAGCTTCTCTTTATCAAATTTTACTTTGAAAAAACTCTGAGTTTAAATTCTGTTGGCATTCTGTACTGCTCTAGTCAGAGCACAGAAAAATGTGGCCAAAGCATACCTTTAAAGTCAGTGTGTTGGCTTAGACACTAACCAGCTTTTGTACAAAGGTGCTTTATGAATCATGGATCAAATGAATAGCATAAGAAAAGCGTATACCTCTGCAAGCATTTTAGGGGGACAAAAAATATCTCACTTCTGAAACTATGGAAGTAAAATTTTAAAAAGGTTTATATTTATCCAAATCTACACTTTTCCCTTCTTCTTTTTCCCCTTCTTTTCGGGGGCATTACTTATTTACAGTGTGATCTCCCTACAATAGTCTGTGAAAGGCAACTTCCTGTTTGCCCAACACTCTTTTAAAAAATGATAAGCACATGACCATCCATTACCAAAAGACCCTATAGTCGAAGTAGAACAACTCTGATAACAATATAAATCAAACAAAGGTAATGGGAAGTGCACACACAGACACAAAAGTTAAAAACAATGATGAAGGTCATTCCCAAAAGTTGTCCAAGAATATTTCTAACTGCTTTTATAGTGAGAATAGTTGGTGAAGGTCTCTTGAATTTATTGCAGTATTAAACTCAGATACAGCTTTATTTGAAATTTCCTCTAAGGTTTTTCACCATTCCTTTTCCAAATATTTTCATCACTGAAATCTTCTTAAAAATGATATTGGAACTAATAGGAGTTTAGGAAAACATGTTAAATCACAGAAGAGATATTCTGACATCTGTGCATAAATTATATAGAGGAGTAAATGGGAGGAAATTTTGTTCCCACATAGTCCTGCTCAAGAGTAAGAGCTATCCGATTTTGCTTTTTTCCTGGCTTGCATCTCTAAGCACCATGAAACCTACCCTCTATTTCTGAGGCTATGAGTTTCTAGACTTTGAAAAACTAGGTTCCAAAGGAAGGACTTCAAATACATCTTACAAAAGCTTTGGGCAAGCGTCAATGGAAAATCCTCCCTGTGCTCCTCCCCCCTTCCCAAAATTAATGAGGATATTTTGCACAGACTACGTGAAGCTCATGGCATCAACACAATGACCTTCACTCAGCTTGTCTCCATTTGGTACTCTTAGGAGGACTTTTGTCTCAGGTCTCACCAACATCACTTAACGTATTTCCCATCCAACTCATCACTTCTCTACCCCCAATCCAATGTAAGTCTTCCCCTGGGAAATTTTTATTAAAAAAAATATATATATATTTTCCAGACTCTCTTGCAACTAAGTATAGTAGAGCCAACTTTGGCCTGTAATACTTTAGCAGACTTCTGGGAGTGTTTTGCTTTCCCTGTGCCCCTCATTGCTTCCTTCCTCTTCTTTCTGTCTACCTAGGACACAGATGTGGGGCTGTGATCATGAAGTCACCATGTATAAGAAAACCAGAGATAACTGGATAACAGAGCAAAAAGACAGAGCCCTGGACACTGGTATCTTGGAACAGCCTTGCCAGCTTTTTCTGGGCTTCTTTTTAAATGAACACACATTTGGTTAAGGCACCTTTGGCTGGTTTCTGTTACCTGCAACCAAACACAATTTCTAAGTCATATACCAGCTGTTGTTCATCTAGTGTCCTAGAGGGTGAGGTAATGGACCTGTCTCTGCTTTCTTTCCTATTTGTTATAGTCTTAATGTCTATGCATGCCTCTTTCCAAGTCTTTCCTTTTGATTCTCAAGAGACTGTTTTTATTCCAATTAAATTTAGTTTTTGTAAAACAAAATCTTTGACTTTTGAAAATACTGATTTTGATGTGGATTTTAAGAGCCTATTTTGGAAGTCAAAAACTGAACAGCCATTGATTCTTTCTCTTCAATTTCCAATTGGAACAATCTTCAGTCTCTTCAAGGAAATGTGGAAATCTCTGACTACTGAAGGAATGATTATACACTGAGAATTGTGGGCAGAAAAATACAAATTTGTTTAAGATATTTTATTAACTAATATAAGAAAGGAAAAAGGCTTATGAATTTATTCTGAGCCCTTTTAAATGCCAAAGTTATTCTTATTATAGTCAATAAGCTAAGTTTTATTCTGATCCTGTAATTCCTTGTATGTTTGTCCTGGAGAGAAATAGGACGGTTAAGCTTATTTCTGACTCTTAATATACATGTACTCCTCTAGTGAATGAAAACTATCCTGTGGTGGACACCAACCCAATTAAATACCAAAGCTAGAAGACTTTGGAAAACAATATTGGGTTATCCCCTGTAAACCCCAGAAAGACTATGGAAAGCTTGGGGTCCAGAGTTTTGAGGAAAGGAAAAATGTACAGAACTTAATGGGCCATATATCCATCTCTCTTGTTTCTCTGGAGAATTCAAGTGAGCTCCTTAAATCCTTATAAAACTAGGTCTATAGATCGTGATTAATTCTACTGTGACTACTATAATAGCCTTCTAGAGACAAAAGAATAAAAAGGAAGCAGATATCAAGAGTATGAATCAACATCCCAGAGAAGACTACAGACCTGAAACAAACACCAAACTCTTTAGGATGTCAGACCAAAGCCACTGATGTGCAAATCATAAGAAGTGCAAAGAATCACTAGCTCTGGTGTTAGGCTAAAAACAAAAAACTAAAGAACCTTTCCTAATCCATGGCTTTCAGGAATAACAAGTCCTCAACATCTGTCTCTTCAAATGAGAAGGAAAGATAACAATTCTTAATGTCTGTATTTCTCTTGAGAAAGAGTAATTTTCCATGACATACATGGTAGAGGGTAAGATAACCTAATAGATATCTAATAGCACAGTAGCTTCGGATACCTTCAGTCAGGGTTCAAATTTCTAGTGCCAATCTTAAAGCCCTCTGATCCCTAGAAAGAAGTAAGTATTAAAAAATTTATGGGCAATAAAATATCAGCATTTAATTCTCAATTTAAGTGTCTATGATCTCGAGAAATTACAACGGCATATCACCATACTGTTCATCTTTCACTAAATGTATTACTTTGGACTGTGTTCTCCCATTACCCTTTCTATTAAAAAAATCTGGTTTTCTCTCAAAGGTAGAAACTGTCCCTTTACTTCCTCTGTATGCCAAACACCATGCTAGGAACCAACTGGACCCCTAATAAATAATTTTGTAGTCATTTCCCAGATGTTCCATATCATGTTTGAATAGCAAAATTTCCTTGTTAAAAAAGCCACAATTAATCTGAGAACAAAATGACATGGGTCACTCTTATTATGACTCCCAGCCTTCTCCATTTAACTTGGCATGGTGTTTCCTACTACTAATTACTATAATTCCTTTTTATAAGAATTGTACTTATCTACAGTGGTTTATGCCCTCTATTTTCTTGGGGGAAAGAAAAGAAATATACCCGTCATACACCCTTTAACATTCCAGGGCTAGGCCTTCTCCCCAAACTCACTCTTAAAGAGGGGAATTTATTCAAGGCTCTACTACTCTTTCCCATCATTCTTGCCTCCTTTATAACATTGGTGTATAGTGTTAGCTGTATATACTAACTCAAATCACTCTTTCCAGTCCACTGAAAATAAACTATTTAAGGAGGAGAATGAAATGTTATAAAGCATATTTGAAATCTTATAATATTATTAATATAGTATTAATCTCATTATAATATTATTGTTGATAGTATTATTAATTGGGAGAAGAGAAAGAAAAAAACAATTTTCTTAACTTTTTAAAGTTTTCTTAACTTTCTAACCTTTTTCTTACAAAAAAGAAGTATGATAAAATCTCATCTCCATGAAGAACTCAGTCAACCCTACAGGGTGTTCTGAAGCTGAGATGACCTCTCAGAATTGTCCAGTGTTAGGGCAAAGGAACCAAGTCTTTATTCAAACTCATCAACCAGTAATTGAATACAGTTTCCCTGAAAGGGGGCATGACCCTAGGCTGCATGATTTTCTTCAACTGAAACAATCCCCAAAAGGAGCTAAGAGCTGAGAGTTGCCTGTCAGCAGCATATGCTATAGTTAGGGGAATAACTTCTTCATGCCTGAAGAGGATTCTAGGCAGCAAATCATAACTTCTACATGAACACCTAAGCTTTAGATAAAGAATCTCTTTATACACACACACACACACACACACACACACACACACTTTTCTTTCTCAGGATGATACTATGGTCAGTTATTATTCCTTTATTAGGCGACTTTATCTTTCTCTTCCTATAAATCCAAACTGTCCTCAAAGTCCAATGCCAATCCTGCAAATGCTTCAACATGTACCATACTAAAGTGTACCCTATTTCCTTCCTAAATGTGTAATAATTATCACAAAACATACTGACAAAAAGTATATAAATACTGTAAAGGATTCTAAGACTCACAGTCACTTTATCGAACACTTTTAGAACAAAGTACACACTACAGAGATTTCTCATAGCACTTTCCCAAATTCTTGCCTAAATAATGGCTATTATCACTAGCAAAACCATGAAAAAGCATATGGTAGCTATTAACACCAGAAAATGCAAGGGTTTCATATGGAAAATATTGGTCATTAATATCTTAAAAAGTTGTTAAGAGAATTGAATGAAATTGGAGTATCTTAAAGAATATAATACACACTAGAATCTGCTATCCTAAGAGCATTGTCTAACACACTGCCAGAAAATAAATACTAATTTCAGAACTTGCTTATCTAAAAGTTCCTCAAAGTTTAGTCACTATTTACTGGTTTTCCTTGGTCTAGCAACATTTATGGTAATAAGCTATTTCCATAATTTTTATAAAGAAGGAATATCTTAAAACAGAGTTGAAGTCATTTTTTATTATGTTTTTAGGATAATGGAATACTTATATATACTGGGTATCAAAATATCTTTATTATTATGATGTTTTGTGACCTTTTCTCTCTATTAAACATGATTTGAAAATGTTAGTAACCTCTAATATAGGATTATTCAGTCTCAAGGATTTGGTAAAATAAAAAATACATATACTATATTAAAATTTTACCTGGATAATTCGCCCATAACATATTTTTATGAGATTTTATAATAAAATTTTATTGAAGTATAACATATACAGTATACATATGTTAAATGCAATCATACCAAGATCAAGATCTAGAATATAAATGACAAGATTAAAATGAGAAATAGACAAATGCACAATCACAATTAATTCTGTCAATGTTTATATATATTTTGAAGCTATGTTATTAAATACATACAGGTTTAGGATTATTTGGGCTTCATGTTTAATTGACCCTTTTTCATTATGAAATACCTTTTTATACATTTTAATATTTCTTGCAGTAGTCTTCTTTGCCTGATATTATTATAGCCACATTAAATATGTGTTATTGTCTATATGTCTTCTTACATCCCTTTCTTTTAATGTTAAAAATACTCATTTTTCTAAAAGATCACACAAAAGTTAGGAAGAGAAAGGAGGATGTCAACCAGCCTATTTCTAAACTTGGGCTGAAGAAAGACGAACTGCTACCTAGAGAAACTTGTAGTTGGAGCAGTCTGCAGAGATCAAGATGGCCACAGGCCAACAGAACCAGCAGTCTGGGTCAGCCACATTCATCAGCACCCCCAAGGGGCAGCAGGGACAGCAAAACTATTGGTCCCAATCATTCTTCCTGTTCAGGAAGGGAGAAGTTGGTGCTCACTCTTTAGACATGTTCTTGATGGTCTTGTGCTCCTTCGTGGCTATCTCCCAATTGATGTCACTGAATTCCTCATGGACCACATTCTGGCAGTACCCTCATCCAGGCAGCATGGGGACAATTCTGGAGCTTCCAGCGTTTGAGCAGAGAGCATAAACGCTCCGAACATCCCATCTCTTACAGGGGTGTTGTGCTTTGTACCTGTTGAACACGTATGTGGTTAGGTCCCTTTAGGAACTTGAAGTAAGACACCAGAACAATGAGTAGTCAATTCTGCTTCTTCTCACAAATGCCGCAGGTACAGTCAAAGATGTGCACATCTGCTGAGGCCCAAACTTTAAAGTTCCACAGCAGCAGCCTCGTGTGTGTTTCACCAGGCTCCGGTATTGGAAGGCGTCCAGCAGCAGCTTTGTTGTGCCCTGGAAGATGACACTCTGAACATCCACCAGTGCTCCCACTGGTTGCCCAGGTCCAGCATGGCCACTGAAGGCATGGAGGTGGCTGGGGTAGACTGCGGCTATGACAGTGGAGGTGGAAGCACCATGATCAGTGCCAGCTCTGGCTGCATCTGCCCAGGGCCACCTCTTGGGACCACAATGACAACTTCCTCTAGGCTCCTGCCCTCCAGCCTGGCATGTGGGGCACCATAGGGCCAAGATGGCTGCTTCTCTTATCCTTTTTTTTCCTCTAACTTTTATTCTTTTATTTTCAATCTGTATCTATATTTACCATGGATCTCTTTATGGAGCACATACTTGGATTTTGTTTTTAATCCATTTGCCTTTCAAGTGTTTAATCCATGTATATGTAATAACTAGTCTAGTTGCATTTTACAATATCTCAATAATTGTTTCTCTTGGCTCCATCTGGTCTTTGTTCCTTTTTTCATCTTCCCTGCCTCCTTTAAAATTAATCAATTTTTAGAGGGTATCATGCTTAGCGAAATAAATCAATCAGAGAAAGACAACTATCATATGATCTCCCTGATAGGAGGAAGTGGAGATGCAACATGGGGGGTTAAGGGGGTAAGAGAAGAATAAATGAAACAAGATGGGATTGGGAGGGAGACAAACCATAAGTGACTCTTAATCTCACAAAACAAACTGAGGGTTGCTGGGGGGAGGGGGGTTAGGGGAAGGGGGGTGGGGTTATGGACATTGGGGAGGGTATGTGATATGGTGAGTGCTGTGAAGTGTGTAAACCTGGCGATTCACAGACCTGTACCCCTGGGGATAAAAATACATTATATGTTTATAGAAAATAAAAAATTTAAAAAAAAAGAAAATCTAAATTCATAGGAAAAAAATTAATCATTTTTACTTCCTTTTATTTCTTCTTTTAGCTTGTTTACATTTTTATTACTTTTTAGAAGTTTCCCTAGAGATTACAATATTCATCTTTGCCTCCACACAATCATCCTAACATTAGTACTTTTATCACTTCCAAACAATGCAAAAACCTGACAACAATTTAACTCCCCTTACATGCTTCTTGACATTCATGCCATTATAGTCATATATTTTACATTTCCATATATTATAAACCACAAAGATATGATTATTGTTGTTTTAAACACCAATATCTTTCCATATTTACTCCTGTATTTACACCTTCCATTGCCCTTTATTTCTTCCTGCAATTTTATACATCCATCTGGAATCACTATCCTTTATTGTGAAGAATTACCTTTAGCATATTGTATACGCTGTTTCTATTCGTGACAAATACTCTCAGATTTTGTCTGAGAATGCCCTTATTTTATCTTTATTTTTTATACGTTTAAAATTTTCTGAATGATTTTAGATTTATACAAAAGTTGCAAGGATAGTACTATTTCCTTACTGTCTTCACCCAGATTCCCCCTAATGTTACCATGTAACATAACCATGGCACACTTCAAAACTAAAACACTAATACCACTAAACAAACAAATAAATAAATGGAACACTAACACTACTATTAACTAAACTACAGACTTTATTCATATCTCACCATATTTTCCACTAATGTTCTTCTTCCATCCTAGGATACAATCTGAGATAATGTGTAGCATCTAGCACCTTTATCTTTCAAGAATATTTTTATTGTGTATAAAATTCTATATTGTCATTATTTTCCTTTCAGCTCTTTATAAAGATGTTGTTCTTCAATTTGATAGACACAGTTTCTACCAAAAAGTCAGTAATTACCCTTTTTGCTGCTAGTTTGCAGATAATGTGTGTTTATTTTGTCTCTCGCTGATTTTAAGCTTTCTATTACACATTGGCTTTCAGCTGTTTAATATTATGTGCCTAGATACAGATTTCTTTGCACTTACCTTGATTAGAGTTCACTGAGTCTCTTGTACCTGTGTGTTTTATTTTTATTTTATTTTATTTTATTTTTTATTTATTTATTTGACAGATAGAGATCGCAAGTAGGCAGAGAGGCAGGCAGAGAGAGAGGAGGAAGCAGGCTCCCTGCTGAGCAGTGAGCCCGATGTGGGGCTCGATCCCAGAACCCTGGGATCATGACCTGAGCCGAAGGCAGAGGCTTCAACCCACTGAGCCACCCAGGCACCCCTAAAGACTTCTTTATTTTATTTTATTTTTTATTTATTTATTTGACAGATAGAGATCGCAAGTAGGCAGAGAGGCAGGCAGAGAGAGAGGAGGAAGCACTGTGTGTTTTATTTTTAAAGATTTATTTATTTGAGAGACAGAGGGACAAGGCATGAGTGGGGGTGGGGCAGAGGGAGAGAATCTTCAAGCAGACTCCCTGCTGTGCATGGAACCCTTTGCAGGCCTGATCTCACAACCCATAAGATCACGACCTGAGCCAAAACAAAGAGTCAGGCACTCAACTGACTAAGCCACCAAGGCACCCCTCTTGTACCTGTGTGATGACATCCTCTTTCAATTTTTGAAAGTTCCCAGGTGTTATCTCTACAAATATTCATTCTGCCCAATTCTCATTTCTCAACTCTCCATCTGGAATGCTAACCATATGCATGTTGGAACTTCTCCTTGTGTCTTATGTCCCCTGTACCTTGATTTATTCTTTTCATTATTTTTGCTCTTTGGTTGAGTTTCTATTGATGTGTCTTCATGTCCACTAACACTGCCTTCTGCTATATCCAGTTTGGTGTTAAGCCACCAAAGTATTCTTATTTTTGGATTATATTTTTACTACAAAATGTCAATTTTATTCTCTTTTTTAACTTCTAATCCTAAGTTAAAATTACTGTTCTTGAGGAAAGCAGAGAGGGGCAGGAGACCAGGGACTGCAAAGAGCTTGACAGAATGTGGAAGGGTGATGAAAATGTTTTTAAAACTCAATTGTACTGATAGTTGTATAACTCTATAAAATTACTTTAAAAAAATTTAATCATATACTTAAAATTACATCTCAATAAAAATGTCAAAAAATGAAAAAAAATTCCATCTTTTCATTCATGTTTGTTCATCTCTTCCTCTATTTCTTAACATATTTAAAATAATTCTTTTAAAGTCTTTGTTAGCTATATCCAATTCTTGGAATTAGATGGGGGACTCTGCTTTTATTGCCTATTTTTGCTCTTGCTCAACTGATCATACTATCCTATTTTGTCATATTTTCATAATTTTTATTGTATGCTTGACATTATGCAATATATATATATATATATATGTATTATGTATATATATATGCATATATACTTGAAAAAGAATAAAAAGATATTGGTGCCTGGGTGGTGCAGCCGGTTCAACATTCCAGCTCTTGGTTTTGGCTCAGGTCATGATCTCAGGGTCATGAGATCGAGCTCCATGTGGGGCTCCATGCTTAGTGTGGAGTATGCTTGGGATTCTCTCTCCCTTTCCTTCTGTCCCTCTGACTGATGTTCTTTCCTTTCTCTCTATCTCTGAATAAATAAATAAATAAATCTAAAAAAGAAGAATGAGGAGGAGGAGGAGGAAAACAAGAAGAACAAAACTCAAAAAACAAAGGAATGGTAATCACTAGGGGCTAGAGATGGGAAAATAAGAGAGATGTTAATTAAAGGTATGTTCTAGTATCTAACAATCTAATACATAGTAGAGTGATTAAAACTATAGTATAAACATTAAGCTAAGAAACTAGATCTTTTTATTTTAGATTTAAAAATTAGATTTTTTTTTTTAGATTTAAACTAAATTTTTTTTTAAGGTATTTTATTTATTTCTTTAACAGAGAGAGACACAGCGAGAGAGGGAATGGGAGAGGAAGAAGCAGGCTTCCTGCTGAGCAAGGAGCCTGATGCAGGGCTCAATCCCAGGACCCTGCAATCATGACCTGAGCAGAAGGCAGACGCTTAACAACTGAGCCACCCAGGTGCACCAAGAAACTGGATCCTAATTGTTCCTACCACTGGAAGAAATCATAATTATGTGGCACAACAAAGACCTTTAGCTAATACTACAATGGCAAACTTATTCCAATATAAATGTATCAAATTAATATGTTTTAAACTTAGCATAATATTATATATATATATATCTTAATTTTCAAAAGTTTCAGTTTTTTCCTCAGCAAGATTACCCTCTGTTTAGACTAAGGCCCATCTTCCTATACCAAATAAGGAAATGCCCCCAGGGAAGAAAATGATTGGCAATTATGAACTCATCCAGAAAAAGGCTCTTCCCTCTCTGGAATTTCAGTTCATCTATTCTCCTTACTGATATAACAATCTAATTATTTGAAACATAATTTTGTAATTTATCTTCTTTTTAAAATTTGTCATAGTGGAATTGTTGCCTTCCCGTGATCTATTATACTTGCAAGCATAATGTCAATCTTATTACACTTAAACAAACACACATATGTTTAATTATTTGAGATCCATGTTAATAAACAGAATTGCAAATGGTCTCAAAAACAAGTCTTTTTCAACTATCATATGATCTCCCTGATATGAGGAAGTGGAGATGCAATGTGGGGGTTGGGGGGGTAGAAAAAGAATAAGTGAAACAAGATGGGATTGGGAGGGAAACAAATCATAAGAGACTCTTAATGTCACAAAACAAACTGAGGGTGGCCAGGGGAAGGGGGATAGGGAGAGGGGATAGACATTGGGGAGGGTATGTGCTATGGTGAGTGCTGTGAAGTATATAAATGTGAAGTATATAAACCTGGTGATTCACAGACCTGTACCTCTGGAGCTAATAATACATTTTATAAAATGTATTTTATAAATAATAATTTTTATAAATAATAATAATAAATATTAAATAATAATATTATTGTAATATTATTATAATAATATATTATAATATTATTATTATAAATAAAATAAATAATAATTTATTTTATAAATAATAATACATTTTTATTTAAATGTATTATTATTTTTTATAAAAATGTTTATAAAAATTATATAATAAATAAATAAACAAACCCAAGTCTTTTGCCTATAATGTTGAAAAGGTCAGGAAATAGTAATGATACTCTAGATAATACACAATGATTGGCATTACCCACCTAACCATGTCTAAAGTGGCCAAGATGTGGCCACTCTCCAGAACATACCAGTTAGAAAGCAATAGAGTCATTTATCATAGCACTAGTTGTGTACACCTGGGGTGAATATATATACCACTTTTCCCTGGACAGTCCCAGTTTATATCTACAATCACTTACTAGCTACAAGTAGTGCCCCTTTCTTTTACTCACAAACATATCACAGGTAAAGTGATAAATTACATGGACCTACCTTAGTTCATATATGGATATGAGGCATGAAGAAAGACAACATTCCAGTTTTCACTGTACTTCCTACCTCCCATGTTTGTATATATCAAGATCTTACTGTCAATATACCAGTATGTTGGGTTTCTGAATCATGGAGCTATTATGGTATCATTTGCTAAAACCGGGGCAAAATAAATGACTTGTATTTTAGTTATTCCTTAATCATTTATATCTGCAGCTTCGGAACTTTTTTCTGTTATGCTCATATATCTACAGTTTTAAAAAAGGCACTACCAAAAGTTCACTATTAACAGCACCTTATACCCCCATAGGTAAAATGTAGTTCAGTTCTATTAAAATATGTTTGTATATGAGTATAAACTGTTTATAGTTTTAAGATATTTAGATATGTACTTTTTTTCTTTTAGCATAATATAATACATACTTTAAAGACACAGCCAGAAAACAACTTCGGAATTTTCATCATTTTTATAGCTAGCATATAAAACAGGTTGAATTCATTTCTCCATGGAGTAAACTTTGGAAATGAGGCTGAATTATTTGCAGATGACAAATTTTAGACCCTAAAACATGCTTGGTACATTGAAGAAAATTCTGTTGGTTAAATCACTTGAGCCATCAAGTTTTTCTTAAAGTGTCTCGATATGTTTTTGACTGATACCATCTGTTATCTACTGAAAAAATTATTTTCCTTTGGAAGGTATTCATCAAATTATAGGTGACATATTTGTTTGAGAATATACTAGACCATCTGGTTCTATAAAAATGTGTTTCTAAAAAATACTGCCATCCTATCTCAACTACACCATCCGTATTTTTCAGAAGCTCTTTTTGTTACACTCCCAAAACAGAAACACATGATATTTTTGGCTCCTGGCTAAAGAAACCAAGAAAAACACTTACAAAGAGATTTTTCTAAGCACCATGATATTTTACAGCTATTCACTAAAAGAATAAGTAGGTGACCAGCAGAATGGAGTGTGGAGAAGAAAGGGAGAAGGTATTGGTGGATTCAATATTTCATATCCTGAATAGAAAGCTACTAAAACAAAAGACCTGAGAAAATCCTCCCTCCATATATGAGCTTTGTGGAACACCAGGTATATTATCCATTTATAATCAAGAAAACTAAATTTTCTGTTTACAAATATACTCCCATTTCTATTAGCATCCTGCAGGTGCTACTTAGCAATGTAAGAAGTTATTTTCTTTTCCTAAGGGTGATTTTGTTTATTAAAGTAATAGGTGAGAAATGTAAGAATATAATCTCACTTAGATTTTCTATTTGATTTTAGTAAACTTGCTAAGGGCTAAATTTTCTCTATAAAATGGGCCAGTTTCTCATCAGAACAAAGTTTATCTAAATCAGACCGTTTCTTTTTAACACAGTGAACTAGAGCAATCGTTCTCAAACATTCATACTGTACATCTCACTTCACGAATGATGGTAAACCACTGTGAAAGAAAATAGAAGCTCAATATTTCTATTAATGATATTCATACATTTCACCACATTTAAATGGTATAGCATTCATTTATTCATTTAAAAATAAGTATTGAGCCCTTTATATATGGCCAGCACTCCTAAGCACTGAGCACCTACTAATGAACAAGAATAATCATAGTCTCTGCCTGTCAAAAGTTGAAAGTCCAGCAAGTAAAAAAGGAATTGTTTAATCAACAAAACAAATGTAAAATTGCCTGTGTAAGAAGAATTTTAGAGGCAAGAAGTATATTAGGACTGCATAATAGGAGCTAGGAATAAGAAAGTTCATGGTAGGTGTCTTGAGGAAGTAATATATGATATGAGATATGAAATGTGAGAAGAAGTTAATTCAGTAAGGAAGAGAAGAAAGGCATCGCAAAAGAAAAACTGTCCCACCCTTGACTTGGACAGAACCTTCAATGCAATATAATTCATAGTTTGTTTCTGGAATATATACATTCCAGTTGACTGTCAGTTGACCTTTAACTGGATATTCATTTCCCTTTCTGTCTGATCCATCTATGATTATTGAACCATCTTCCTCCTCCCATAAATATCACTACTGAGATAAATCTTTGTATTGCTTGCTAGAGATCTTCTCAGTTGTAGCAAAACTGTAATAAAATGTTGACACAAGCTCACAACTATCATCAAAAGTATTTATAACAGTTTTGGAGAGCCCATCAAGATTAACTTTTCTCAGAAGGACCTACCCTAGTTAAAGGGAGTAAGAACACTACAAGCACGCTGGTGAGATTCTTTCTGTAGCTCCAAACTTCTGGTACTTGAGCTTCTACTGGAAGTTGTTGCTGAGGCATGAAAAATTGGGCTCATTTTCAGAGTGTTCGCATGTCAGAGTCTAATGGCTACTATATTCATTTTCAATTGCTACAATAATAAATTACTACAAATTAGCATCTTAAAACAACACCTATCTATTATCTCATGGTTCTTTAAGTCAGAAGTCCAGGTACTGTGTGGCTTAGTTGGTTCCGCTGCTTAGAGTCTCACAGGCTGAAATCAAGTTGTTAGCTGAGCTGTGTCCCATTCTGGAAGCTCTGGGGATAATCTTCTAAACTCCTTCAGGTTGTTGAACAAATTCAGTTCGTGTGGTTATAGGACTGAGATGACCCTTTCTTTGCTAGCTGTTAGCTAGATTCCCTGGGCTCTTTAAATCTGCCTCCTTCCTTTGTCATGCCCCCCCCC